>NW_027176296.1:6763829-7106329 GCF_023349555.1 Cebidichthys violaceus | reverse complement strand
CTAATTTTGAGGCAGTATGAACAGTATGAATCATAAATGTTCCCTAATAAGACAGCTATGGAGGAAACCCCAAAGCCACACTGTAATAGCCCTTTAATTAGTATGATTCATCTGTCAGATTGCTGGAAGCACAAACATTGCGACGGAGCCGGCCGCACCGTCTCACCACATGTTGTTAATGGCAGGCTAATAAGGTCAGTTACTAGTTAGCCAGATGGCCCAGTCATCTCCGGTGCTATCCTGGTAAAGTCATGCACTTTTTATGAGCTGAACCCCTGTCTTGTGGTCAGGTGTGGGTTCTAATTCTGCACTCTATCTGACCTCCGCTCACTCACTTATAGCATGAGTCTACAGAAATGCCAACTACTCTGTAAGGCTGTGCAGAGCAATGCTTTGAGCAAATTACTAACTTGAGCATGCTAACATGCTTACAATTACAATACTAACATGCAATTAGTTTTGCAGGTATTTAGCCGTAAATCAAAGTATTGGACACAAGTTTTGACCGGATGTTCATCCAACATGAAAAGTCACCAACCAAGTTGTTACAATTCATCCTGTGGAGATCATGAATATCCATACAAAGTCAACCCCATGGTGGCGCTAGAGGAATAGTCAGGGAATCATTCAAGTCAACAGGATTCATAGTCTGGTGACCATGACTGTCTGTACAAACTTCTATGGCAATCCATCCAAACGTTGCTGTAAAATTTCAGTCCGGATAAAAGTGATGGAACAAGCGACTGACCGATATTGCAATACCACAGCGTGGCTAAAGAATACTGGCAAATGACACCAAGACTATGAGGAATCTGGTGAATTTTGATCCTGATGTTTTTTGCATCAGCGTCTAAATTTAACTTTAAGTTTTTCTACACCCTGGATGTGCATCATGGCAATGATCAGAGAGGTCATTGTTCACCAGAGTAACCAGCACGACTGTCACAAAGCTGCTCTGTCGGACACGTACAAAATCCTCGACATATCTGGACTTTTCCGCCTTTCCTCACTCATCTCCCTCTTCCTTGCTTACTCGCTTCCTTGCAGCCCCTTGTCTCTTTCATTACAGCCACAATTTACAAGACCCACTTACACACCCAAGGGTCCACTGGGATGGTGGAGGAAAAGACACTTAAGACAATCATTTTATACAAGGAGCTCATAGACGCTGGTCAGGGAAGATTTTTGTGCAGTCCAGACAGAGAGGTAATGAGGACAAGCATAGAAACATACAGAGAGGGTTGTACAACTTATTACAATAGTTGACAAAGTCTATTTACCTGGTCTTCCATGAGCAGGATGAGCCGTGTCACCACAATGTTGACTGCATTCCCCAGGCTAGAATCCTGGAACAGTTTGGCAACCTGACCTCCAGGGAAACAAGAAAAGACCAGTCTTAAAAACAGCTGATACACCAGTTGAGCACATTACACTTGAGCTCAGACAACATCAGAAATAAACACCGGAGTGAACCATCATATATTAAGATGTGTAATGGCCCAGAAAAGTCCCTGCGAATAAAATCTCAGTCTTGAAAATGCATGAAAAACTACCACTACTAAAGAAAAGGGGCTGATTCAGCATGCTTGTGTTCTGATTTCCTTTTGCCTTCATGCATTGTCTGTAAATAATGACAACTTTTGGGTCAAGCCTCCAACTGTGACCAGTGGAAACTCTGAATTAATTTGTGTAATGATGGCTAAGGCTCAATCGCATGAACAACAAAAGTGTGCTAAGAAGCAATCCCTTTCTTGCGCCCCGACCAAGATCGATTTTAAGCCATAGCGAAACTTAACAATTTATCTACGAGACAGATTAGTCTGAGGATCTTAAAAAAGCTGTAAAGTAAGTGCTCCACAGGTGCCAGTGGTTATTAAAGAGCTAAAGCACCAACAGTAATAACATTTTTTTTTAAAGTCCAGCGTTAAACCACTACTAGCACCAAAGCTGCACTTAGAAACTTGTCTTTACTGGAGTCTTGCATAATCTGGCCTACTTTGCTCCACACCACTAAAGAAATGCTGCTGGTTTCTGTAACAGTCTGGAAGCAACCTGCTCTGTTGCAATAGCAGGTAACCAACCCTTCATTAAATACATTCCTAACACATGTGTGTATAGGTCTAAAGTGATAAACTGTGTGTGAAAAGATCCCCAGTGACAAGAAACAGGGCAGATGATGACATACAACCTAAACCCGTCTGACTCAAACAAGGGGCTTCCGCTGGGAGAAATCCAAAAAGTTCCAAACATTTGCTTTTCTTTCTGTCTCTAAGCATTATTCATTACATTACATACACCTTAATCTTATTTCTAATTAATTTGGGTTTTTGACTCATAAATGCACAGTTTATTTCTAACCATCCCTTGTTGTTAGAGAAGCATTGGACCTGTTTCTGCAGACGTTTCTAGAAACCAAACCATGATTGACCGTTGGATTGCTGCTGAAAGCTTAAAAAAACTATACAAAAGCATCATTTTGGCATGAACATTTTCAGAATGTGTTTCTTTGTTCCTCAAGAACAGCTCCAATGACACTGGAAAAGTGTCTTTTTATGACATTGTGCATGTACATCTCTTGTTGTGAAACTTACAATATTCATGACAGCCAGGATGTACTGCTCGATGTCTCTGCGACCATGGTAACCCACCATCATCTTGTCGGCCACCACCAGCGTCTCCACGTAGCGCTCCCGGCTAACTGAGCGCTTCAGAGGCAACTGGCCGCGACCAACATGATGTGGAGGCGTCTTCAGAGTTCTCTGCCACCATGATGCACCTTTCATCGGCTTCTCGTCTGAGGAAGATCACACAGGCACTCATGTTTGGACGACATATAGTAAGAAGAAACCAAAAAAAAGCCCAGCAGTAGTCAATTATACATTAAAAACTAAATCGCTCACTGTGGATTTGGCATAACTGGCCAAGACATTATTATCTATTCTTTACTTTACCAACCAGAATTACGCCTGAATACACTTTCCATGGATGAAGAGCAGAACAACAGCTCATCGTTTCAACGTTGGATTTTTTTTTCTTTTACTTGTCAAAAGACGGTTTTCCGAACATACTTTTGCTCTTTCAGCAACGCCCTGCAACACAGACTCAGTCACACCCAATCACAACTGGGAACTTGGACACAACCACAAGCCTCTGCTGCTGGCTGCTATATGCAAATAAACCTGGGGTCGTTTATTCCTCCAGTCTGGACCAAACGGCTGCTACTAAAAAGACCAGAATATCTCTCCTCTCACCAATGACTCCACAGGATTGGCCCTTGTACTGATGGCGGAGCGATGAACGCTTGTAAACCACATGGGGGCGCCCCTCAGCTCTCTCCCCCCTCTCCGTCCTGGTCTGGTTATCTGGTGAGACAAGGGGTTCAATCAGGTACTCCTCTCCCCCTGCAACAATCACCCCCTGCTGCAGAGAGACAGAAACGTAGAATAGAACAGAATAAAATAGAATGACAGAAATCATTGCCTTTACAGTACAAATATCACAAAAGTCACACTTTGTGGATCTCTACTTTGTTATGTTGATAAATAAGTACACAGCCACTAATACAGATCATCCCAAATGCTCCATCAATGATAAGACTAAAATGAATTACTTGTACTCTTGATATTGGCAAGAAGAACAAGCAACAAAGCAGGCAGGGTGAGTTAAGGTGAGAAGAGTGAATCAGAGGCGATCTGAGGGATCCTGGAGCTAATGGGTCAGAAAACTGACAGCGTGAGGGGACGAGACTTCATAACAACCTCTGAGCTTTCAATGCAGCAGATTGTGAGCTCAGTGTTTAGTGTTGTTGCAGTTTTTGCCCTTCATTTATGATCACTGTCTACCTAGTTTGTTTGAGAGGAAGCACTTGTCAGTATTGATCAGGAAGCTTCATATTTGGAAAAAGATACAATAGTTTACAGCTCACATGCAAAATGTTGACTCCATAGTGAGACTCTTGGCAAAAACTTTTGTTCAACAGCAGGAAGAGTCACTAACTTTACCAACAAAATAAAGATAATAAAGAAATGGCACAAGCACAAGCAAATAACAATGGAGATGATTGGAAATTACAAATAAGTAAAGACACAATATATGTATGAGTATTTAGAACTAATTTAGATAATTTGAGAAGTGAATTAGCAATAGTCAAATTAGTGTTGCAGACACTATATTGTCTGTGACAAAAATATACTGCAATAACTAATGACTGCAATAACCACAAAACATAATTGAATTTAGATCCCTGTCAAATATTACACTATTATTATTAAAATGTTATAAAGCAATAATGTGATGTTTTTATCAAATTACCAATTTATTTTATTTATACAACATTTTCTCCCATTTTCTCTCTTTGATTAAAAACATGGACATAAAGGTACAATAACATGCCACATGTCATTATCAGGAAAATGCGTTAATCTCAGATTATTCAACAACAGATCAGCGAGAGATACAGAGATACAAGCCTAGCATTATGATCGTATCACTCTGTGTTCAGACTGTCCCACTATGAACACTGTCCCCCTCACAGGGTCCTCTGTTGGACCCATCTGAGAGGAGGATCAGGACCCCACAGAACAAAAACACACACACACACACACACACACACACACACACACACACACACACACACACACACACACACACACACACACACACACACACACACACACATACACACACACGTGAGAGCATGAAAGGGTGAATGAGAGCGAGAAAAATGAGAGTGAGACAGAGAGCGATACACTAACACTTCCTTTGAATCGGTTCAAATGTGTTGGCCAGGTCAGAGCGAGTGTCCCCCCTCGACTCACTGCGGCGGCTCTCAAAGTGCCTTTAATCTCATAATATAGTTAGTGATGCTCCCCTGGACACACCGCCCGCTCACTGGTGAATGTGCTCATGCTGGTCTGACCAACACTAATTACGTGTGCTGCTTATTAACGCTTTGTGAACACATCTAATCCTCAGCTGTGTATACAACTGTTTTTGTGAAGCCTGCTGTTTGTAGTGAGAGGATGCACTGATACACTGTGCTGTGAATGCTGGAACATTATTTCAGCTAACAAAATAATGCATCACAATTAAGTGATCCAGTCCAGTGATTCAGAGGGAGGTGTGTGTGTGTGTGTGTGTGTGTGTGTGTGTGTGTGTGTGTGTGTGTGTGTGTGTGGGTGGGGGGGGGGGGTAACTTTTATCTCTTAGTTTGGGGCATTAACAAGCTGATTACTTCATGAGAGTGGGAAATAAATGTAGAGGTAATTATGCTTTGACCACCTTGGAAAACAGTTAAAATATACAGAAGATTAAAAGGTCCACAGTTCAGATGTTTTTTTTCCGAAGGCACTTCTTCCCGTAACCTGCCTTGTTGACCACAGCTTCAGTTAATAATCTCCTACATTTCCCTGTCTGCCTTTAAACAGCCCCAAGGGAGCATGCCAGAACATGATGCATTGTGGGTTAGAGGTAGAGAGGTTACACTTCAAACAAAGTGCTGAAGATTCTGAACTGTCTAACAGCACCCCTACACCCTTCCCAAGTCAGAATAGGAGGGCTGCTGTAGGTAACTTTCTGAAACCGACAATCACGGTCCCCTTAACATAGCGATTGGCAATGTTTGCAGAGCTGAGAAAGAAAGCAAGGATTGCACTTCTCTCTGAAGCTCTCTTTTTTTCTTTTGTCACATAACAACTTCCATCCCCTTTGTGCAATTGAGTACGACAACATGAATTGAGAAACACAAGTGTGTGAAATATCTCCCATTTGTACTATATCACCTCTCTCTCTCTATGATGACCACATTGTGGACATATGTGGCCGGTATAAAGACTTATACCACCTTGTTCGTTTGATACATACTGAAGCCACGTTCATGTCGTATTGGAGTTATGGTTAATAACAGCCTTCAACTTTTAAATCAAAATCCAAGTCACACGACCAACTCTTAAACAGTCTTCATTCAATGTTAAATCTTTCTGTCGTGAACGTGGCACAAAAGCTTAAGAGAGCAATGGTGATAGTATAGAAATTGCTGGACTTCTTTTAGCTGCCGTGCACTCTAATTAATGTATCCTTAAATGTTAAAAGCTGGTGAAAATGTTTAAATCTAAAGTAGTTGCAAAGGATATTTATCAACATGTCCTCTACCCTTGGATTACTATCTGTATGGATACAAATCTAGAAGAAAAAGAAATAAAGCACCTTTTTAGGATGAAGTCATTTTATTTCAGGTCATTTCACTTTCTGAGGGCCACACTGGTTGGTTTGGGCAAAGCATAAAGCTGAGTACTCAACGTTTCTTAAAATGTCATGCTTTGATCCGAATAAAGTATTACTGATCCCTCATTTGCTGAGCTAGTGCTGCTGCTGCTGCTGACCTCGCTAAGTGTATTAGATGTGGATTAGACCTGCAGGTTTCAGTCTTACCAGGCCATTACAGTTGCTCAGGGCTACTTTGCTGGAGTGCGGCTGGTCTTGGAGGTGTCCTACATAGTGGCAGTGGGGAGAGTAAGGATGACTCCAGGCTAATCGACCTTTCTTCCAGTACTCCACCCTGAACTGTCGCGACAGCAGGCCTCCCTGCAGCGTTAGGTTCAGCAGGAAGTTGTTGCGTGACGTGGAGAGCTGGTAGAAGAGCTAAGAGATAGAAAAAGAGAGAGTTCAGTTAATAAAAGCTCTTGGATCAGATGTTAAGTTATATTAAAAGGTATTCTAAAGATGTGTATCAATGTAAGGCAAACAGGGACTCAAAAGAAGAATAGAAAGTAAAGGAAAACTATTTCAAAAAGCATTACAGAGTCAGGCAGTCTGTCTTCAGTGCTGCGGCTGTTTCTTCTGTGATGTTGCGACGTTTCTGCATCCAGCGTCTCACCATTAGGTCCTACACGTACTGGGATGGCAATCTCATACAGGCCTAGATTGGACAGGAAGGCAGCTAGAAGGGGAGAAATGAAGAAGGCATAAAAACCAAATCAGAGTTTAACTTATTAAAGCCAAAATTTTGCTTAACCTAATTGATTCCAATTAAAAACAGTTGAGGATTTGAATGTTGCTTCTTTAGAATAACACTATGGAGCTTTTTAATGGAGAGAGTAACCCAGTTGGCAAAGGGAAACTTGCAGACTTTTTGGCCCATTACTGACGGGGTCCCTCCGCTCCAAGAACCCGCTCCCGCATGAGGCCAAGGGGATGTTGCTATGGCTACCCTGAAACTGTATACTTCCTGTCTGTCCCAGTCTGTGCCGAGGCCTGGTGGAGATTTATTGTCCAAACACACACAGAGCTTTAAACAGCCAACATCAGCTAACTAACGGGGAAAGGTCACGGGCAAATGAGCCCAGTTTTCATCAAACCTTTGGCCTCCGTTGTTGGAGTCGCAGCTCCTTCCCACACTGAGTAAATACCCAGAGATCAGAGTTCCCTGGTACAGACTTGGAGTGCTCTGTACTGGGAAAAAAAACTTTGTAGGCAGCAAGAAGGTCTGGCTTCAACTAACAGCGAGCACCATTACAAATGCTGCCTTCACATGGACCTGGTGAGGTTGTACTGTATTTTCAACATAGGAAGTTTAGTACAAAACATGCTTGGGCTTCAAGTGTTTTTAGTCGTGAGAACAAAAATGGACGGTGGCCTTTTTCCCTTTTCCAAAATGGTAAATGACAATGGCATTTTAATTTCATGTTTAATTTTCTTCCCTCGGTTTGTATGTGCACAGCTATGCAGTGGACGAAACACCCTTCAGAAGCACAACCTTCCTAAGAGCTCTGAGCTGTTTCCCACAACACATCCATCCTGCTCCTACAAACCACAGCAAGTAATCCGGCAGGTGGTAATACCATTAACTTTGAAGCACAGGAAAGCTCCCGGAGAGAAAATGAAGGGAGGGTGTTAATGAAGTAGGTATAATTCACCTCCAAGGAAGAAATTAATGAGACCTCACACAGAATAAACTATGAACTAATGAAAACCAGTAAAATGGTTAAGTATATAGTTTGAACAAAAGGTTTGAGCGGAAGTATTTCATGACTTTTCACAAGACGGATGACGAACGCCTTTAGAGTTTTTACAACTGTTTTCTATCAACATCCCATTTACCCATTTATAAATGCGGGTAGGGAATGAGTCCTTACCCCAAGTGAAGGAGTTCAAGAACCTCGGGATCTTGTTCACGAGTGAGGGAACAATGGAACGTGAGATTGGCTGGAGAATCGGAGCAGCTGGGGTGGTATTGCAGTCGCTCTACCGCACCGTTGCGACGAAAAGAGAGCTGCTCTCTATCTACCGGGCAATCTTCGTTCCTACCCTCACCTATGGTCATGTGGACTGGGTCATGACCGAAAGAATTAGATCGCGGGTACAAGCGGCCGAAATGGGTTTCCTCAGGAGGGTGGCTGGCATCTCCCTTAGAGATAGGGTGAGAAGTTCGGTCATCCGTGAGGGACTCGGAGTAGAGTCGCTGCTCCTTTGCGTGGAAAGGAGCCAGTTGACGTGGTTCGGGCATCTGGTAAGGATGCCACCTGGGCGCCTCCCTAGGGAGGTGTTCCAGGCACGACCAGCTGGGAGGAGACCCCGAGGGAGGCCCAGGACCAGGTGGAGGGACTATATCTCCAAACTGGCCTGGGAGCGCCTTGGGATCCCCCAGTCAGAGCTGGCTGATGTGGCCCGGGAAAGGGAAGTTTGGGGTCCCCTGTTGGAGCTGTTGCCCCTGCGACCCGATCCCGGATAAGCGGTCGAAGATGAGATGAGAGAGATGAGATGAGATAAATGCGGATATAACCGTTACTATACAAGCAATGTGATTGTTTCCCTGTCTTCTCTTGTTAACTCTGACAAAATAAACTACTACACATCATTTATCTCTTAATAGGTAGCAAATTTAGCCTACAGCGAACTTGCAGTATAGCCAATAGTGTGAAATATGATCATCGACAGTGGAAACATGCTCGCTAAATTTAACAGGAGACACTTCCTGGCTAAAGAGTTTTCATACAGAAGCATCCGTGCGGATAGATACACCCATCCACCCATGAGCAGGGCATCACCCTGGTTTCTGTTATCACCAAATGAAAATAGTTGAAGGAAATACTCTGGATGGAAAACTGTCCCTCCCTCCATTGCAGACACACCTTCATTGCACCTCAGATGAAAAGAATACTACAAGAGGAGGAAGAGTCTTTTGATTATTCAGTACAAACTACGAGAGAGGGAATGGTGGAAGGAGTGCTCGTCTTTGGAATTTAATCTTGTTAGAAGTCTCTCTGTGCCTCGCCCGTCTGTTCTCATGTGTGCAGTCTGGGTGACACGCACAGGGAAGTGACACATGCACATACACTGCCAAAAATATGTAGACTGCCCTGTCCTAATACTTTTGTATCCTTTTGGTCTGGGGCTAAGAGCTTCCAGGTGACAATGTGGCGGTGAAATTTCTTTAAATCAGTCCCTGCTGCACTTGTACTTCAAGACTGTGGCGAACATGAGTTGACGCCTCGGAAGTACCTAAAACTCAGTGTGACAAAAGGAAAAGCTTGACTTGTGTACAAAGCCAGGTTCATACAGAACTTTTTTCCCAGTTTGGTGTGAAAGAATTTGATTGGCTTTCACAGAGCCCTGACGCCAACACCTTTGGGATGATCTGGAACCAGGCCTCATCCTTTGAGTGAATGAGAGCAAATCCCTGCAGCCAGATTACATCTTAACATATGATATAATCACCTTATACAGATGCTATGGTGCACTTGTTCCCTATTTCCACATCCAGCAGCCACAAAGCAACATGTCCTTTCATTAGGCGTTCTGTCAACCAGATGAATGTAAGCCCAAGTATCTCTCTTTTTTGGTCTCCACCAACTCCTGAGAAACATACCTGGCTCTTTAGCTGCTGAATGCTCCGCTTTGTTCACCAGCAGGTTGACATCTTTGTCTGTCTGCAGTTTGGCACTAAGAAGTTTATCAGAGCTTTTCTGTTAAGAAACAGCTTCCTGCTGTGTGGAGTTTAGTG
This sequence comes from Cebidichthys violaceus, assembly GCF_023349555.1. Taxonomy (NCBI): domain Eukaryota; kingdom Metazoa; phylum Chordata; class Actinopteri; order Perciformes; family Stichaeidae; genus Cebidichthys; species Cebidichthys violaceus. The sequence goes on along the minus strand of NW_027176296.1, from coordinate 7,096,329 downwards.
ATAATTCTTTTTGGGTTCATCCCTTCAAACAACTTCTTTTAAATGACACGTAGTTATTCAACCTATTGTTAATGTAAAGTATTAAGTAGTGTCCGAAACTAGAGACCAAACTGTCTGTACCTGTAAAGAAGTCTCTGAGGGAATGAGCGGGTGGGTTATTTAAAGGAAACAGCGCGGCAGACTATTGGAGACACAGCTGGCTGTGAGGGGTTAAAGGTTAAGTTTAGGAAATACACAATCACAGCCTTGTTCAGGGTGACGAGACACAGACAGTAATTTTATGTCTTTGCCTTCAGGGGGATTTCAGTGTGTGTGAGAGAGACTGTGTGGTGAGAGGTCAGGGGGGGTGGGCACGTGGCGGCTGAGCCACAGCTACATGATTTGTGGAAACAGAGTTCAAGTTCAGCAGCCCAGACCTGCAGGCCTGGAGTGCGACTCAGCCTGTCAGACAACAGGGTCAGAACTGAAAGGTTTTCTCCGGCTCATTTCACACAACTTTTTCTCATTTGAGCACTGTGCATGTGAATTATAATTAAAAACAATTACAGTAACTATGGAACAGATGTTAATCCTTGAATCACAATTATAGTACAAATTAAATACAAATTTAAAAAGGGTATTTATTCTGAATTTCTAAACATGGGCAGCATTGTGAAGGTTTTTTTTTTTCTTTTACTGAAATGAGAAACAGATTTCACTCTGGGCGCCTTGACCATAAAATACATGAAAGTACTCTTGCTCTCAAGAGACTGAAAATAATGAAAGCAACCCACAGTATAAAGCCAGGATCACAGACAATAAACCAATTATGTTTTCCCACTATTTATTAAGACCTCAAACAATAAGGTCTGTGCTGTTAATAGTGTGTTTATTTCTAACTCATGTCTCTAAAACTCTTTTCACATTGAATTTTTGATTGGTCTGAAAAGGTCAACCTGTGTGATGCAACCTGGGTTTAGACCTGCTCCAAGACTAGGCTGGCTGACTTAGCTGTTTTTTGGTGGGAAAGCATGAACACACGTTTCTATGATAACTATAGGATTACGATACGGTAATTACAGAATTGCAATAGGATTACTGTAACTGTATAGTAGATAAGTTCAGTTTTTCTTAGCCTCAGAAACACTTGAACATGATTGAATCTAAGATGGTGCATGAACTCTTTTTAACAAATACATTTATAGCTGGTTAGGTATAATTTTACTATTGTTGTAGGTAGGGCTGGGTATCAAACCTCAATATTTTTTGCTGTCGACCAAAATATGTCTGTTGAGTTTCAAAAAGCGAAACCTGGTATTGACTGTCTGGTCAGATTCATCCACTTGTTAACTTGTTCTTTGATCACAGTCCCTGACTGAAATCAGCATTTTCCCTGTGTAAGTAAAAAGAACAGGTATAAAGGCTATAAAGCCCCCGCCTCGACTGCACAGGAAGGCCTATTTTAAAGTGAACATTATTATGAACTAAAAAATTTCGCAAGAAATTTTGACAGTGTGGCTTCTACTGCCCGAAGACGTCACAATATATATATATATATACACGCTGATGTTACCGGTAGTATCGTTGACGTTCGATTGAGATCGTTTCTCTCGTTTCTGCATTTTAGATTCATACTCTTGGATTGAATCTTGTATTTGTGGGGCTTTTATTTTGAAAGGATGGGACTGGGTGGGTGAGACAGGGGGAGAGGAGACAGAATCATGTTTGACACACACAAACAGAAGTTATTTAATGACAGGCTCTTTTGTGTGTGTGTGTGTGTGTGTGTGTGTGTGTGTGTGTGTGTGTGTGTGTGTGTGTGTGTGTGTGTGTGTGTGTGTTTGTGTGTGTGACACAGAGAGAGAGAAATACAGAGACAGACAGACAGACTTACAGAGAGATACAGACAGACAGACAGACAGACTTACAGAGAGATACAGAGACAGACAGACAGACAGGAGGTCTAACAATGCCTTTGACTGAATATCTCCAAGTCATGTATGTGCGTGTGTGGAGAGAGAGAGAGAGCGTGTGTGTGTGCAACTGGTTCCCATGGTGAAGACGCACCTGGTGTTACAGGGAGACTGATTAAGAAACGTTACAGTAAACAGTGATTTTGAACAAAACTCCTGCCTCCTTCTAACAACAAATGCCAAAATGTGGTATCATGAGAAAGATACGATTCTGCCGAACGCCTAGATGTGGTTTTTATGTTTGTGGTGTTAAAAATGTGAGCTCCAGCGCAAGTTACAAAACTGGTATTGTCTGCCGGAGGGAGACAGAATCATAATGTTAGATAAACACAAACAGGTTATTAAATGACAGGCTTCATCAAAAGCATTTCAGTTGGAATTCATTCGGTGGGGCTTGTATTTTAAAATGGTGTGTGTGTGTGTGTGGGGGGGGTGTCCTTCCTCCTGAATGACTGTATGAGAGAGAGAGAGACACACACAGAGAGAGACACACAGAGAGATAGAGTGAGAGGAGTGTATGTGCGTGTGTCTGTGAGTCTGTGTGTTTATCAACATCACTAATTAGCTACACCTGTGTCCTTGCAGTCATTTCAAGGAGAAAAGACTGGGAAACACCTGTCAAACAAAACGTAAAAAAAAACATAACCGTAGTTCCTATTGCTCCGATAATAATACTGGAGAGGAAGGATGACTTGAAGAACAGATCCTGTGACAATTGTGTCTGTAGTGTTAAAATGCCAAATGTGTAAGTCCGTTGGATTCCGTAGACACTTGGCTGCGACCAGCACAACATTTCCAAGCTTTTTGGCCAAATGGTGTATAAAGAGTAAAAATTGTGGGAATGGGAGCAATTTGTTTGGAAAAATCTGAGAATATTTTCCTGCTCTGCTCCACTCTGACAATTATGCCCTCACTCTAGCACTTAACGTGCTGCGCAATACACACCCATTATAAAATCTGAAACAGACCCAAAGTTTTCCTGAAACTAAATCGGTGACTTCATGATAACTGTGCTAGCTATCAAAATGTCCATTTGGCTCAATAACGTCCATCATTTTGTCTACGTTTTAAACTTTGAATAATTTTTCTACGTTAATGTATGGCTGGTCAATATGGGTCCAAAGTTAAGTGTTTTTTTTTAGCTCTCTTCATGACAAAACCCCATTCAAGTTAATGGGGAAATTTTGCTCCGTTTTTTGTGATTTTCGGGAAAACCGCTGGGCGAATCTCTTATAAAAGTCATTGCACACCATTCCCGATTAGGCCGCACGTTTTGGCGTATTTTTTGCACAGGTGTTGGCAACGCTGTGTGAGGAGAAGCGTCCCAAACTTTCTGGATAAACATTAAAGATTAAGCCCGATGGATTATATACAGTGTGCTTTGGCACAGGCAGTTTTACTGCCTTGTGCTACAAAGCCACACTGAATAAATAGGAAAAATTTTAGATTGGAATGTGTCTATAACTTTCACATTGCCCTACTTCATGAACGTTTTGTAAAAGCAATAGCTCACAACAGGCCGTGGTATATTGTGATTACATCACAGCTAAGGGGGCGTTATTCTCTCACCTTGTGACTGGGAGAACTCATTTCTGTGACCTCCTTCGACCACAGCGGCAACCATGATGACGATGACAATGCAGACAAGACCAGTCCTCCATAACGTTTCCATGGTTACTACAGTAGTTGCTATAGTAACAGAATTCAGTGCAGTGGTCCCCCGGCCTCTGTCCCAACATGTCTTCTGCCCTCTCGGATGCCCCGTCGCCTAGCAATGGGACCGCTCGGTGCTCTGTTGGGCCATGGCTGCAGGAAGATCCGTGGGTTCAGACAGACATAGCAGCCTCTAAAGTGTGTTGGTCAGCGAGTGGTGATGGATCGTGGACGAGTCCTCATAGGAGTAGAAAAGACTCAGCAGCAGTGGCAGGTTTAGACTCCTCTCTGCAGCCCTGTGGAAGAGAAATTGGTCAGTGAGGGAGAGGAAGGCCAGTAAAGGGAGTGAAAAAGGGAGGGGAAAGAAAGTTTTCGGCTCAAAAAGGGAGGAACAAGGGAGACATAGTGAAACACAGACAGAAAGAGAGAGAGAGAGAGAGCATGAGATCCCATTGACCCATGTAGTTCCCAGTCTAGCAAGACAAATCTACCCAGTTCATATTCAGCGTCCAGTGAAGGACCGCCCAGTCCTGCATTGTTCCTTCAGCTAATCAATCTTGGCTTTGGCGAAGGGCAAACACCATGTCTTTCACTCTGATGACCAGAGACAACAGCAGGTCCCAACCGGGGGCCCCTGAGGCCCCGCTCTTTAAGCTGCCTGCCCACCGGAAAGAGTTCAAACACAAAGGAAGCCATTGATCTTGTAAAAAGCTGCGCTTAATGCCCAAACAGGGCTTGAAGTGGGTATTATGTCAGAGGCTCTAGGGGTAAAATGAGCCAATTTCAGAGGAGCAGCAGGTTGCCATCACTGCTACGCTGGCTGACTGTGGTGGTTCGTTGTATGGCTGAGTGACTTGCTGGCTGGCTGCCTGACTGTACAGCTTACTAATTGGCTGGCGTCCTGGCTAGCAGATAGATGGTACGAGTGCCTATATGAAGCTTGTTTACATGTGAGACAAAGGGTAGAGTGCTGTGATAATCATAGCCCGAGCCATACTGGGTTTTTGAGGGTCATTATTTTAACATAGACCCATTAAATAAACAACAATCTTGATACAGATCCCTTCAATTTCTTTTTTTTTGTAAGGTGACCAAGATACAAATTGAGCAGGACATTGAACATATAGCTTCTCAGTGCTCTCTGGTGCTCTAGTTTGGCTTTCTAAATTTCAGCTCCAAGTACTTCCTCACTTATTCTACATCATTCATTCAAAGCAGCATGTTTCTTTCTATACATTGCTTTCAAAGATTTTGCAATCCAAGGTTTGTTATAGGATACAATCTAACTCTAACCATGTGGGTATAACTGACTCCTCACAAAATGAAATGTAACTTAACACAACAACGGCAAGATTTGGTGCGTTATAAGAATCCCGTCTGGAGGAGATAAAAGATCAGCGGATGAGAGCAATGATGTAATCTTGGTTAAATGTTACTGTTGAACCAAACAGGTTTACCTGGAACTCAAAAGACAAATAAGAGACGAGGATGTACCTAAACTACAGGCTTCCATTTAGAGGCGGCAACCAAACAGACTAATAATGCAAGTGCTGTGTCTTGGAGGGGTAATTATAATGATCTCTGATTTGTCATTCAATTGCAAGAAACTGTTGGACATCCAGTTCTTAATTTCAGCATGGCAAGACATAATACAGGACGTATATTTGGGACCGGGATTTGTCCTAACATACAGTTGTATGTCGTCTGCATACTTCTTCACAATGGTAGTGAAATTCAATGTTTTTCTTCCATCAGCAGACCTTAATTACTGTTTCTATTTCAAGTAATAACAGGGAGAAGATTGTTGTTTCCTTTTTTAACTGCTAAAGAGAAAGTGAAGTTTATATGACAGCACTCAATGATCATTTGGAGGTAACAATTCAGCCAGCCAGACATCACAGATTAAAATCTTGGGCTCTATGTTCATTTTCCACACTACTAATTTCATTGTCCAGCGCTATATATAAACCCCAAGTTCCTTTTTAATTTTACTTAAAAACCAACATAAGAGAGAGTCTGCTTTATAATAACAATGGAAAATGACTTCCTCAGACCCACAGTACCCATTACGCAAACAGACCAGAGCCAGGATCAGCAATCACATTTTCATGGGTGCCCTTCTCTTTGACTTGAGTTTCCTGGCTATGGATTGCAGTGTCAGCTAAAACAAAATCCCAACCCTCGCTATTCTCCAGTAAAGTCTGCCCACCCAGTTCTCTCTTGTCCAAGCCCCCCCATCCCTCCCTCAGTGCCGTCTGGGGAGAGAAGAGCGAACGGAGACGCCACACTGGCCCAGATGGCTGGCGGCTAACCAACTGCAGCCAAAGGTAATCGGAAGCAGATGGGAAACCTTTTGGTGACGAGAGCAGGGGGAACAAGTTGCCTCCTGAAAAGAGGAGGAAAAAGAACGAGTGCAAAGCCCGAGGGGAATGAAAGAGAGACAGCAGAGTGTAAGCTTCTTTGAGCCAGCTGGGAGAGCCATTCTTGAGTGTTAATACCCTGAACTGAGTGTGCAGGAATGAGTTGAAAAGAGCCCTAATGTGCCTCTTAAATCATTTCAAAAGGCAATGGAAAGGTACAGTAAAAGGAAAGCTTGCTTGAAAAACACTAAGGGGTCGTAGTACTGTTGCAGCTTCCCTCATACGTGGAACAACTGAAAGTCTTTCTCTCTTCCCCTCCCTCAGGCTTTCTCCCAGTCATTTCCTGCACAAGTCAAACTCCCCTCCATTTTCATTACTTCTTCTGCTCCCGCTCTCGATTTATTGTGGGGTTATTAAACCTGTAGCTTGATATCAAGTGCTTTTCATTACCACTAACCCTCCTTTTGTTTATTTAAACAAGAGTAAGAAGGGGGGGGACCGGACCCCCCAGTGCTGTCCCTTGGTGCTTTTTAAATACAACTGCTTAAAAGGATTTGTGGACAGCCTTCAAAAGATCCCCACAACAACATGCATGCGCTGCCTTCTTGGTAAATTATTGCTCCATTATAAACCGCACAGAAAAGCAGCTTAATTAAGGAGAAGAGCAGGGGTGACTGTGTCATACATCTTCTGTGGTCTGTTGTGCAAAACTCTCCCTCTGGGCTGCATCACTTTTGAGCGAAATAAAAAAATAAATGTTTGTCAGCAGACTAAGCAAGCACATACGCCGACTCTCTCCTCTGTAGTTTTGCTTGGATTAGCTACGAATATCAAGCATATAGCTGCAATCACGGCAGAGAGAGAAAGTGGTCTGAGCTGTAGACAGGCCACGCAATTTCCAATGCAATCACAATTTGCAAAAGAGAAAAGAGGGAGGGGAGAAGAAAGGGGTTGTTGTTAACAAGAGAGAGAAAAGTTGGACTGCTCGGGATAATTAGGTGGGAATTTAATGGTGGGCCAAATTTGCATTGTAATCAAGCCAGTGGATCCAGTTTTGACACATCATTTTTTCGTCTTGTCATCCACTATTAAACGGTGTGTTTATTGTAGTGTAACAGATGTACAGTGAGTCGTTTTTTTCTTTTTTGAGAAGACTAGAGCTAACTATGCTGTCCTTGTCTTTAACTGTTGCCAGGGAGAGTGGAGCTATCCGAAAACTAGCACACTAATCAAAGCCATATGACCGGCTCAAAGTAAAGTCTGTGTGGAGCGAACAGATGCTAAGTGTCCCTCAGCTTAGCTTGAAGTCTAGCACTCCCCCCATTCACACACGCACACACACACACACACACACACACACACACACACACACACACACACACACACACAGTTTCCACTTTGATCAGGGAGTAGCTCATGAATCAGCTTTAAGTTCACTTTATTATTTCATTAAACTGGCAGTGCGGCTTCTCTTTTCTAATAAGACCATGAGGTTGTGGGATCAAATGAGACGAATGTCACAAGTCAGATGCAGTGTTACAGCGTTACAGCGTTACAGCGTTACAGCGTTACGGCTTCAGCGGCAATTACTCCCTCTAGAAGTCCAGCTTCACACAGATCTCCACATGAAACCCTGAACAGGTGATAAAAATAATACAAAGAACTGGGGTATATTTCCAGACTAAACTCTCATTCTCTCTGTCTGGTATAAAGGCAGAAAGAGAAAAGGGCAGGCATTCCTTTCTCAATTTCCCCAAATAAACAGTGTGCAGATGAAAAGTGGGAACATAAACAGGCCAGAGAACCTCGGATGTGCTCCCCTAACTCTGAAAATGTGCCTCTTGAGTCTGAAACAATATTTAGTGAGAGCACGAGCTGACTCGACACAAAGTGAGTCAGCCAGCAGCACTGGGAACACAGCACATATGGTAGTGGAAGGTTTTCTCTTTCTGTCTTTTATCATATTGATTTCTGCACAATTTGTATCTTCTTTATGACTCCCAACAACCCAAAACACCACAAATATACTCAGTCTACTGTCATGCAAGACAAAGAAAAGCAGCAAATCCTTGCATTTGTGAAGATGAACTATGAATGCATCACATTCATTTGCTTGAAAAATGTCTTAAATCAATGTGTAAATAGATGTTTTTAGCTCTTATCTTCTTTAACTGTCCCATCAAGACATTGATATAGTTCAAAATAAGGCCAGTAAATGTGTGTGTGTGTGTGTGTGTGTGTGTGTGTGTGTGTGTGTGTGTGTGTGTGTGTGTGTGTGTGTGTGTGTGTGTGTGTGTGAGATGGGGAAAAGGTGTGTATTTGGGATGCAACGATCCAATATGGGGTATTAGTATGACCAAGGTTACAGACTGTATTAAAAGGTAGCAGCCATAATGATGTAACCAATATTAACTACAGTTTCTTTGTTAACGTTATATTGAAATTCAGTGTTACTACTCTCAGTTGTATGGTTGGTTGCCAACTCAAGTCTTTGGTGCCACATTACCGCCTGGTCTCATCTTGCCTTACATAAAGATTATACCAAAGAGTTCCACACAGATGTTCACAGAAGTTAAATTTGGGGGGAAACACACATGGTATTGTATCCTTTAGTTGAAGCATCGGAGGAAAAACTTGGATCGTGCATCTCTAGTATGCATTTATGTGTGTGTGGTTTGGTTGATGGTGAAAATCCCAAACCCTAAAAAAAGAATCTCATAATATGTCTGCAAATGCAAACTAAAATACATACAATTATAGTATCTGGAATAGTTAATTCTACCCAAAAAAATTTATGATGCTGACAAATTGACATTTAACTGCAGATTTCTGCAAAGTCAGCTGATCAAATGACTACTTTCTGCTGTTCATTGAGGGACCACAGATTTGCATCCATGTGTAAATCATGCATCTAGTCTGATTATGTTACATTTCTTTGTTACATCAGATAATCTAAAAGTGACATTTTTAACTAAGGTATAATTCATCAATCCCGATGAAATGTTTCATACATTATAGATTATAATTCAGAGTTTTGTTGCAGAATTACTGCTGTGTTTTCCATTGGGAAGCTTCATGTTACACATGCACCCCCCCCCCCCCCCCCCCCCCCCCCCCCCCCCTCCTCCTCCAGCCGGTGGGCGACACAAGGCCACCCTTCACTCATGTCGGCTACCTGGAGACCGCAATGAAAAAGCTTAAAGACTCAAGAGCGACATTCAAACTCTGCAGAAACATTTATGGCGAAATGAGCGTATTTACATTTGAGAGAAGCCTGCTGCCAGCATCATGTCATTACGGCTTTCCTCCAGAGTTGTGCATGCAAACGCAAAGAGTGCGGCCGGGGCTCGCTCACTTACCTTCCCCGAGTGCCCTTGCACAAGTGTCCGCAGTGAGTCTGTCCTGTGTCCTCCGCAGCGGAGCAGAGAGGAGGCGGCGCCGGCGGGTGACTGAGGAGACTCAACTTTTTCCACCTCCAGAACCAGAGAGCCACAGCTTGATGTCGACTAACCCAAATTGTGATTATTTGACTTCCGGTTACAACTTGCAAAAATAAAAGTCGTATCTCCAAGGGGTTTTTGGTAAAATAATGAGTTTAACTGAGAGTTTAGGGTCAGGTTAATTGATATGACTTGATTAAGACATCTATGGATGTTTCATCATGAAATACATTCTAACTCTGTTTTGCTGCCCAACTTTGCATGTTTAGCATGACATGTATCTATTTAGTCTGTTAAAAAACCTCCATGTGTGTAGCATTAACATAGACAAAACAAAAACACAGATCTTGGATATGTGTAAAATAGCTCCATTTCAAAATTGTATTATCCTCAATTAACAAACTGCGCCAGCCACCATCCGATTGGTTTGGATCATTTTTATTTTCTCCTTGCACATCCCCACCCCCAGGCTGGGTCTAAGTGAGAATATCTGTAATATTGACCACAGTGTGTATTAGTGATTGATGTTACCAACATGTTTAATGTTAAGTTTTGCAATTTTATGTTGATGCTAAGGTTGACTAAATCAGAGAAGAGGTACATACAATCCAAATGCAAACTCAACTTTTTTTTGTCAAAACTTACATATGGTTCCCCACTCTTATGTCAACTTTTCTATAACTTGGCAGAGAAGCTGTTTTGCAGAGACCTTTTTTTAGAAGGAGACCCCTTGTTGACATATTGAAAATCATTAAGGTCTGACTGAGACATTGAAAGACAGCCCACCGCTAAAATATCAGTAAACACTGCTGGTTTTATTTTGAAAGTACACCTCTTCCTGTCTGGTTTTCTTTCGTCTGTTGCTGTCAGACTTGATTTAGAGGGATCCTGCTGATTGGCTGCCTTATCCACGACTCCAAGGAAGCAGCTGCAGCCGTGGAGGTGGGGGTCTTGAGAGTGTGAGGGTCTTGGGGTTTGGAGGGGTTACTCATAGTATCTCTGCTATTAATACTGTGGTTATTGCGCAGGTGTTGGAGTAGTCTGTGTACGTGGCATAATGCTTATTCTGTGATGAAAAGTACAGCACAACATATGTAAAGTAATAGTTTTACATTTGATTTAGGGAAATACACATATTCAGCTATTCTTTCATCTAACTCTCAGCCAGAAATAGAATAAATATATTTCCCACAATGTCAAACTATTCCGTTGTTGTTTAGTAAATCATACTTGTATATTCTGCAACAGTATTCTTAAGTTTGCTATTGATCAATCAGGATTTAAAGAGCTCAAAAGAGGAACTTGATAGGTGACTGCATTCAGAGGTTTGTGCATCTGTGTGTGTGTGTGTGTGTGTGTGTGTGTGTGTGTGTGTGTGTGTGCGTGTGCGTGTGCGCGTCTGTATGTGTGTGTCATTGTCTCTAACCCCCACGTTTTCACAGCGCCTAGCTACACTGCTGTCAGATCAACAGATATATCTTTGTCTCTAAAGCAACAACGTCGCTCTACTTAGTGGTGAAGCAGTGAAACGTACTGTAAGTAGGTTTTATTGTTATATCTGATTTAACAGCAGCCGTGTTTTGTATTGGTGGACTACACATATTTATATCTCATAAACAAAAAGATGATACAGAAGGTGATGGTTTGATAAAGTTAAGACTAGGCCTGAGGCAAAGTTGTATTGAAATAATGCAATATATAAACAAAAACCTAAAGTACGGGATGATGTACAGGTTGTTAATTATCTTTATTTTTCTTTATTAAATGCCACACACTTGAAACTACACATTTCAGTATACAGTAGTTTAATAGCAGCAGTTGGCTGTGTTCAAAAGTAACTCACAGTAATTTAATCCAAATTGAGTCTGTAAACCTACAATAATCTATGATATTTATATTCTTATTTCTCCTTCGAATTTAAATGGGTGTTTTCGTATTTCCACGAAATGTGTTTGAGCTGTAAAAATGAATTGAGGATTGAGGCATTGTTGCGCTGGCTTACAAAAGTTAAGATTACATGTGCAAAAATATAAATAGCTGCTTTCATTGTGCCTTGAAATAGGAAACCAAAAATGGGTAAAGAGGTCTGTGCGTGTGCATTTTATCGCCTCTAACCTTTCTTGAAATTACTGGATGTATTTTTGGTTCCTGGGCTGAAGCATATCTGCAAAATGTTCCAGCCGCAGTCTGACGATATTGGTCTGGACAGCAGAGAGAGGGATTTATGCACAATATGTGCTTGTGAATTAGCAGTGTAAGTGTGAGAGCGTTTACAGACAATTTGAACATTACATTTAGTTTCAGATTTAAATGCCTTATTATAATGAGGTCTCATTAACAGCTTGCTGCAGTGGTTTTATGTATTGTTTTTGATTAACAGAAATGGAACAACTGTTCAAGAGCTTGTGTTTGGAAGATAAATTTAGATTTTAAAATGTTTTTAAAAAATGGCACTTTTCTGAACAATTTAAATCTCAACAGGCTCATTTTGTTCTAGAGTATAACCTAAATCATGGCAAAAGAACACATCCAAACTGTTTATTTGAATGTTATTTTGTTTCCATTAATGCAGGAAGTTATGCTTCACTTTGGAGCATTTCGGCCCCTGATCTGATACGCAGATGAGCCTCTTATCCAAGTCAGCCTACGTCTTTAGTTGTTTTCTAATCATCATCGAAACAAAGGGAAGTTTTGGTCTGTTGAGGTTTTAAAGGGCACATTATCTGTATGTGGAGGATGCCTACACAGTCTCAAAGGCTGATGTATATCAGGAGGAATGCTGTGAGTAACATAATAACAAGCTTACTTCCTGATAACACAACCAAAATAATCATGAACTAAAATTACTTTAATAGCTGAATAGATATCACTGGAATGCTCTTGATTCAATATGAACCACGTAATCTACAAAATAAAACAGCTTTTAGTGGTTAGAAGTTAAATCACTGACGTCATGGTGTTACATGTATGATTAACAACAGTAAAATAATTTAAATGTCTCTGCACGAATGAGCTGCTGAGTCTTGACGGTGTTGGGAGGCTTTGGTTTTGTGTTTTTAGTCTTTTCAAGCCGACATAAAGAGGTCACTATTTACATGACCCCTGCTTGATCCTGTAACGGCAACATTAGCGTGCTACTGAAGTCTTGACATTTTTGAGAGGTTTGGGTGTCATGTTACACTGAAAAACAGTCATATTCTTTGTAATATTTATTATTGGATGGGGTTAATGATCCTTTACATAAATGCCAGACATGTTGTTTTGTAAGTCTGTTTCTGACATTAGAGGTCATGCCAGCAGCTCTATTGAGGCTAATGTCTGCTGGTCAGTCAGTCCACTGTGGTTGCCATGAGATTCTGTGCAGACATTTATGATCCCCAAAGGATGAATCCTGTTGACTTTTGGAGATCCCCGGATTTTTCTTCTAGCGCTACCAGCAGGTCAGAGGTTTCAATTATTATCAGTGAAATATCTCTACATCTACAGGAGAGATTGGCATCCATTTTGGCTCACACATCCACGTTTCCCATAGAATGAATTGTCACAAGTTTGCCTGAAATTTCCGCTAGCAACAATATTTTCTTGTTTAGGACACCTGCAAAACTAACGACTCACATGATTGTGAGCATGTTGGCATGATGATGTTAGCTTTTAGCTGGAAACACAGCTACACCAAAGGGCAGTCTCTCAGAGCTGCTAGTATGGATGTCGAGTTATAGTCTTGTTTTACTTTAAGTACATTTAAAAATGTACTTAAAAAAAGCTGAGCTTTATCATAATAACTATTTTACTAGGTAAGAAAACTGTGTGCCTGAGCTTTTCATAAAGATTGATTGACCTGATACAGTCACTTCTCTACAAAACGGATATGTTTTACTTGATGACTTTTGGTTGGTTGGTTTTTGTTTTGTATTTAATTATATTTAATCACATTTACTTTGTGTGTGAGGGGTCTCGGATGACCTAAATCATGCCAGGAAAACAAACACTGGGGGCTGTAGATTTTGGCGTGTCATTTATCCTCTGCTTGTTGAAAACAGAGTGACTCACATTACTTTTTCCACTGCTCACTGGGTCACCATCTGCTCACTCTGCAACACCTCATTTACAAAAGTATGTTTTATGCACAATAAAGTTTGTTTTACATTGCTTTTATCTAGTTTCTGTCATTTTAAGCATCTTTTGAGCCAAAACAAAAAGAAGGATATGACACTACACTGTGGGTTTAAAGCTGCCATGTGTCACCTCATCTCTCTCCAACCTTTGCGTTTGTGTTTCATGATATACAAGTGCCATATAAATTACATTTTGAAAAGAACACAGGCTGAGGAAAGACTCGGCTGCTGTCATAAGTGGACGTTTTTATGTTTTGTTGGAAAACGATCAATGGTTAGTTTGGTTGTGTCGTTTAACAGCAGTGTGGCTAATGTTCCTGTCACATTGTGTGTCAGGATGGTTTGTTGGTTTCTGTAATTAAATGAACTTTCTCTTTCAGTTCAAGTTTGTTCATGTAATATTACTGAAGTCTGTAATGAATTTAGAAATTGTATCACTGCTATCTATCTTGCTCAGCGTTAACTGGGAATTTATATAAAATAAAAAAAGAAGATGAAAACAGAGTTAAAGATAATTATTTACATCGATTTTGGCTGACATGTGCCATCTCAAAATGCAAAATGTTGTACAGGATAATTATTTGATCATTCTTATCATTAATTAATCTGTTATCGATTCATTGTTTATGCATTACTTAAAAAGGCCAATCACAGTTTCCCGTAGTTCAAGCTGATCAGTCTGAAAGACAATGTAATTTATAATCATAAAAATACTCAAATTCTCACATATGAGAAGTGTGGCTCTATAAATGACTTAAATAATCAAAATAGTTCATTTTAAGTTAAGTTAATCAGTCAATTTCCTGTAACTAATCAATTAAACAACAGTAAATATCTTGGAGGTATAGCACAATATGACCTTAACATAACAATGACAACAACCCAAGCAAAGTACATTAAGAGTCACCGAAACTGAACTACATTGATTGAAATATCCTAAAGAACCAAAAAGGTAATGAGGTACTCATGCATTATTGTGATGTCCCAGTTTGTCTGGAGACGTGCAGAGTATTTGTTTGTCCACATCGTCGGGTCTGGAGGTCTTTGTAGTGGTGGGTCCTATATGTCTTGTGGCAACTATGTGTTTCTGCTCGGTTGTCCACTGTGGATGTGGGCAGCAACACTGCTTTGTAGCCAGGAAGCTGAGGTTTTCATTCACTTACTTTGTTTCTCTCTTTACGACTTTACATAGTGTGACAACGTGAGGTGTTAGATTAAAAAGTTATTTGGCTCTTACAGAAAAAATTTAAAACTGTTCAGGTTCAATTAAAAAAAACGTGAGTGGGAGCTTTTCCATTCAGTATGTATGACTTATGACGAGTCAATAAATCAAAATAGTTTTCCTTAAGTTAAGTTAAATAGCTGATACATTTTTCCATAACTCCATAACATGTCTTGAACTTTTAACTTCAATAAAAACAAAAACTTCAGTAAATCCCCCATCAACGCATTTTCCATCCACAACAAGACTGGAAACTCAGGGAGATTGTAAAATCTAACAAAGTCAAATTGGCATAATTGACTGATAAGTTTCCAACACACAGGTAGAAATGGTTTTAGTTTTTATTTGATGTGATTTGTCATAAAATCTTAATCCTTAATATCACAAGCGTGTCTGTATATTTAGACGATCTCCTCTCTGTGTGGTGTGAGCTGACGTACTGTGACCTCTGTCAGAGATCGTTGAATTTTCCGCCTGCTATCACATAACCGTTCTACACGGCAATCCAAACCGGCTTGATTTTAATCTTTTCTTGATGTCTTCCCCTCTTCTGAAGCCTTATACTGTATAAGATCCCTAACAGACACACCACGTTGTAGATGTTTTAAAGATGTAGGTGGGTTACATTTACCCCATGAAGTTTTCCTCCCATGAAGGAAAACTTACAAACTTGTGTCTCTAAAGCAGAAGGAATCATCTAGAAGCAAAAAGCACCTGTTCAACGGAAGAACAAGACGCTGGAGAAAGAAGGCTGTGAGGGCGGACTGCAACTTCCTGTTGTGGGTTTTGTCACCAGTTTGTTCGTCTGCAACGTTGATGCAGTGTGGGTGCTTCTTGCTAAATATCATCCAGATATATGACACCTCACAGCTCGTCTGTGCAGAGCTGACAGTCCTGAAAAAGAGAAAGAGAAGAAGAGGAGTTGAGGTTCACAGCATGATGATGTTTTTTGCTTTCTGGAAAAACTCTTAGCATTGAATGTTGTCCATTTTCAAACTGTATTTCCATGTAGATCCTATTTTGTAATTTTGGTAGATGAGAAATTGTGGTTGCTTTAGCAGACAATGGAGGGGAGGTTGGGGCTAAAAGGCTGAAAGGTCAGAGGTCATGCGCTGTGAGCGTACTGGGCACACATTGTGCTACTGAACCAGCATATTCAGCTGTTTTGTAATGCAGGTGTTGCTTAAATGCTTTCCTTTTCTATCTCTCTAATTAATTTCCACCATCTACCTCTAGTTCATCTCGCCCAGGTTTCACCATGTCCATCGACCCGGCGGCCGAGCTGCCTTTCTACTACGGCAGCATCAGTCGCTCAGACGCTGAGCAGCACCTGAAGCTGGCCGGGATGGCCGATGGGATCTTCTTGCTGCGACAGTGTCTCCGCAGTCTGGGAGGCTACGTCCTGTCTGTCGTGTGGAACCTGGAGTTTCACCATTACCCCGTGGAAAAGCAGCTCAACGGGACTTACTGCTTTACAGGAGGGAAGCCTCACTGTGGACCCGCAGAGCTCTGCGAGTTTTACAGCAAAGACCCCGACGGGCTGGTGTGCGCCCTGAGGAAACCCTGTCTGCGCTCCCCAGATACAGCGATACGTCCCGGCGTGTTCGACAGCCTGAGAGAAAACATGCTGAGGGAGTATGTGAAGCAGACCTGGAGCCTGGAGGTGAGGCTCTGCTGAGGCTGATGGGTACTGTTGTACAGTTTGCAGTCTCTAGGAATTAAAATAAGTGCAGCCATAATTAATAAATGCAAGACATGCATTTAGTAATTAAAGGGTCAGTTCTAGTGGTGTAACGTAACTAATTTGATTTTCTCAATTGCTATGCTGAATTAAAAGTTTGAATATAAGTTACTTTATTATGTGTACTCCACTACAATTCAGAGGGAAATATTATAGTCTACTTTTTACTCCACTTCATTCATTTGACAGATATAGTTACTGTGCAAAATAAGATTTTCCTTAAAACACATACACATGATAAACTTTTAAAGTAAAACACATTAAATCAAGTTTTAACCATTTTCTTTTTCACAGCCATTTGGCTAGACAGTATGTGTGAGTTTGTCTGCTACTTTTGATCTACTCGTCCCTCTCTTACACACCTGAAAGAGCGTGTTCGTCTGCTTCTTCTTTCCTCTCCCATTAATCATCTCATGACCCCCTCAGATACATCTGGTGACCACTTGGAACGACCCGACCTCTAGCTTGGGAACCACTGTACTAAACTATCTGTACTGTAATTAAAGAAGTTTAAACTAGCTCCACTGATAAAGTCATATCATATTAAATGGGTTACAGTTCACAGTTTACTGCATAATGACTACTTTTACTTGAAGTACATCTTACTGATAATATTTTTACAGAAGTATGATTTTAATGCAGGACTTGTAAAGGAGTATTTTTACACTGTAGTATTCATTTTTATTATTAAGTGAAGGATCTGAGTAGTTCTTCCACCGCAGGTCAGTTCACCCAAATAACAGAATACACACACACACACACACACACACACACACACACACACACAAAATAGGAAAGAATCTCCAGGTGATTTCGGAAATTGCACCTTTTGTTTAGTGTTATTGTTTACTCAGTTTGAGGTCTGGCTCTATGAAGTCCAACTTCAATCCAAAATCCTGTAGTTTTATGATTTGTCTCCTGCTGCAGACAGTTACACACTGAGACCAGTAGCCTTTTATCACTGGTGGGCTTCTGCTTAACAGCCAAACTGGCTCCAGATGTATGTGGACTCCCAGCAGCGATCAAGAGGAGCCAGAGAAATCATAGTCGTCTCTGCAGTAGGACCTCTTAGCAGTGGTGGAAAGTAACTAAGTAGATTTACTCATGTAATTTTGAGGTTCTTTACTTCTGTTGAACTGTATTTCAAAAGGAAATATTGTACTTTCTACTCTACGAGTTACTTTGCAAGTTAAACATTTACACAAAAACATATGAAAAGCTCATTAAATACCATGCACTGCTGAAGATTAAACGAATGGTTTCATTCCATTCTTTTTGGACTTGTGACCCACAGAAAAAGCAATTTTTAGTTTATATATTTCAGATCAGTTCTGTGACCATTTGTTTTTCACTGAAATTACATTTCCCAAAACTTCTAAAATATAATTATTTAATTTAAATAACTAGAAAAAATCATTCGATATTTTACAAAAGATAGAAAGAAGCAAAGATTAAAGAAAAGTAAAAATTGACCCGTCAGATTTATTTTGTGACCTCTGGAGGATGATTGAACACAAGGTTACCACTGGAGAAAACTACCTAACCGCATATAAAGTTACAAGTCTACCATTGAACTTATGTCACTTTTATGACTGTAATGGTGCTTCTCCTCCCTTGTAAAATGCTCTTTATGCATCAAAGCATCAGTACTAACGATGTAATAATGTCATTTATCATAGTTCACAGGAGCTATTTCTCTACTTTTAGTACATTTTACATGCAAAATGTGATGTGCACCTCTTTAATAGTAAAATATATCTCTGCAGGCTATCAGGTGTTCAGAGGCAAACACTTTTACAGACTTTGCTGAATGGATTTGTGCATATCGGGATCTTGAACCATGCAAAGTAACTGCCTATTAATTTAAATTTGTAAATTTGTCTGTTTCTTTGGCTATTTTTTTTCTGCCCAGGGAGAAGCCATGGAGCAGGCCATCATCAGTCAAGCTCCTCAGCTGGAGAAACTGATTGCCACCACGGCCCACGAGAAGATGCCCTGGTATCACAGTAAAGTCACCCGACAGGAAAGTGAAAGGCGGCTTTACTCTGGAGCACAACCAGATGGCAAATTTCTGTAAGTTGCTCAAGGTGATGTTTTTGCATCTCTTGTCTTTTTTTTTGTAAGGTCTTTGTGCAGTTTTTAAGCAACACTATTTTTTGGTTCTCAGAGTGAGAGACAGAGATGAGTCGGGTAGTTTTGCTCTCTCCATGGTGTACGGGAAAACAGTGTACCATTACCAGATCCTCCAAGACAAATCAGGGAAATACTCCATGCCAGAGGGAACAAAGTTTGACACAGTCTGGCAGGTTGGCCCTCCATCTTCTTCTCTTCTTGTGTTATCTAGTGATTATGTTGAAACTGAAAGATGGCCTTTTTTTTTCTTTCTAAAATGTAATGTTATCTCAATCTCTCTAGCTGGTTGAGTACCTGAAGATGAAAGCTGATGGCCTGGTGACTGTTCTTGGGGAGGCGTGTGTTAACGGAAAAAATGCTGAAAGTACTGAACATCTAATTTCTTTTTCTCCGGCATATCAACATTATGTACTTGCTGTAAATCTCACTGAGTTTCCAGTTCATGTTTGTGGGTTATTTGTAACATTCAACCTAGTTGATCATTACACATATGGCTGGAATAGTTTGTAAATGTCTAATTTTAAAATCTTTCAGAGACACCCAGCCTTCCTGCAACAGTGAGTACTGACAACATCCTGTTTTGTTTAAGTCAGCAAATGTTTCTTTCTCTGAGATTAATTTGAACGTTTCTCTTTCAGAGGCGGACAAATGGATACACACCGCCACCTCAAGGTCAGACACCTGAAGTACAACCAGCGTATCTCTCACATAGCTGCTCTGTTATATGTACTTGCAGCAAAAATAACTTTAATTTAATGTAGATTTTTACAGATGAAGTATCTGAACCAAAACCACATACCACAGATTGTATAGCCCAAGCAAGTCTGCAATGCCTGTCCCTAGATGTGCCTTTAAAACACACAACACTGAACAAGAAAGTACATACGAAACAGCACAAAACAAAATGATACAATCGGCAGGGAATGAAGTATTCAGATCTTTCACTTTATTAAAAGTAGCAATACAACAGTTTAAAAATACTCAATGACAAGTAGAAGGCCTGCATTCAAAATCGTACTCAAGTAAAAGTACAAAAGTCTTAAGTAATTCAAACTAATAATAATTAAGAAGTATATTTTTATCGGCAAAAAAAAAAAAAAAAGTACTGTCAAAAGTAAAAGTACATTATATTATAGTACATTAATACAAAAGTATTATTACGCTTGTAATGCATGAGCAGCATTTTAATGTTGTAGCTGGTGGTGAAGCTGATTTTAAAGTACTTTATATATTGTTGGCTCGTTCGTAACAATGCACCGTATTTTGTATACTGTGCGTCAGATTCATGTATTAAAAAAAAGTATCAAGTAACATAAAATGTAAATGCTCAAGTAAAATACAAGTACCTAAAAACTGTAGTCAAGTACTTTACACCACTGCCTGCATTCATTTTACAGTTACTGCAGCAGCATTTCCAAACTCACTCAAGTACACACAAGCTTTTACAATCAGTTAAATAATTGAAAAAAAGATCCTATTGCCTACTGAAAACCATGCTGAAAATGCTGACAGCTGTTTAATAGCATGTATAGCACATACAAACCTGTCAAAGTTGCATTTTACTCTATGTGGTTTGCACCTTCACTTGTCAGCTGTTGCAGCGGCCTCAAGGCCGGTCACCACTGTGCCTGCAAACCGCGAGCTTCTGCCGATGGACTGCAGTGGATTCAACCCGTACCACAACCCGAATGAAGTGAGGAGGTTTAATATCCAGAGGAGTCAGCTGCTGATCGATGAAGTGGAGCTTGGTTCTGGGAACTTTGGCTGCGTCAAGAAAGGAGTCCTAAAGACTGAGTCGTGAGGACTAATACATTATGAAACATAAACTTGTTTTTTTAAAAGAAGCCAGTGGCCTCCAGATGCCACACGGTCTTGTTCATCCAAAATGTTTATGGGTTGTTTTCTCTCAGGGGCCAGATTGATGTGGCCATCAAAGTCCTGAAGAGTGAGAACGAGAAGCTGGTGAAGGAGGAGATGATGAGGGAGGCAGAGATCATGCACCAGCTGAGCAACCCCTTCATCGTCCGCATGCTGGGTCTGTGCAACGCTGAGAATCTGATGCTGGTCATGGAGATGGCCTCCGCCGGACCTCTCAACAAGTTCCTCTCCTCCAATAAGTGAGTTACCGCCTCTGATGATTTAGAAATAGTCATTATTAGTATACATTTTGGTACAGATGTTCCTCTTACTTTATATCATACTTAGTAAGGAAAGTGCCCGTACTGTAATTCAAGTCACTTTTGTTTACAACCCTCTCTGGACATTACTAAATGTTATGAGATCAAAGAGTGTTTTTTTTCCTTCTGAGTTTTCATTTGAAGTATTATTGGAGGCTCCATGTGTTGATAGTATCCTGTATTTCACAAGACAAAATGAAACATGTTTTTTTTTTATGAAAACATTTTTGTGTTAGTATTCTTATTTCGTATCTCTTTAATCATTTTGTGACTCCTCAGATTTATGTAGGACCCCAAGGTTGGGAACATTATCTTTCGTCAGACCCTTGATTTAAATAAGCAAAATTAAAATGTCTAAAAGGAAAAGAGAACATATCCTTAATCGTGGTCTGATAACTGTGACGATCAGTGTTTTTGACTCCATAGGGATACTGTAACTGTGGAGCACATTGTCGACCTGATGCACCAAGTGTCGATGGGCATGAAGTATCTGGAGGAGAAGAACTTTGTGCACAGAGACTTAGCAGCTCGTAACGTCCTGCTGGTCAAGCAGCAGTTTGCCAAAATCAGTGACTTTGGGCTCTCCAAGGCCCTCGGAGCAAATGACAACTATTACAAGGTATGTACAACAGATTTTGTTCAAGTTGTTGTACTGCAAGACAAAGTGACGCAACCACTAAAGGACGGGGGTGCAGGGATTATCAGCGTTGCAGCTAATGCAAACATGTAAAGCATGTCTTAAATTGACTGCTTTTCTGGTAATTACTGAACTCCCCTGCTCACATACAAACCCAAAGGTGTTACTGGCTCTGTGCAAACTAAAGTAAAGACTCAGTGGATTTCCTTTTTACGGGTTTATTGATCTACATCTGGAAGGAGTGTCGGGATCAGAAAGTCCCAGGAATTCCAGACTCCAAAGAAATAATATTCAACTGAACACTATACTGTATAATTCAAAAACACTTTCATTGTTTGAGAAATATTCGCTTTGCAAATCCATCCCCTCAATGTCCCCCTCTACCAAACATAAACTTGTGACGTATATTAACAACAGTATTAAGTTAAATAATATAGGTCTGTTCTCAATCCAAAAAAGACAGAGGTTTTAGACACTTTTGCAGTACGGATTTACAGATAAATATTGAACTTGTTCAAAGTTGTACATCAAAATTGGTATGCTATGTTTTTTGCAAAAGTAAAATTAGCTCACATATAGTGAATACAATATGTATTGCTTATTTCTTCTGTTTTGATAGATTTTAAGACGTTATATGTAATAAAATGTAGATAAGGTAAACCATTTTTTTTAATGTGGAGAAGAGTTGCATTCAAAATATGGAAATGAACAAATCTTGCAGCATCCTTTGCCCATCCTTAAAGCACCCCACGACCCTTACCCCTTTAAATACAGTATGTCATCTCTAATTACTGTATCAATACTGAAGTGGGCTGACATGTTGCTTGTTGTCATACATGTTGTGTTGTACAGGCTCGTACTGCAGGTAAATGGCCTCTGAAGTGGTACGCTCCAGAATGTATAAATTTCCACAAATTTTCCAGTAAAAGTGACGTGTGGAGTTTTGGTGTCACCATGTGGGAGGCCTTTGCCTACGGAGGGAAACCTTACAAGGTACCAAGTGTTTCTGCAGAGCACCATCAAAGTCATCTATCAATTGTACATATTAGCTTGAATTACAGCTCTTTTTGTGTCCCAATTTTGTCTAGAAAATGAAAGGACCAGAGGTGATGCGCTTCATTGACAGTGGCAACCGCATGGAGTGTCCAACAGCATGTCCAGAGCGAATGTATACAGTGATGAAAGAGTGCTGGACATACAAGTAAGAAACTGATCGTCTGACTCTGCTCTAAATCCCTTTCAAAAGACAGACCATAAATATAAGATACAACAACAGAATTCAGTCACACAAAGCAGTCATCACACACATACACTCATTAAAACAGTCACAGGTATTATTAAATATATCACACAGTAGAACTTCAAAGTCCCTCTGAGGAATTAGTGTCTATAACTTCAGCATAGTTTGCCCAGTTCAGGAAATTTAACTAATGCTTTCTGTGATTTGGTGTCATGGTTATCTGAGGCTATTGCACCAAAGAAGTGAAACATTTCAGCAAGTTAAATAACATGGCACATAAATGAAAACACTGCTTTTTTGTTTTAAAAAAGTGAAACATGCTCTGTTCTGGTATAAGAATCCAATTTGACTGTTTTTGTTATTGAGTAAGTTAATGTGAGTTCAGTAAGACAATCTGCTATCTACAAATTCCTAAGTACTTACAATGTTGTATTGTATCTAATAGATTTCCATTAAGGCTATGGCTCAGAACATTAAAGCTCTGTTCTCTTGTATATTGCATACATTATTTTTTTCATTACTCTTTTTAAGATTAATGAAAAGAGGTTTGGAGGTTGTTAAAAGACTGTAACCTGAAGAAGATTTGCGTTAGAGCTGATGACACGCAACATGTTATCGTCAGCATAAGAATGACAATGTCATTTTTAGCTGGAAAATATTTGTTGATTTGAGTTGATTTGAAAACAGTCTGAAATCTACCAGAGAGATACGATTTGAACCATGGATGGTAAGATGTTTATTTAACCAAAATGTTATGATCAACAGTATAAGAAGGCCTTGGGCACATCTTATCAAGCAAGTTAACAGTGTCACCCACAACAGCATTAGCAGCAGATATTGTGTCTGGAGAACATAATTTTCCTCAGTCAGAGATACAGAGATAAAGACAAATCACCATGTAATATGTTACATTTGAGATTCTGTCAGTGTCAGACAGATCTGCGACTTCTTAAGATCTTTTGGGATTGCCTTTCTTTAATCATAACCATTCTAATGACCCTCATCTCTCTCACCAGGCACGAAGAGCGGCCTGACTTCAAGAAGGTTGAGGAGTCCATGAGGTCTTACCATTACTCCATATCGAACAAGGCCAAGCCTGAGGGAGCTGCAGCCACCGGCGAGCCTATCAAGTAGACAGCAACAAAGCACATTCTGTCCCAGTGCTTCACAAAGCATCCTTTCTACTGGCCATTAAACAACCAAAACAAAGAGCTTTTTATGAACGGCACACACTGGCAAGCTTTGACTACAGTTCTCATACAGCTAAACAGGCCTCAGTGACAATAAATGTGCATTTGTAAATTGGACTTAAGTGTGTGTGCAATGTAAGGAGGATCTCAATCTGTCTGTCTATCCGTGGTGGTTTAAATGTTAAGAGTCAACCTCCCTATAATGGGAGTATGTGGTACATGTAGAAGTTCTTTTTCACTTCACTTCATCGTTTTTATGCCAAACCAATATAAGTAGAAATAAACTGATAACTGTACACTTTAACTGTATTCTTTCAACATTCCTTGTGAAGTCAGTTATCAAAGGTAAGATTTTGGTTTACTTCAACACAAAGTTGACCTGCAACTTGCAGGTTATAAGTTGAGTTCATTATCAGGTAATACATGCATAATTATGATAGTTATTTTTATTTTAGACACCTCAGAGTAAAAACAAAAACCATATATAATGTAACGATATAATCATTACTCTTATTGTTGACTTACAGAGGGATGACCCACACGTTTTAAAAAGGCCTCAAGATGAATAAATAAAACCAAATTTGTAATTGTATTAATCATGTAAAAGAATATATGGAATAACCTCCTAGTAACATGCCTTGTGTACATGTGCAGAACACTACATCATCAGTATTGGAAAAGCACAAGGCAGATTTTTTGTACTTACTTAAAATATTCTCCAAAAATAAAAGGCACAAGTGAAAAAGTTTACTAAATTTCGAGACGAAATATATCCATTTAAGATGTTTTTGTGTAGGACTAAGTAGTTATATAATCAGTATAAATAAAAGGGGCAATATGGTTTTAATTAAATATTAATCTTGAATCATTTAAACGTCTTTAATTAAAGTGGTTTAATTTAAAGTGGTTTATATTGACCGTGTTATTAAGTAAAAGTCAGGCTCCCATTGCCTTACAGTCACAATCTGTATTAAAGGAAGTACTTCTGAGCTGCCAGGCAACAACTGAAGGGCGCGCTAAACCCGGAAGTTGATGGATTAGTCAAAATAATGGCGTAACGTTTTTACAGAGTAAAACCTCAGGCCTTCAAATTGCATGTTACATTCATGGGCATAATGGAATCTCAAATTAATAACAAGACATGTCATGCTTTCAATAGTTGTGTCAGCAAGTAAGCAAGTACTTAACGTCTGCAATATTCTATGAGCTTTCAGGCTGTGTGAAATCTTTAATCTGTGCAGTGGTTCATAACTACAGCAATCAGAGAATGGTTGTGTTGTAAAATATACAATATTTCCCCCGAAATTTAGTGGAGAAAAATTAGGAAAGTGTCCTTAAAAAGGAAGTGCAAATGATATGCAGCCTACCAGTACCTCAAAACTGACATTTTAGAAACTAACCTTTCTTCTCATTTAATGGATATATATTTATAATGTGAAATATTTTGGGGGAAATAAAAGCAGTGAAGCCGTTGCTTTGAACATATTGTGCTTGATCATATAATTTCAGTTTGGTGCTTACTAATTATAACTGAATACATGTTGCATTACATTACGCTGGTCAAAGGGGTACCTTATTTTGAAGGTTCTGACCGGAAGCGGACACAAACAGCTCTAACTCGACACTGGTGTACTTTTCGTTTCGTAGGGAGGAGTCAGACGATAGTTTCTTTATTAAAGTGACATGTTTA
This sequence comes from Cebidichthys violaceus, assembly GCF_023349555.1. Taxonomy (NCBI): domain Eukaryota; kingdom Metazoa; phylum Chordata; class Actinopteri; order Perciformes; family Stichaeidae; genus Cebidichthys; species Cebidichthys violaceus. The sequence continues at coordinate 7,070,779 of NW_027176296.1, read as the reverse complement.
TTAAATTACCAGTAATTATACAACATGTATCGCTCCACGTGTCCATAATGTAGTCTATACATGTTGTTGACGTAAAGCTATTGTTTGGTAATCAGATAATTTTCGATAAAAAAAGAAACTGACGGAACAGGAAGGCGGAACAAGTAAGTTCGTGAAAGTGTCTTTCAACCGTTTCATCGTCCGTCTGAGACAGTGAATGTTTTTACACGGTTTTTATGTACGATGTGATGTGAATTACATAGAAATAATGCGGGTTGCGCCCGTCTTGTTTGTGTTGTTAGCTTCTTTACAAAGCAACAAGTCCGACGGGGCTAGCTTGTCACGTAACAAATAAACTTAGTACAGTCGTCATGTGCTCTGCTGTTTAATCTCTCGGCTTTTACGTCCCTTAAAGTGTGCTAAACACGACGTAAAGTCCGCAATGTTGGGACGATAAGAGCGCCGATATTTGGATAAAGGCACAAACAAACCCAGCAATGGCCTGTTGTATTGGTGTCAGACGGTTTGACTTGGTTTTATTGTCATTCCGCAGATTCTTGGTTTCACGGCGGAATTAGTACGTGAAATAGGAAATGACTCATGTTCACTTTGAGGCGATGTTTCATCTGTGAGTTTATGTTTCATCTGTGATGTTGCTGTCACTGTTCAGACTTGTTCTTCATGATGCTCAAGCAAAAGATGAATTCACGTTGCCATTAATTCATTTGGCTTTTTCTCACCATGTAGTTTAGTAAATGACATAATAATAAGTCCTGCATTTAGTGATAATCATTAGCTCTCACGTTTATTTATGTTCTTGTACCATACATGTATGGCTTCATCTTTATGCCACCTCTCAAGATTGTTATGATTTATATTTTAACAGAAGGTAGGTGAGGGGTTTATACTTCTGCTGCCACATCTCCACAAGCAATTTAAGCTGATGAAAAAAACTGGGACACAGATGCTATTGTTGTGCAATTTCCCATCCAGCTCTGATGTATTACATGTTTAATTAGATTGTAATAGAGCTGAAAAGATGACTTGATTAATTTATTATTATTTCAACTGAACTTTTTTTTTTATCATCAATTATTAATTTACGTATGTTTTAAACTTCAAATGCCAAATATTACTTAGTTCAGACAGATTTGCTGCTTTTGTTTAGGTTTTGGACTCTAGGAAATTGAAGTGATGGACAGTTATCTCTATTTTCTGACATCTGATGGAACAAATGATTACTTGAAGAATAATCAGTGATGAAATTAGGGATGCACCGATGCCGATACTAATATCAGCTAATTGGCCGATACTGACTCAAATACCTGGATCGGATATCAGTGACAACGCCGATAATCCGTCTAGATCAATTCTTTGTTTCTGTGCTATAGACATAAAGCATATACGGGAATATTGCTGCATTAAAAAGATTACACTTGAATTGCAATTCTTGTTAATTTTGAAGATTTTTTTTTTACCAAGTTGCTGAGCACCATTTATTATTTTGATAATAGATAACAATATTTATGTATTCATTTGTTACATTTTGTTTTATAAAGTCAGGAAAGCAATGTTTAAGTTAGGCCTGATGTTGCTTTACACATAAATTAATGATCACAGTCACTTCCATATAGTGAGGCATACGGCTTATCGATTAATAGTAGCAATTATTACTACTGAACACTGGTGTTCAGTAGTCGTGTGGGCCGATACCAAAAACCCAAAACACAGGTATCTGTATCAGTACTGAAAGAGTTGGATGGGTGCATTCCTAGAAGCCATAGATTGCAATGTTTTGGTGGTACCCTAAAATCAGGCTTGACAGAAAGTGTGCGCTTAAGTGAAAATTAAAAAAAAATGTAATTTATATTTATGAATCAAACTGTGTCCCTTTCTTTCTCTCCCTCCTCTAATCATATGCAGGATCACAGACTGAGTCTAAACAAAGACCAAAAGCGTGTCCATAACATCATTGCTGCACTGGTTGTTTACACAACCTTTTGACTGCTTCTATTTCAACTGTAGATAATTCACCAAAAGCATTCAAACAAATTGCCGGGCAACACCACATGCAACCATGTCCATGGCCCTGAAACAAGTCTTCAACAAAGACAGGACATTCCGGCCCAAGCGCAAGTTTGAGCCCGGGACCCAGCGCTTCGACCTCCACAAGAAGGCACAGGCGTCTCTGAACGCGGGGCTGGACCTGAAGCAGGCTGTGTCACTGCCCCACGGCGAGGACCTCAACGACTGGGTGGCCGTCCACGTCGTTGACTTCTTCAACCGCATCAACCTCATCTACGGCACCATCAGCGACTCCTGCACCGACCAAACCTGCCCCGTCATGTCCGGCGGGCCCAAGTATGAATATCGCTGGCAGGATGAGCACAAGTACAAGAGGCCGACGGCACTGTCGGCCCCCAAATACATGAGCCTGCTCATGGATTGGATTGAGGTACAAATCAACAATGAGAACATCTTCCCCACCAACGTAGGTAAGTGTCGAGATTAGCTTCGGATGGTGTGTTAAGAATCCAGAATTTTCAATTAATTTCAATCCAGGTGTTATGTGTCTTCTAAAAGAGAGAAACTGTAGTTTAGTTGTCAACTTCCAATAAATCCTACTGTAAAGAAGGGGTTGGTTCAAATCAGGTAGTGAACTCGGTATTTATAATGTCCACACAAACGTCACAAACACGGCAGTGAGCAGCCATTACCTTCATTGTCAATTATGCTATTTCAGTTCATTATCTGCTCTATAAAATGTCACCATATAATCAGTGTCCATCCCAAAAGCTCAATGTCTAGTCCACTTTTTTATGTAGCACATTTCATACATTATAACATGCAACACAATGTTGCTGATTAACCACAGTCAGTCAAGTTTTGTCATGCAAAATACTGAATTATTTAGATTTTGGTGGATTGAAAAAAATGTTTCTAGTAACATGCAGGAAAATATCTGTCTTTGGTTAAACTGGTCACAACCGGTAGACATAGGCAACAGAGATTGTTCAGTTTGAAAGGGTCAAAAGCCAATAAAGTTGGGAACCCCTGCTATAACGTGCAAATATTTTGTATTTTTGCCACTTGAATGATTTATCTTTCCTTCAATGGATGAATCATGTCAGTCACACGAAAGACCAAAAACAAAAGCCACTTAAATAATTAACGTGTAAGTAATACAAAGGAAAATGAATGAAGGCATTTCAAATCTGAAGACAGAGTTTTGCGGTAACCAAAAGACGTTTTAGATTTAATCTGCGAGGCCACATTCATGAGATTACCTACATTGTTGCACATTGCAAACACCACCAGTTAATCTTCTGATGCTGTGGCATTCTCTCCATCTCATTATGTCAGTCTGGAGCTCTGTGCATGTGTGCTGTGGCCTCGGCATCTGACTAACTATAGAAACATCCACGCAATGGGTTTACAAAACGGGTCACACGACGTACAGGAGGCTATGAATAGAAATGACCTCTGATGTGTGTGTCCTCCGGAACAGATTCCTGAAATATTATTGAATTAGTCAAAGCAAAACGACATACTTAATTAATCACTTGGTGAGAGCAAAAGGCTTATCCCCCACACCGAGTTGTGTTGGTTTTTCCATTCATGTATGAAGTAACACTGGCTGGGTCCTTCTTAGCATGCTGGTATCCAACCTGACTCCAGAGGACAAAGAAACACATTGAAAAGTTAACCTCTGTTCAAATATTCTGTAGCCGTTGAATGAAATGTATCATTATTTCAATGTGTTCCTTTTTGTGAAGCAATTAGCATAAGGTCATCTTGGATTCACCGCGGTGTACTCCCATCTCCATGTGTTTGACTCGCAGGTACTCCCTTCCCTAAGACCTTCATGCAGGTGGCTAAGAAGATTTTGTCTCGTCTGTTCCGGGTGTTTGTCCACGTCTACATCCACCATTTTGACCGCGTGAGCCAGATGGGGGCCGAGGCTCATGTCAATACCTGCTACAAGCATTTCTATTACTTTGTCACTGAGTTCAACCTCACGGATCACAAAGAGCTGGAGCCCCTGGTGAGTCAAAACATGGAGCTGAATGCAAAAAAAACAGGTTTTAGAACGTTTTAAAAAGGTTTGATATGTTTTGAAATAATTTAATTTGAAATGCTCTCCCAAAAACTAGTTAAACGAGAGTTGTAAATATTTGTTTTCTCAGACCAATAAAAGGTGTAAATATACAAAATAGAGTTTGACAGGATTTTAAATGGGACTATTGATATTTGAGTGTTTAAAAAATATCAACTGAACATAACATAAAACCTTTTGATAAATACTTTGCGGTTCATCTAACAGTTGATAAATAAACTTGTCGGTATCCTCTGATGGACAAACAATATAATTGAGACATTACTCATCAACCGACATATATGGCAATACTGACATACTCCCGATGAACATGATCCACATTCTGTTATAGGAGGAAAAAAACACACCCTGGCTCGTTTGTATTTCTTTAAACCAATTACAATCATCTTGCACAATAGATAGCGGAAGGGGTGCAAAATGCGGCATGAGATAGATGGCCAACAGCAGGCTTGTGCCTACAGTCTACATCCTGTGAGGCAGTCTAAGCTTATATAGACAGTAAAGTAGTGGATAAAGCTCTGTCCTACATTTAAGTTAAGACAAATTATAGTTGTGTGGATTAATAACAAAAGATACTTTCCTCTCGCATTCATTTTAAGACTTTTATCTCTTATCCAAACACTGGACTTGTGAACCATGCAAGAGCTCTGAAGGACTTACGTCAAACGGGACCCTGACTGGGGACCTTTGGTTCAAAGATACATTTATGTTTGTTTAGCAAATGTTACATATTTAAACAACATAATTGTTTTCAGGATCTCTAGAAATCGCTATTTTACAATAATCTAAGTGGAGAGCAGGGCCGCCTTTCAATCAGAGGGTCGGCGGTTCGATCCCCGGCTCCTGCTCTACTAGTCTCATGTCATTGTGTCCTTGAGCAAGACACTTGACCCCAAAATTGCTCCCGAAGCTGCGTCTACGGTGTATAGATAGAGACTGAATTGTAAGTCGCTTTAAAAGCGTCTGCTAAATGACCGTAATGTAAGTGTGTTGACATTTTGGGGAGTATTTCTTTCACTGCTCTAGCTCCTTGTTCTGTGTTCATTGTGTCTGCAGAAAGAGATGACTTCTCGAATGTGTCACTGAGGGAGCACAACTGGCCGGTCGACACATGCCAGACGAACACATCCGTCCACCTAGAAGACTGCAGAACTAAGAGAACAAATCTATTTTTATATTTAAGTACTGTAATCTATTTTAGCCACATACTGTAGGTTTTAACCTCGTCAGGTGAGGCATTCTGTTCATTTTAAGAAACGTTTTCAAACATTTTATCACAGTATTAAGACGTGTATGTTTGTGTTGATGTTTTTCTATTTTATTTGAATCGCAATCATTCCAGGATGCTTTTGTCTTTCTGTCTGTCTGAAATTATCTGAAATTAGTATGATACTTTCTTTCTGTCCTTCTAAAAAAATCGCTATGTTGTTATATCAAAATGATCCTCCACTCTGTTATAAATTGAATTTGACAATCAGTATTTAAATGAAGTCTGAATGGTTTTCCTTTCTGAAGCTAACAGTACTGGGCTACTGCCCACCTAATCTATTGATTCTTTGGCCCAGGTGTTACTGACAAACATCTGAACAATCAATGCAGTAATTTGGTATTTTTATCAGACAGAGAAAGTATTATGTACAAATGTTACAATAAGAAAAATACATTTTTTTTCGGTTTCTGTGAGTCTTTTTTTATATTTTGGAGACAATTTCATACATTTAAATAAATGTGGGGCTTGGTACCATTCATATAAAAGTTATACACATTTATTGATGAACTCAGAGTAAAGTAATGGCCTGCTGGTGACTCAGACATTATCAAGTCTGAGTCATTGCACACGTTGGGCCTCTGGCCACCAGGAAGGTTCTCAGATGTCAAACCTGCAGGTGTTTGTTGCAGATACGCTCTGCAGCTGAAGGTCACACGAGACTCAAACCTCACACACCAAAGCTCTGGAGGCAGCACACGTTTAAAAGACTACATGTTAAACTGTCCACCGGGTGGCGTCAGACACCAAAACCCATTTGTTCTGAGGAAATGACTGTAATCCTACAGTTTAATGTTGTAAGCTTTATGCAATCTGCCCAATGCCCCAGTTATTGTCATGAAGAGGGGAAGTGGGGCCTTTCTAGACCTGACTCGGGTTAATGATTCGATTAAACTGCTTATGCAAGAAACAGGCCAGACTGTACTGTGATGAATGCACAGAGACTTTTTGTTTTGAATGAGCCTGGCTCTGCATGTCAACAGTCATGAATATGCTTGGGAACAACACTGTTGTTATAAGCAGTTATTGGTCATAATGGTTTGGATTTCGTAAATAATGTTCAGCAATCTTGTACACAAGAAACACCCATGTGTGTAAAAAGTATTCTGACCCAAATAATAACAATAATAGTCCATTACAAGTAAAAGTCCTGCATTCAAAATTGTACTTACGTAAAATGTACAGAAGTATTCTTATATTAAAAGTACTCATGGCCTCTTTCAGAGTGCTATATCTTTTCAGTGAGAATACTTACTTCATTATCACTGAGTTGACTTAATGATTTGGAGCACATTTTCGTTACTTAAGTTTTTTTAATTACATTTGTGGCAAGTTTTCATTATTTAATATGCAATTCTGCATATATTTGTTATAAAGTGGAAACTCAGAAATATGATACTGATTTCTGATATGACCCAGCCTAACTTGACACATAACAATAGTGGAAGAATTACGCAATTTTTTTACTTCAGTAAATGTACCAATACAACAGTGTAAAAATACTCTGTTACAAGTAGAAGTCCTGCATTCAAATATTAATTTGAGCAGATAAGTAGTAGTAGCAGAATGAACCATTTCAGAATAATTTACATCACATTATTGAATTATTATCATTAGTGCTTTGATGTATTCATTACTTAAATGTTGCAGCTGATGAAGGTGGAAATACTTTTAAATACTTCTACTTTGTACGCTGTTTAATCTATGATAATGCACCAGAATGTATCTATTGATAATAATTTGTATTTATAATCTGAATCTGCAAATTAACTAGTAATTAAGCTTGTCAACTACAAATGAGATGTATTGGGGGATTAGTATGAATTAAAAAATGGAACTAGTCAAAGGGAATTACAAGAACCTCACAATTGTACTTAAGAACGTGTAAATGTACTTAGTTACATCCCATCACTGTCAGTAAATTCATAATAATATTTGACACGTTAATACAAATCTCAATGAACCAACATGATGTAACTATCTGCCCCAATAACATCAACCGCTGAAATGACCTCATTGCCTGCTGAAACCTGATCCTCTTACAGGATTGTCCCTCCTCTCTACCTCCTCTCAGAGTAGTCACTTCCTCCGAAACTCCCCCCTCCCTCTGCTGTGTTTTTCCTCTTCTGGAATGTACCAGACTGCTCCAGAAGGGGTTGCAAGACAAGAAGGAAAGTACTGGAAAGAGGCCAAGTACAAAGGGGAGTGGTTACAGGCTGCAACCAATCAGCTGGGAGGTTGTCCAACTCTGTCAGGGTTCACACAGTAATGTCTGCCTGTTGTTTTGATGGTGCAGTGTGATCATTTACACGTAGAGAAAAGGGTTTGGGAGATAATGTGACTCAGCAAATGTTGGAATTGGCAACACACCCTTAACGGTTTCGTGGCTTGTGAGTCAGTTGCCTCGTGTATAGATGCAGCTAGTATAAGGAGGAAGAGTCATCGTGATTTTAGGGGCCCAGTGCTGAAGAGGACGCACAAAAGTTACATTAAGATGAGGACTTATTCAAGTGGAGGACCAGTGGAAAGTATTGGTCCAACCTAAGCCCGTGCCCTCTTTAAATAATGAATCATTAAAACAGTTTTCTTACGCAGAAATGCCAAACATTTGCTTATATCAGCGCTCCATGAATCTGCTGCTTTTCTTTGTCTTATGCTAAATTAAAAAATCTGTCATGGACAAAACAAACTAATTAAAAGTGTCAGCTACTGTCTGATGTCTAACAGGCCAAATTACTTTATTGAGAAAATAATTAGCAGATTAACAAACACTGAAAAATAACTGTTAGCTGCAGCTCCATTGTAGTGCAATAACATCAATGTGTAACATGATGAAAGCCCCCTCTCCTCTCATGTAGAGATATTTTTACATGACCATAACATTTCCATCCCATGTGTGTAACTTTAGTTTCTAAAAAGGAGTGCACCAGTGATGATTTATTACATAAGTGTAAACACTAAAACGTTGTGCTAGTTATTCAGAATGCTACAGCCCAGCCTGAGAGGTCAGGAATGACCAAACATCTCAGCTGTGTGCGGACTAGAAACAGATTTCAGTTAAAAACATTATTAATTTCAAAATGCTGTGTTATGTATGGTTACGTAACAAGAGCGCAGTTAAAAAAAATAGGACAAAAGGTTTTTCAGAGCACAACAGGAACAAAGTCGGAATAAAACAAAGGCTGGTAAATCCTTGGTAACTCTTTCTGTGTTAAAGGAGTACTGCTGAATAATGGATTCATGTCAGTGCTTGTTGTCTTTCTACTGTAATACTTAAAGCAAATACATTTTACTAGGGGTTAAGTTTGAGTATTTTCCAGACTGGAGGCTACTTGTTTCTAAGAATTTTGTTCTAGGAAAGTTCCTTAGAACAGGTGCGCCTCAGCACCCTGGGGTGCTGCAGCTTACTGGAGACAACGATGCACCCTATTGTAAGCGTATAAGACGGTTGGCTGCTTGTAGCACACTTATCTGTTCGGTCTTTGACAGTTTTATTTGGACGTGCCAGACATGTGCCTTTCGTGAATACATTCGCAGTCAAGACAGCATTCTTCTTCACATGCACAGATGCATGTCGCGTGCGTAGCACTGTACTGTTTACAATAGATATACAGGAATGTTTTTACAACAAATCCTGCTGGTTCAGGCTGAAGTTCATTTCATCAACACATCAATCAAAAATGATTTCCAGCCATTAAAGCATGTTTGGTGTAGCTTTTTATGACATGGTCATATAGATGTAGGCTTTGACTCTTTATATGAGGATAGCAGAATTTACGGGCTATTATTATCACCTTATTAAACTTATAGTTTTCTACTACTTAATAAGTAGCTTCAAGGTTTCTGACAATATTACATATAATCTCTAGCTCTTAAAGCTACATGACGTTTACACTGAGAGAAGCATTAAAAAACAAGACTCTATATTTGTTATGGCTGCACCATTGTATCAAATGGAAATATTGTACCGTACTTTTCTCGTTCATGATTTGGTATCTGAGGAACATTTGGGAGCTCAGCTGTAGAGTTTGTAAATAAAGTTTTATGAATTTGAACAAGGTTTGTATGCACCTGAATGAATGCATGAACTTACGCTGACTGGCCCAAAGAAGATTGCATGGTGAAACATTTGCAGAGCAATTTTGAAATGTGTTGAATTCTGCTGCAGTACTGTACTGGAATGTGAAACACTAACTGTATGAGAATGCTATTCATAAAACACAGTGGAAATGACGCAGATGCACACATTCACTGAGACAGATAACAACAACACAATATATTGGTTGAACAAATGTATCTGAGGTTGTTGCCACCTGAAGTTATTTATGATGGCCTTTCCCTCTTCCTTTTGACCGATAGTGACACAGGCCCTCCCCTTGCACTTCGACGTGGGATCTTGTTTTCCTACCAAAGCGACTACACCATGTGCTCCTAGCTGGGGATAGTCAGCCAACAACTTGCGTAATGTTTGCTACCACTGGGCTTATGTTTTAGGGGTAGAAGGTGAAAGGAGGAGGAGAGGCAGGAAGCCTCCGGTCACAAGACAGTTGAGTCCTGAAAACAACCCATACATGGTTTTAACTTGGAACACCTTTGATAAACAATACATCACCGCTATACAGAGCAGGTATAACAGGACAAGGGATTATGTGCAGTGATAAATAGTTAACAAAACAAATCAAAGAGAACATGCTGTACAGTTTGACAAAGCACATGGTACAATAAAGCATTTACACTTCTTGGCATATGATGCAACATGTAGTCATTTTCTAATATCTGTATCTGGACTTAATTGAGGGGATTCTTGGAAAAGAATCTTCTAATTAATAAGAGATAACAAAGGGTTTTGCCATCTCACTACTGTGCTTCTGTCAAGTTACCATTGCTTTTTAATCTCTGAAAATACTGTATGGATTTGTCATGTCTGTGGCAATATTGCATTGGCATCTCACAATTAGCTGATGGGTATAGAGAGCACACGTTTCTACATCATCAGAGTTCTTGGATTTCTTTCATTATCACAACCGTGTGACAGCGTCTTCACCCTCGTCTGAACAGCCTCCCCGTGGCTCCAAAACGTGCTTTGTCTGCCTTGTAACACTTCACAAAAGGAGTGTGTGTTTGTTTGTTGCGGAAATAGACTTATCGATATATATATATATCTATATATATCTATAGATATCTATATATATATATATATATATATATATATATATATATATATATATATATCTATAGATATAGATATCTATATATATATAGATATAGATATATATATATATAAATATTGGAGATTAATTTCCAGTTGCATCCAGTGGTAATTACTGCACTTGAGTACAGTTTTTAGGTACTTCATTGTTCCACTACATTTCAGAGGGAAATATTGTTCTTTTTACTCCACTACATTTATTTGACAGCTGTAGTTACTGGTTATTTTGTATATATTTGTAGGTATAACATATAAAACAGATGATCATCCTACCAAATCTGATGGTCATCAAACTAACCCACAGTATGTAACACTATAAATGTAACTTTACTTCAAGCAGCCGCAATAAAAATGCTGCATTCACAGTAACCAGTACAATCCAGTATAATAATATAACCAACAGGAGTCATTGTGAGTACTTTTACTTTTGATACTGGTACATGTTGTACTTCATAAAAATGTATAGTGCAAGACTTTTACTTGTAGAGACGTATTTGTCATTGTTTATATCGCAACAAAAAGCTGTTCTTTCATAACACTAGCTAACGTTAACTGTAGCTCCTATTTAACGTGGCCTTGACGTCTGACAAAGTTATTATGACTAAATTTAAACTGGTGGAACTGGTCTGTCTCTCTCCACCTTCATTAAGATCTCTCTTGTCGGTACAGCCGTGGGTGCTGACCATGTTGACGTGCACGTACAAGCCGTTTTTTTCCCCTATACATCCTATACTGAGACCCCCAGAACGGAACAGAGCTCACTGGCTGGGTACCGTTTCGTGTGTATTACCACCTTTGTTTCCCGGACCTTTTCGTGATTTACGGTCAGATATTCGCCCAAGTTGATATTAACCTATTTAAATGACCTACTTCACGAAGTTATTTCTTATTGTATGACTTCTGTACCACGGCGAGCAGCTATTTATGCTTCTTACTTCGAGAAGTGGTACAATTACTGCAGAAAGACGAAATGGAACGCAGCCGCCATATCCGTTTCCAAAAAGCACGTGACGCTGCCACTCAGTTGATGCAGGCCTGCGGAGGGAGGAGACTAGGAGGAGTCAGCAGGGAGGTTATAAAAACACCTCCGTTGTTACTTCTTCACCACCTTCCACGCACTCACTATCAGGCCTATCCCCCTTGACTGTCCTCTGCGGCTTGTGAAGCAGCGGGTCAAACAACGACGCTAACGCTGGAGCTATAAAATTAACAACGGGGTGAGTACGCTAAAAGAAAAATTGAGTACAGCAGTTATTAATTGTGTCACTTGTTTTTCAAAATTTAAAATATAACCGTTCTTCTCGCAAAACTACAGTGACGTCGCAGTATTAATGGTAGCTAACATTTGTTACCTGACGTTCAAGTTAAATCTGTCACAACTTGGAAGTGTCGCGAGCTTGTTAATGTTATCTTAACGGCTGTAGCGCTGCAGCGGCCTTCCTGCGCTTATTGAAGAAGATGCTACCGTCATTGTTAAACTAAAAACAGCGGGGCTCAACAATATGTTTACTTATCTTACTCCCTCTTTAGTATTGTAATGAGTTGTATGTTACATCTTCTCAACTTGGCTCATTGAAGTGTCTGTAACCAGTTTAACGGTGACGCTAAACATGGGTTGAACTGTAATGGTAGCTAGCTGTTGCTGTTATTGCACTGTTATTGTTTTTATTGCCTCAGGATCATGTGACGAATATCGGCTAACGTTAGTCTGCCGTGGTCACGTTTATTAGGTTAAGCATTTATTTAAACTATTTAAACTCGGTTCCGGTAATGTGTGTTGTAACGCTGCGGTGTGTTTTTGTGTATCGTCCTCAGGGCTCCCGTATAAAACGCCGCAGCAACCGGACCAGTCAGCGCAGTGTGATCACTTGCGACTCTCTCTCTGAAACGACTTTCTGTTTTTGGAGAAGTGTAAATTGGTATAACCAAAAAAAACCACTGCCGCCGCATATCCGCCAAAAAAATCCCCATCCAAAATCGAAGCAAATATGGTGCAAAATAAGATCACCGAAGTCACTGGATTCCACCGCTCTTTCAAGGTGAGTTTGAGAATAGTTGAGGATGAAAATGCAGAGCTGCTATCATCTTGCCTTTTGCGAAGTCTCTATAATCAGATCACATTTGTCAGCATGTATGAGAGGACCTGACCTCGCTATATATAAACACATAACTCTCCCAAGTCTTATGGCCGATGAATACGCTGTGTGGCCTGGTTGCACGTGTATGTTCAGTAATTAAAGTGTGACATGTTATGAAGGACTGCTGTTGGCTTTTGTGTTACTTGGCAATAATTGTTTTAAAAGTTTCAGCTTTTTTCCTGTTTTGAGCCAACTTTCAGTTTATGGTTTAAAGATGAGAGATAACAAAGGCTCTTATCAGTTATGACTAACAATTGAAACGTTTGCATACTTTAACAAGCACATATTTTTGTCATTCTCTAGGGCCAAAATCCCTTTGAATCTGACGACTTCACCAAAAATGGATCCCGTCTTATGGATTCATTTAATTTTGATCCAAGACATGGTGAGTATTTTTAACTTAAGTGTTTCCATATCTGTAACTTGTCTTATCTGTGAAGATTGTCAATGTTATCGACAATGCTTCAGTTGCAATAATTACCAAGCTCACTCATTATCCTCTTTTACTTTCAACACCCTGATTGCCCTTACATTTTGTTTTCCCTTTTGGTGCTTTTTTTGAGTTTTTATATTTGGATTGTTTTTCACTAGCACATGATAATTTAAGCACTCCTATTTTGACAGACATGCCCTCCAGCCGGCCTATCGACATCCCCGATGCTAAGAAGAGAAACAAGAAGAAAAAGCGTTGCAGGGCAACGGACAGTTTCTCTGGACGATTCGAGGGTAAAAGCTTTTATTTCCAGTATCATACTGCAGAAAAAAACTCTTCATAAAACATTGTATGGTGCACATTGAGAGATTCTGCTCAGTATTTTCCTAACGCGTGAAACTCTGCTACAGATGTCTACAGGCTGCATGAAGAGTTACTAGGAGAGGGGGCTTATGCCAGAGTGCAAACATGCTTCAACCTCATCACCAACAAAGAGTATGCTGTCAAGGTAAGCGAGCAGACATTCTAACACACTTCAATGCATGATCGTGTTGTGTTTGAAAAACATTAGCATGATGCATGCCGTCTTCATTCCTGCAAGTCGGTGCTTCTGTCTCACGAGTCTGTGAATGTCGTCGTTGCCACATAGCACTCACCTGTTGTCTGTAAGGGGTACCATGGCTAGTGATCAATATAGGGACGTTACATTTCTGAGACTGCGCTTGGTTAAATTTGAGATGAGAGTAGAAAGATGAAGGAAGAAAGAAGTGCTAAATGTAGGAAAACCCTACTGCGGGATGCCTGTCATTGTGGCCATGTTTACTTGTTTTCTCTGGTCATTCTTTAGAACTCTTGTTGAGGAAAGGTATTTTTTTTTTTTTTCCTCCTTAGTTCAGCTTTCTAAAGTGGATGTCTGCAGGCTCTCATGTCTGTTGTGCTGCTGTTAGACACTTCCCCTCAATGTTTTTACAGATGGCCAGCCTATCACAGAGCTGGGAGGGATACAACCACCCCTTTTTTTTTTTTTTTCTTTTTTTTTTTTTTTTTACTCTTATTGCCTACAGAGGACGCTCGTTGTGAGAACATAATGTACTGGTTACTGTGCAAAAACAAAACCCACATAGAGCGGAAGGAGGGGCACTGAGTGAGGGCTGTGACCCAGGGTGTTTACGCTGCTTTGTTCTCCTTGCTCAGTACAGTTTTTTTTTTTTTTTTTTTTTTTTTTTTTTTTTTTTTTTTTTTGCGTCCAAATGGGCTGTGGACTTGTGAATACATGACTTGAGACTCCAGGGGACTTCCTCTTTTGTGTGTGTGTGTGTGTGTGTGTGTGTGTGTGTGTGTGTGTGTGTGTGTGTGTGTGTGTGTGTGTGTGTGTGTGTGTGTGTGTGTGTGTGTGTGTGTGTGTGTGTGTGTGTGTGTGTGTGTGTGTGTGTGTACACACATACATTTACATTTTTAGGAACAAAACATTGTGAAAGATTTTTCTTTGCTGAAAGTAGAACTGTGGCTTGTTTTTCTTTTGTAAATTCTTGGCCCCCTGACCCACTAATCCCACACTGTGCTTAAACGTCAAGCTTTTTATTCTTCTTAAAACTTCGAATGGATTCCTTTTTGCAGTTAAATTCTGTTAAAGTTTGAGAAGAGGTGTTGATGGGTCAAGGCTGGTTCCCCATAGGACAAGTGTCCATGTCATACCAATTCATATTTCAGAGGAATCGGAGCACACGTTCTGTCATGTGACTATGATCTGTTGGCGTTGTTTACCCGGGGATGGTTTGGTAGATCCCTTGGGACTTTGCAGTTCTGGGGGAGGAGGCCATTATTGGAGGTCATTTAGGAGTCTGGGGGGCTGCTGCCAGATGTCCCGTCTCTCCCCTCCCCCTCCAGACTGGGGTGAGTTGTATGTGTGGGCTCCCTGTGTTGCAATTGCAACAAAAGCCTCGGAGCACCAAGGGTGAGCAGAGGGCTGTGCAGTGCGTGCCTATCTGAAGCTCTTTTTCTCCCACAAATCCTTCTCCTTAAAGGCATCATTTCCCAACCCTTGGTTGACGATTGAACATGCAGCATGACTTGGTGGGGCCTTGGTTTGCAGCAGGTTGTTGTTCTGATCTTTTATTTGGAAAAACAGACATAAATCTAGTACTTCTTTAATAACCGCCTACCCACTTATCATGTTGATAATTGCATTTGTCAGCTATGTTGTGCAGTTTCTTCTTTATCTGCATGCCATTATCAGCGAGCTGATTGGGGGGCCGTTGTGCTGCTGACTCAGACTAGAACAGTGCAGAGGCTTTGGGCTGCTCACAGGCCTCTCGTCTGTCTGTTAATCCTAGACACACCCACACTGCAACTCTGGCCCCAATGGGCTTCAATAGCAGCTGTAATCCAGCTACCAGGAAGAGAAACATGCACAGACTCCCAAGCAGACAATAACCAACTAGGGCTGGAAAATTCAGGCTTTTTTGCTTTGGTGTCAGCAGTCTATCTTTCTGTCTCTCTTGGCAGGGCATCGTGCAGCTGGTGGCCCCATGATGGTTTAGTTCAAGGCAGCACAAAGTTATATTTAGTGATAATTTTTTGTTTACCGTAAACAGTTTTGGATTAGCCTATGAGATGTTTCAAAGAACATGCATGGCTCCTTAAGAGCACTTAAGATTTAAATATAGGTCACAGATGAAGGGCTAAATATAGAGATGCCGTGGCTTGTTAACGTTCTCATTCTGTTGTCTCTGCTTTGGCAGGCAGTACTGGAAGTAGGTTAAACTATGTTTAGAACTGTGTCACAGGTTGGGATGAAGGTAGGAAAGCGGCTGGTCTGGAAGGAAACTAACTCCAGATCTCTGTATATGAAATGAATACCCTATACACAACCACGGGTGGGGTTTTGTGGTGCAGCGCGAGTGGATGGCCTTCACTCAAACATTAACTCTCACCGATGGGCTGTTTTTAGCCCGCAGAGCATATTTCTAGGGATGCATTGATCTAACTTTTTCAGTCCCGAGGGCAATACTTGGGCTTTGGGTATCGGTCGATACAGAGTAAAGATCTGATACCAGTTTTTTAATTAATACGCCTTAAACTCACTGGGTTTAAGTGACTTGGATCATTCTTTATGTGTAAGGCAATATCAGGCTTGACTTGAACATTAACTATTTAAAACAAAATGTAACAAATAAATACATGGATATAAATCACTGCATTGTTAATTATTAAAAAAATAAATCATGTACCAGTAACTTGGTAAAAAAACTTGGATTACAGGAATTACAGTTAAAGTGTAAACCTTCTTAAATGCAGCAACATCGTGGTCACAACTTGAACAGGAAATTCTTGTGTGTATGCATGTGTACATTGAATTGAATATATCGAGCCTGTTGTTAACAGAGTTGTGATCTTCATCCTAATGCTGTGAAAAATATGGAAGTTGGACTCATTTGTTCTGTGGAATATATTTGGCTAAAATGACTGATCTTATGTTCTGTTACAGATCATAGAGAAGAGACCGGGTCACAGCCGCAGCCGTGTCTTCCGTGAGGTTGAGATGCTCTATCAGTGCCAGGGCCACAGGTGATGTCCTTTTGTCATGATCAGCTAAATTAATGCCAACTGATGAATGTATGGAGACGGTACCACAGACTGACTGACCGACCCAATTTGTGCTGAATCTTATTCAGTTGAAGCCCCTTAGCCCTCTTACTCCATAGTGCATAAATCAACTTAAATGCTTTCTAGATGACTCTGTTGACAGTGGCTCATAGTGCTCTCTCCTTTTCTGTAGCAATATCCTGGAGCTGGTCGAGTTCTTTGAAGAGGAAGACAAATTCTACCTGGTGTTTGAAAAGCTGAGAGGAGGTTTGTGATCCCTGCATCAGATTTATTTCTAAACATCACATTTTTACTTGCAAATAGAGCTGATATGCTCACTTTATTTTGCCCCCATCAGGGTCGATCTTGGCACACATTCACAAGAGACGACACTTCAGTGAGCAGGAATCCAGTGTGGTTGTGCAGGACATCGCCAGCGCTCTAGATTTCCTGCATAACAAGGGTAAGACCACTTGTACAAAATGGCGAGACTGGTTATTGCTCCTCATGATCACCAAAAAGGCTCAACATTCAGCAAATTGGTTTGTTACAGAACATTTTCACGTTTGTTTTGTTCTAACTGACCATGGGACACAAGGCTTCATTTGTTGGCATTGGGGAAAAAAAGCTTGCTTGTTGTTTTTAAAACTGTCTTGTCTATCTCTTTTTTATTTTTATTTATTTTTTATTTTTAGGAATGGCACATAGAGACCTGAAACCTGAAAACATTCTCTGTAAGAGTGCAGACAAGGTGAGTTTACTACAAACATTTTGGAGCCTAATTGGTTCAAAGGGCAACTAATAAGATAACTACATATGATGATATGAACCCTGGTAATGATCAATGGCAGCACAGGTCTTTGGCCCCACAAGTAGATATTCTACACAAAATGCAGTGAATTTATCAAAATGTAGATTAAAGGTAATGATTCTGAACTTGTATCTCTGTCAGATTTCCCCGGTCAAGATCTGTGACTTTGACCTGGGCAGCGGGATCAAGCTGAACAGCGATAGCTCACCCATCTCCACCCCCGAACTCCTCACTCCGGTAAGTCCACCTGCATATTGTGCTGGTTTTGTTTGCCAAACCATTTGGCGCACTGTTATAAATGGGAATAGGATGGTGCTATGGAAGGGAAATGCATGCCAACAATGTACAAGTACAGCTAAGACTGTAGATCCGGGTTGTAAAACAATGCTTTTATCGTGTCCTACTGGCTGCTTACCTATTGGGCAATCCTCAATGGTGTCAAATGCAAGGCAGCTCACTGATTGGGAGAGAGAAAGTGTTGTGTTGTGAGGTTACGGTAGTTCAGTGTTGGGCTTTATTTGAATTGTGATGGATTGCCTCCCGATTGTCCCAATCTGGCAGCTTTTACCTTCAGCTTACCTCCCTTATCATGCTAAGTATCGGCAACACTGGGATAGATATCTCTCGTTTAAACGTCAACATCCTATTGCTTATCAGTTGCAAATATTGAGGCCCATGAGCTTGAGTGTTATGATTGTTTAGCTCTTCCTGCTGTTGTCGCGACACAAAGCAAACGCTGCCCAGAAAAGTTGGGACCCTTGCAAACTCTGAAGGGAATGGTGAAGTTGAACTGGCAACCTTTCTATGTGTCAACAAATACTGTCTGCTGGCTGTCTGGGGCGGGGGGGGGGCACTGGATAGATTGACCAGAGCAGGTGAAGGATAGCAGTTTAGCCTCCAGGAATGTACGGGTGGGTGGGGGGGTTTTCTACACTGGTAACTTGATCTTCCTTTAGCAGAACTAATGGATAGAGCCCATCCCTGGACTATTTGATGGAAAGATAGTTTTGGATCCTAAGAGGCTTCACGTGTTCAGTCTAGTGTGTGTGTGTGTGTGTGTGTGTGTGTGTGTGTGTGTGTGTGTGTGTGTGTGTGTGTGTGTGTGTGTGTGTGTGTGTGTGTGTGTGTGTGTGTGTGTGTGTGTGTGTGTGTGTGTGTGTGTGTGTGTGTGTGTGTGTGTGTGTGTGTGTGCCAATTAATTTGATGAGGATTGCTTCTTTACTATTTCATCCTTCAGTTTTGTTCACCATAACCACAAGACTTGATCTAATGAATATATTTCAGTGGAAGAAAAATTGATGCCTGAGGACAGAGCACAATGCGATAGCCTTGAAGGCTACAGGAAACACACTGTGACTCTTACAAGGCCATGTCCTGTGGTATGAAGTTGCAATGAAACCAAAACACACCCAACTCTTGTTCATTTGTCTTTTTCTCCCTGTGGTATGAGAGAAAAACATCCACCCTCTCTTTCTGCTTAGTCTCCGCCCAGTGGCCCCAACCACGCTTGTGCATGTCTGCGCTTTCTTTATGGTCTTTATACAAAGGCTGTGCATAAGGCATGTTCTAGAAATGTTAGTCTTTCCCCCTATACCTAGCAACTGAGATGTGATTGGCTAGACCAGTGGGAGGGGGAGGGTAACTGGGAGGGACAAATGCTATTCTGCTCATGCGCTCTGGCTTGTTTTCAATGCCCAGATCACAGGAACAATGTTATCCGATTTTCATCTCACTATTGCCCCACTCCCCTGCCCGCATTCCTACAGTTGCTATTGCATAATTTAATGTGCTTTTCCATTTATTGCTTATGTTCCTGATCAAAGTGAATGTGTTAAATCAACGGTATCCAGTGGCTGCTTTTTAAAAACGTAGAAGTTTTCTCTGGATGTGTGCTATCTAGTACAATAAGGACACTTGGAAGAAAAGGGGGACCTTTCTAGGAAAAAGATAATTTTAGTGTACTGGGAACGCTGCACAAGTAACTGACAGCCTGTCAGCAAGGAATAAATCTGACTGCACAAATGCCAACGCTCATGTGCAGCAGTAGGGAAATGGGCTGACCTGCAACATGAAGACACTACACACAAGCTGCATAGAGTTAAAAGAAATCAAGGGACTGCCTCTGTTGTTCATGTCACAGATTTAGGTGCAGCTGCATGACTACAGAACAGGTCTTTTTCCTGTAAGCCTCACCAGATAATCCTGTAGTTTACAAACAGCTGAGGCGCGTGTCATCAGTGGTGTCAGTATGGCCTGACTAGTCACATGGTTTTAGGAAAGCCCCAGGTTGCGATGCCAACGAATCCTGTGGTGGCAGCAGCAGCTGATGAGCAGCTATCTGCATGAAAGTTTGAGGATATGACTGATGCAAGTCCAGAAGGTGTTTGCACCAGCAGCACAGGAAGGACAAATGTTAGATTGTCGTTATTGCCCCCGCTTCAGCTCTTATTACTGGCAGTCCTAGACTGGCTATCTTTACCTTTTTATCTTTCCTATTTTTATCTGACTTGATCAGCCACAATTGCCGTTTTTACTTTGTTTAGCACAGCTATCACATTGCCTTTCAGTTGTGGGGCACCTTGGTGGGCAAACATATTCTTTTGTGCCAGTGTCTTTTATTTCTGTGGCAGCTGCATTTGGCCTGAATCTTGGGGTCTTGTCTATGGGGGCAGTCGCCCCAAACGTGGTGATGTTGATGGTGGAAACGTGGGGGTTGTTTTGGTTTTTTTTTTCTCTCTGACAGAAGCACCTTTGTCTGAGACGAGATTCCTGTGCTGCAAATTTCATTACATAAGGGTCCAGAGAGGTGGAGGAGGAGTTAGGAGACAGCTGGGACATGGTAGTGGGACACAATAGATGCCTGCTCACCCACAGAGGGAAGGAAGGATATAGGCCAGGATGCAGGCCTCTGCTTTTGAAAATAAAAGGATTAACAGGTTCTCAGAATTTATACTAGTAGTTGTCTATATTTAGGACATCCTCTAGAAATCTCAAAGAATCCAAACTCTTGAAGTAAGACATCTTCGAATGAATATAAATGTTATCGTTGGTAGATGGATAATATAAGGCAACAAGGACATATGCGTCCTGCTCAACTAGAGACCTGCTCCCCTTTTCTGTTCCTAAAGTATTAAAACGGTATTTGGTGTTTGTCTCTAAGTTACATAACCGACGAGGGCTCAGTCTCTGGCTCCGGAGGACAACCAATCCTCTTTTCCATGCTCAGTGTTTGGCCTAATTTCTTTCTTAGCTACATAACAAGGTACCGCCAGAGTTGAGCCAACCCTTGCCCTCAGGCTATTCTGCTTGGCTTGTGTACAGCTGGATGGTCAAAGCAGTGAGTCACTGCTACTGCCTATGCACACTAACCTCCTTCACTAGAGTGTAGCCCTCCCTTCCTCTACCCTTGATATGTAACTGTATGCGATGTTCCTTCTCAGGTGTCCTTTTAACACATTGAGAAAAGCTGTATAGCACAATTTAAATGAATCCACTACTGCACATAAGCATGTGACCGTCACATAGGCGGCGGCCCCCTCCCACCACACAGCCCAACAGAAGGCCCTAAGCTTTGACACTTGCAACCATGAGGTATCTGAACGAAGGAATGTGCCCGCAGGCCCTGCTATAGTTACTGCTTTTTGCCATCCCTGTGGTTAACAAACTTGTCTCTTGTTTTTGTTTCACAGTGTGGCTCAGCAGAGTACATGGCGCCTGAGGTGGTGGAGGCCTTCAGTGAGGAGGCCACAATTTACGATAAGCGCTGTGACCTGTGGAGCCTTGGAGTCATCCTATACATCATGCTCAGTGGCTATCCACCCTTTGTGGGCCGCTGTGGAGGAGGCTGCGGCTGGGAATTAGGAGAGCCCTGCCACACCTGCCAGGTGAGAATTTGACACAATAATTCAGCAGTTTCCCGACGTCCTTTAATCGGACATTAGCGCAACTTAAACAACGCTAATCTTCTCCATCAAGGTTATTGTAACTGATGGTACATGTTTTAATGTCCATTTCTAGAACACACTGTTTGAGAGTATCCAGGAAGGAAAATATGAGTTTCCGGAGAAAGACTGGGCTCACATCTCCTCAAGTGCCAAAGACCTAATATCCAAACTTCTGGTTCGGGATGCCAAAAACCGCCTGAGTGCCAGCCAGGTGCTGCAGCACCCCTGGGTCCAGGGGGTAAGTTGAAAATCATCTTCTACATGTCTCTCACAGACACTTTATGTTTAGGGTTAGTAAGCACTGATGTTTTAACTTTTCGTTTTATTTTATTCAGGGTGCATTTGACACTTTATCAACATCCATCCTGCATCAAAGGTGAGAAAACATTAATTACAGCTGCAACAGACTGTATTCCTTTTGTATGCTTGACATAAAATATTTTAACATTGTCATTTTAATAACCATATTTGTGTCTGATCTTCCATTTAGAACCAGCAATGCCAGGGATCTGACATTCTTTGCTGACAAGGCCATGGCTGTGAACCGGCAGCTGGCTGAACAAGATGGCATAGAAGACCAGCAGCAGCAGGAAGTTCCATTTGTTGTCACCGCTACTGGCTCCTCTATGCGCCTCTCCCTCCTTTCCAACTCCAAGCTGGCCAGGCGCAGGCAGCAAAACAGCCAGCTGAAGGGAGGGCCCGTCTCCGCTGCAGAGCTCCGTCGGCTCTTGGCCCCTCTTGTTATTGTGGGAGACTGTGCCTGAAGTTCCTCAATCGTGACCTCCGACCTACCGTTAAGATTCAAGTCCAGATCTAAGACTACCCTGAGACTTTCTCCCCAATCCTGGCCCCCCTCTCCAACTCTAGCTGGCCTTGGTTCTTCTGCCATTCAGGCTCTCTTGCCTAGCTGTAAAGGGAGATGCTGCTTGCAGCCCTTCTTCTAAATGCCTTCTGCCCTTCTGCAGCACTTCTGAAGCACATCAGCCCAAGGCCTGCATATAGCAAACACACACGTGCATGTAAAGGTTGGGGGAGAGGGCCAGTTCAGGATTTGGGAGAGAGAAGAGTTAAGTTATGTTCTTTTTATTTTTTCCATAAAACTCAGTGCAGAAGACTTATCTTCGAAACCAAGCTCAGACACCAAAGGACAACCTGTTGTGCTGCTCCCACGTTGCAACTGGATCCACTGTGAATTACATTATCTGGAATGTTTTCTTTGCCTGTATGTGTATGCAATGGCCCATCTGCACATAGGTACAAGCTTATATGCAATATGCCGAGATGAAGGCTGTTCCTGTCTCGAAAGGGATTCAGTATAAGGGGTTGGAGGGGCTGTAAGCCAATGCTGTCTGTGCCTGGTGCGTCCCATTAACATGGCTGGGGACTTCAAAGCTTTCTGTCTCCGTTTTAAGATAAATTCCTCAACACTGAGCCTCCTCTATAAATGTCTGAGATAAAACACCCACTCATCTAGCTTGGTGGCCACGCACTTAAAGCTCCGAGAGCAAATAATGTCTGTACCCAGCCAGCCATTCATACAGTTTAAAACGTGAACATATAGGCCAAATTATCTGTGGCTACATCTTTCAGTGTTTGAGACCATCAGTCAAGTTCAATGGTATTGAATGAAGCTATTTTACTTGTTACAATGCATGGCCACCCCAAAACTAGACTTCTGAGCTAGCTCTGAAGTATATCTATGTTAAGTTTGATGTTAAATGGCTTGGCAAGTGAAATTGGGTCTGTTCATTGTAAAGAATTCATGAAATGTCCCCTTTGCCACAACTTGCATCCTTTTTTTTTTTTGTTTTGTTTTTTTGTTATAATTTTTGTTTCTACAAATCAATTGATGCATTAGATTTAACCTTGAATATTTTTGACAGTAAAGGTTAGAACTCCTTTCAGGGGTTTGAAAAGTTTATTTTGGCCAATGTGACTCGTGTCATTTCTTGACCATTATCCCCCCCAAAGGCTCACCAGTCTTTTTTTTTTTTTTTTTGGTGTGTGAGACAACCCTTTCTCATTTACAAAAAAGGAAAAACATTCCACAAAAAGAAAAACAAAAAAAGTCTTCCACAGACATGTAGCTGTATTAAGTTTACTTTATTTTTCAGGTTTGAAAACTCCATGTTATTGTGGCACACTGATTTTTTTTTTTTTTTTGGTATGGCTGTTAATAAGCTCTTATTTTCTATGATTTTCATGCAGGTTCAATTCAGGTGAAACACCGGATGTTTTCCTTGTTTTGTTTTTAATTTCGGAGTATGAGGTGATATGGAAAGAGTTTAAGTTGATCTGGAGCGTTCATGCCCAGTGAAGGCAAGTTTTAAGTTTTATTTTATTTTTTTATGTGAAAGAGTTGGCAATTTTTTATTTTTTTTATTTTTTTTTAATTCCGATTAAGTTAAAGCTCATTCTGTAATGACAGGAAATGGACTGGTGATGAGGTCTCACAGCACTGTAGCCATTTCACCAAAGAAGGTTCAGGTCATGACGTTGAACATGTGATCGTCACCTAGCAGTGAGAAGTGGAGACTTCTGATTGTCCATGTCCTCTTACCAGCAATGCAGCGACGGTACTCTGGAAACTGCTCTCTTGGTGTCAATATGCTGATAATGGGACACTGTAATAGTTCTAAAAACCTTTCTACAGATGCATTGATATGGGGGTTTTATGTCTTATAATAAGACTTACTTGAATTTGTGTATGCAGCTGTTTCTTCATTTGGGAAACTACTTTGCTATCAGTAATCTGAAAGCGTTAAGCTGATGATTAAGGCAATCTTGGGGTTTTGAAAATACCTATACAGTTCAGTATTCTGCCTTTCTCTCCCTGTTGAGCATCACACGAGTTGGTCCCTACTTTTTTGATAGGGTTGGCTACTCAAACGCACAGATTTTGGCCATACTCTTAATATCCTGAATGGTGTATATAGGAGTTTTCTTGGTCATGACCATTTCTACTTTTGTCAAATGGCAGTAGCTTTTTGGACTGCCTTTTATTGGGGGGGGACAAAGTTATATCCTTAAGCCTCGCAATTTTTATATTGTACGT
This sequence comes from Cebidichthys violaceus, assembly GCF_023349555.1. NCBI lineage: Eukaryota > Metazoa > Chordata > Actinopteri > Perciformes > Stichaeidae > Cebidichthys > Cebidichthys violaceus. Next base: position 7,046,241 of record NW_027176296.1, on the reverse strand, counting down.
CGTTTTGAAGTAAGGAAGTGTTAAAATCCAGTCATTCATTCAAATGGACAGTCCATCAACCTCCCCACGATTTGAATGTAGCCCACAGGTAAAAGCATTTACAATCCAGCAACATTGATCAAATGTTTTCTAAGTGGTTCATTTCATGAACATGGTGTGGGGTCATTCTGTCTGTTGATTCAGTCCTCAATTCTTTATTTTTAATGAAGAGTGGAGATTTTAACACTATCCGAATCACCCCAAGCCTGTGGTGTTCATGGGAAGAAATTTAAAATACATCCTTTAAATACAAAAATATTTTTGATTTAAAATAAGCACTTTACTGTACCATGTGAATGATTGCAGTTCACTCAAGGCAACATTTATGCCAGTTGCTACAGAATTTTGTATTGTTTTTCTAAAAAAAAAAAAAGCAATAAAATGCTTTAAACTAAACCTTTGTCTGATTGTCGTCTTTTTAAAAAGGGCTTAAGTGAAAACTTTACTTTGTCTGAGCCCTCCTGTATCACTAGTTTCATATTAACAGTCTTATCTGGTGGCCAAGGTTGAGGCAGTTTCATCTGATTCTGTGCTGTAAATCTTTTAATCAGGAACACTCCCTGATATCTGAGCCAACTATGTCAAACATGTCCTTGGATGTTGGTAAATATGAGCTCAGTTGTCGTCTCTCACTCTGAAATGTGAAGGTGGTTTCACCTTGTTCGTTATGAGCTGGGGGGGCGGCGGGGGGCGGCGGAGCTGCTCACAGCTGCACAGGCCTGATCTGAGGAGACTGATGCAACCTGCTGCAAGAGCTGCAGCTCCAGTGTGCCACCTCATGATCTGCCTGGAAATACACGACTTCTGCTGAATTGGCTAAAATTCCAGTGTGTTGTTTCAACACTGCTTCAAGTCAGGATTTGCTTTCCTGTGGTTAAAATTCAGCTGTATCAACTTTTAGTCTATTCAATCAAAATCCATAACTCAAAAACTTTAAAATTAAATGAAAATGGCAAATCCTCACATTGTGTAGCAGCAACCAGCAAATATTTGGCATTTACAACAATTAATGAATTAAACAAAAAACAATACTTTCAGCTCAACTATCAATGTATTTTACCACAGTGAACACATTGATATTTTTAGGTGTCATTATTACTATTACATTTTTATTTGCTGCACTTAAAATCTAAAGACACAGATAAAACACCCTGTCTATTGCATAACTTCTATTTCAACATTGCAAACATCAGAAGGCAGGAGGAAATTAAATGATGCAACTGCAGAGGATTTTCTGTACAAGCACCAGAGGACATGAGCATGGATGAGTGACTTCATGTGCGTTTGTCTCCCTCCAGCGGAGACTTCTCACAGATGCGTCGCACTGCAAAGAGTACAATTCAAAGAGTTTGTAGTTAAGTAGTTCATTATAACCAAACAGAATGTTATGTTTTGTTTGAATACTTTGAACAGCACATAAAGGGAGGAACAGATCAACCTTGTGTGAGATCTCATGACTTGAGATTCAATTCTCAGATCTGAAGACAGTCAAGTGAAATCTATTTATGCGCTGCATGTATGAATAAAGTTATTTATAAAATAGAGCTCTTCACTGACTTAGTGCCATTTAAAATTCTAGATCATTCTTGTATAATTTGGTACATATCGTGATGTGATTGTTTTTACATTTTTTAACTCCATTAGCCTTTTCTGCTGATCTCCTTTTTAAGTTATCACTGATGTATGAAAAGTGCTAAACAAAGTAAAATTATTATGTGATATACTGATATTAATAAAATCCCAGAAACAGGAAAAGTTACAAAGTTAGCACATTTTAAAAAAAAAGGAAAGAAATAGTCAGGCTGGACCATAGTATTACTTTAATTTAGTCTTGCTTTTTGCCAAATATAACCAAATATTTTTCAGGAATAGTTGAGACAGTTCAGCAGCTTTGCTCAATGTGCACTGATGCCTCAAGTAGAACGGTCAGTGTGAGTTTAAAGTCTCAGTGGTAGCTTTAATGTCTTTCTGTGAACTTCACCCAGTTGAATTATTAAATTCTTTTGATGCCACACCGTCTGGTCTGCATCTCAATTCAGAAATCTCAAGAACAGCGTGAAGTAATTAAGCGTTGCAGTTTACCTGGTTTTCCTTTTCATCTCATCACGCCTGAGAGAAACAGTAAAGTGTTCATGCACTGAGGTTAATTACCATAAACACTGTTTAATATAAACATCACTTCAGGCTGCTAACATGCCTGCAACAGGATGTTCTCACAGCAGACACTCTTACGCAGCAGGAAAGACACAGGTGTCACGAACGATGGCTCCCTTATATTCAAGTGTGCCAGTAAGCTTAAGAGCCTGAAGTCTCATTAATTATACAATTTACACCTGTGGTTTTCCTAACGTGTAACATGTCAACATTAGAAGATTTTCAATTAAATGAACCCTGTGTTTTAATTAATGGATTGCCAGTGTTTTCTGTTTTCTTATTATTCTGAGATTGAAACTTCCAACTGTACAACATTCAGCTAAATCCGCAGGTGTATTCAATCTTTTAAAAATGTTTGACACTAAATTCTCTAAAGACATGTTTTTTATTTATTTCTCATACTAGGCTACTTCCTGCCCATGAAACAGTGATATCAGAAGTTGGGCAGAACAATAAAAAAAGATCTAACTGAAAATATTTTTGACTGATTGTCATAATTGAGGGAGTGATAATTCCCCAGGACATCTCTGCAGTGAGAACATTATTAATCTAAAATGGTATTTTGACACACATTTTGCCTTTAACAAATATTGTCTATATGTAATGTAATCTAATGTATAAATTGCAGTATAGGCCATAGTGCTACTTTAATAAAAATGTGATTAATTGTGCAGCACTAATGTTCTATTGTAGAAAAGGACCAGAATCAATGTACAAACAGGTCACATAAATCAAGCTCTACTAAATTTAAAAAATGTAATTACTGCACTAATAGCAGCAATAAAAAAGCAGAGATACACCACTGTTATCCAAAAGACCAAACTTATACATCAGAGGTTTATAAAAAGATAGTTATGAGTGCAATAATTTGAGCTATTTCTTATTTTTAAACAATTTAACAAGAGTTGAAAATAGCAATATGTGGTTAACCATTCAGTATTTCTTTGTGTGAAAATGTGTCTCCATTAAAAGATAAATATTTAACTATCCAATTGATGCTCTCATACGAAATAAAACTTTCCTGAGGTGTTTATGGAGTTCATTTTTGAAGACAAGAGTTCACTGGCGGAGAGAGGGCCAATCATTACGTCATTGATTACTTGCACACCTGAGAGTCATGATGATCAGGACTGGGGTCTAATTGGATCACACGGTCTGTCTGTCATGTACAAAAAGCCTGATCATGTGTTAGTCTGATGTTTGGGAGTTGAGCTGGAGGTAGGTATCGTGGAGCATTTGTAGGGTGCCTTTGTAGCGTTTAAATGTTTTTTATTCTAACTACCTGTCAGGACATCTGTGATTTTCATCACAAGGAACCAAGGCGATAAGTCTGGATGACTGGATAAATACAAAAGTGGTGAAGTTTTAGTCTTTTTCCCAATTAACTATTTGTTTACTGAAGGTCAGTTATTTTAAGATTTGCTTATTTCAAGTTAAAGAAATACTAGCTACTATGTCCTTAATTTCTAGGAGTAGTTTGACATTCTAGGAATTTGGTTTTATTTGCAGCTGTATTTAGCTAGTTGAGGCAAAAATGTAATGGTTTTTAAATTCTCAGTAATATAGGGCAAATCAGTGAAGTGTTTTTTTTTTTTCCCCATTTATTTTTTTAATTAAATGGAATATCACTTTAAGTTATACCGTTTTTATTGAGATCTCTAAAATGACTTTTGTCTCATTGCTGCTCTGCATGTCTGTCATAAATGTATATAATCAGTATTGCATGCCTACATGTACTATTGTAGTCTTTGATGCTGTCTTTTTAATGTCTTTGTCTTCAGTCTCTTTCAGCTATCACCTCATTGGTTATAAAACATCTTACTCTGTAACTAGTTGAAAGTTGGCCAGCTGGTGAACAATGGAAGATTTATTGAGATGTTAATTAATGTCCTTTTTTAAAAACTAAAGGACACATTAACGTGGGCCTCACTTAACTACAATGCACCCTCTCTAATGTTAATAAAAACACATTTTCCTACTGACATGTCATAAATGTTTGCTGTGGAAAAAAAAGCCCAATCCTATTGTCAACATAATTATGCAAGTGTCTTCATCTGTTCAGCCCTTTGACTCAACAACTTCAAAACCAAGCCCTTCCATGGATTCCTGTGAAATAAAATGTTGAAAAACATGTCTGTCTTAATTTGCTAAGCTGGCTGAGCTTTGACTTTCAGAAACGGTTTCACAATGTGTTGCCCACACGTTTCTGGTAATGTGAACACTGAGCTCATAGTTAGCAGGTCAGCAAGGGAGATCTGAATAAAGTGGAGAGAGGAAGTTAAATCTTCAGGGATTAACTATAAAACATATCGACATTGCATTAGGAGTTAATGTTTCTTGTCTGACTGTAGCAATATTGCATGTATTTAGCTAACTATTGGACGGTCTGAGACCTAAATGAGTAGACTCCAACGTTTTTATACGAAACTTTTACAATCTATGACGTCAAGGAGCGCGACACGTCTGAACTCTCGCGAGATTTCACATATCCAAGCAATCCAACATGGCGCCGTAGAGACGTTGTTATTGTTCCGTCGCTTCTTCAATCAAGCTCCTGCTATACGTCGAAAACTACGCATAAAAAGCGGCCGAGCGTGTTCATGCGGGTATGAGAGGAACATCTGGGTATAATGCTGAGATCCACCGGCTTCTTCCGAGGGATTGACTGCCCGTTTTACCCGGAAAACAGCGAGGGTAAAGGAAGCAGAAATGGGTGTAACAGACCGTACTGCCACTTCAGGCACAGCCAGCAGAGACGGGCGTCCTACGGAGGACCAGCAGATGTTAAAAAGCAAAGAGACCGTCACTCCGCAAAGAAAGGTGCTGAGTATTCTTCAACTGACTCCTGAATCACTTGAATACTTTGTCTCCGCTCTTGCTGTTGGCAGTGAGGACGTGTGTGTGTGTGTGTGTGTGTGTGTGTGGATTGGAGCACAGTGATGAAACTATTAACGGTGTTAAGTTCATATCTGGGCAGAAAACACACACAATTGATGCAGTTGAAGTTCTCCCCATGGTTGCTGTAAACTGAGGTTGAACATGGCAGTACAAGATGTATTGAGCCCGCAAAAGGAAGTGTCAAAGCAACAGATATTAAGAATTTCTACCTATTACTATATATATTATGAACATCTGCTAACGTTAGATACTAAACGTAGCATGAACAACAAAGTACCAGATAATGTATACCACAACATATATGATTGTGTATTGAGACACTTTGACACAGATACAAAAGAATAAATCAGGTGCAGAGTGAAGTGTCCTGGTTATTGCACCAAAGTGCTTTGAAGAATAATATTCTACTTGTTATTTTGTGTTGGTCCCCAGAAATGTCTGTAGCATTCAGAAGTTAACTGAGAGAATCCTTTCTATAGGATTCAGCCATGGACCATCTGAGCTTGTTATAGTTGCATACTGTCATGTATGTTTTTTTAAGATTGAGTGCTGAAAATGAAGGATGCCTCAATCTAAACCTAAACTCAGAGGCTCTCACATTTTTCCCAAAGCTAAAGTCAGTTTAATGGCAGAGATTGACATTGAGTGAGTGGCATTCTGTCACTGAATGAATGTAACTTAAAGCAGAAACACAGAATTGTATAATTCCAGTGACAAAGCGACTGTTGTAATGTGCTTAAAAATGTCAATATTGTGACAGACCGGACTGGACCGTCTCTAGTTGAAAGCTCCCAAAAAGCTAGTAAGTGAACCTTTTTTTTTATTATTTCATTGGTACATTATGCTAAGACTTTTTGTCATGCATTCCTGCAGAACAAGGTTATGATCCCTTCAACCCAGAAGTCGTGAGACCCCAGGAGCAGGAGAATGGAAAGCCTGCTGCCTCGGGAGACCTCAGTGGCGCTCTGGACCTGGTCAACAAGGCCATCGAGGAGGTCCGCAGCGAGGTGGAGAGGGAGAAGAGAAAGCTCTCTCGGATTGGGGATGAACCATACAATCCCAGCAAGAGTAAAAAAATGTCTTCATCCGATGCTGTTCAAAGTAAAACACCACCTTCACACATGGCTTATGACCCTGGGAGTTATCAGATGACATCTGGAGGTTATAACCCCCCCCCCGGCTGCAGTAAGTATACCTTGGATTCAGACAACCAGGGGAACAATAGTAACTCCATGGAATACGTTCCCACTTCATTGAGAAAGCCTTTATCTCGGACACACACGCATCAACTCCCCTCTCCTCCCCGCAGTCCAAAGTACTCAAACAGCACATCCTCCTCAAAGTGCAAATACACAGTGGACGATTCAAAACCATCTACAGATATGGAGTACGATCCGCTGTCCAACTACTCGGCAGGAATCGCAGCGAAAAGCAAGAAGGGCCGGGGTGCACAAGCTGTTAAGACGGAACGGAGAAAGACGCACAAAATATCGGATATGTCAGACGAGGAGTATGTTGTTGCATTGACAAAAACACGGCAGCAGAGTGTAGACTCCAAAAAATACACTTTCTCTGACTCTGATGGGGAGAGCTCTGGAACAGAGTATCGACCCGCCTTGCTTAGCAGTCTCCAGCAGAGAAAAGGCAACAGTGGGTCACTTTGGGATGCCGTGGGGAAGGAGAGAGAAAAGAGAACTGAAAGTAAGCTAAATGCACTGACACAGAGGAATAAAGAGGACTTGGCCGGGGACTCAGACGTCCAGGAAGAGATGAAAGAAAAGGACAGTTTAGAGAAAAAGAAGGTGGCTAGTAAAACTAGCCACGAGAAAAGTGGCAAATCTGAGAAAGTGCATAAACTTGGAAAGGAAGCCAACAAAACGACTGGCAGTAAAAGTAGCAGCAGCAGCAGTAAAGACAAAGGGTTAATTAAGAATTCAAACCAGGACTATGCAAAGAAGGAGAACAAGAGTCATGGAAAAAGAGACGATAGGAAAAACAATGTTATGGTCAAGACACTTGATAAAGTTCAGGGGGAAGGCAGAGACAAAAAGAGAAGTGATGGTAAGTTCAAAGCTGTGGAAAAAGTAAAAATAGACTCAAGTAAACGAGAGAAAGTTACAGAAAATGGTGCAGGGGAAAGCAAGAAACCCAAGATATTCGAGAAGCAAAAGGAACAAAGCAAGTATAAGGACCGCCAACACAAAAATGGTCAACTTTATAGCAGTAAAAGAGAAAAGGATGCAAAGAAAATTAGTAAAAGCAGTTCAAGTGGTAGGAGCAGCAGTAGTAACATTAAAGGGAGTTCTGCAACCAGTAAAGACAAGGTGAAGCCAAACATAAGCTCACCAAATGGGAAAAGACTGGAGGAGAAACGGCGAAGTCTGAGTCTCAGCCATGCTGATCTATTTGGAGATGAGAGCCCAGAGGAGGTGGAACCGATAGTGGTGGATGACGACGGCGATGACGACGAAGAACCCGAAGAAGTGCTGGTGAGAAAGTCTGCCGATGCTTTAAAGAGGGGCCGTCTGAACAAGAGGAAAGCGTCCGAGCTGACTCCGTCTTCCTCTGACGACGAGGGTGACCGCGGCGTGGAGGGCAGCGGGGGCGGCAACTACGAGGTTGATGATGTTGCCATCAACTTCTCTAGTTTCCAGGACGATCTGGACTTTGACTCGGACCCCATGGAGGAGTGTCTGCGGATCTTCAATGAATCCAAGGACGTGAAGACAGAAGACAAGGGAAGGCAAACAAAACAGGTATTTTTGTCTTGCCATAGTGTTTCACTAAAGTTGTCTCGATCATTTACCTCACACCATTTGTTTTTTTATTTGTCATATTTTGCAAATGCCAGGTAAACATGTTATGTTGTGCACTTTTTTTTTTTTTTTTTTTTTAGCCCTCTAGGCATTCAGAGGAGGAGAGAAGCACAGAGAGCACTTTAACCACTCTCTTTCCCGGGCAAAAGAAGAGAGTCTCCCATTTGGTTGCCAAAGGAAGTGTAAGTTTGTCACCTTGACTTCTCCTGGTCTTTTTTTGTCCTTCAATGCTGTCATGAGGCAGCTTAAGTCAGTCAGGGGGGGTGAGCACACAATATCCCTTTTATCACAGGATACAACGATTGATAACATCACTTTAAACCGTTTGCGTACAGAACAGTACTCGTTTAAAAGAGTACAAACTTTACAGGGGAATGTACAAAATGTAACTTAGCTTAATCAATCTATAAAAGCTTTGTTGTTCTTCTTCTGTATGGCTTTGTGTTGAAAACTCACTTCCTGTCTTTGCAAGCATGCACATATGAGCTAGAGGTAGAAAGAGCAAAAAAAGTCCTCGTTACTACAACAACCTGTTGTGACCTTGTTTTATTTAATCACAGGTAGTACTAGTGGTGATTTAGGAAGCCTGCACAGACACATTAAAACAAACAGGGAAGTAAACACTGAAAGAGCAATATGAAAATGTTGGCGCAGCGAGGATGTGGTTGGGGATTTCCACTCGTACACGCTGTACTATTTACATAGATCATCTGGTTCGACAGTAAGCAATCCTTCCTTACTTACTAGCTTCCTGAGCAATCAGCTGAGATATTTAGCGGTCTGATTATCTTTTATACGGATTCTTTTGATGACACGCATGGCCTTTCTGGACTTCCTGTCTATGGCAGCTTCATTGAAGGCCCAGTTTATTTCTTTTTTTGTCATTTTGAGGTATATTCACAAGAATATAGTACAGTTTGGTACCTAACATGCAAATTTCAGGTCCTTCCACAGACTTCATTTCTAGTGCCGGAAGTCAAAGAATAACTGGACTTATTCCTTCAGCGTCATACTTTCTGTATTAAGAACAAAGCGGCCACTCTCTGATTTAATGCGCTTATGTTTTTATCAGGCTGACTCTACGACTGTGGTGCGACAGTACAAGAGACTCTCGGCCCAGGAGGTCTGCTACAAGCGAATGCAGATGGCTCAGCAGCAAGCGGCTCAGATTTCTGCTTCAGTCAAAGTGGCCTCACAGAGCTCCAGCGCCTTTTCAGGAGAGAAGAAGAGAATAGCTCACCGTCCCAGCCCACAGTCAACATCCTCCAAAACAAGTATGAGTGTCTCCACTGTTCTATATTGTGCCAGGATTCAGCTTTTGTCTGAGTTTTTTTACCAAAGTATTCCATTGCTTTCCTTTGATAATTTCTTAGCGGAACTATTTGGACTGTTTAAGTAGAAAGTAATTTGTGTGTGTGTCTGATCAGGTCCTGCAGATGTTAAACCAGCTGCCAGTCGAGTTTTATCCCCCAGCCAGACCCAGCAGACGGTCAAGGCCCAAACCACCGCTGGCATCTTGCCTAAGACTATGTCCACAGTAACGCAGAGGAGAGTGGCACACACACCCACTATGAAGGTATCCACAGGGCACAAAATATAACGCTACCGCTGGTTGTTTTTCTAAATATTTGCTTTGTGTTGTTGAGTCTGCACATCTCTCCCTGCATAACCTTGATAGTGTACTGGCAGAGGTGGGCCGCCTCTCTAAAGATAAATGTTTGCTTGAGTTGGAGGTGGTTGACTTTCTCTTTCACTCAATGTTCTCTTTCTGTTTTGACCTTTTCAGAGTAGTTCAATTAAGCGCCCCATCATCCCGATTGAGTTTGGGGCCAAAGTTCCCAACAATGTCCGCCAGCGCTACCTCAACACTTTCATAGATGAATGTGTCAAATTTTGCCCATCAAATGATGTTGCCTTCCAAATGGTAAGATTAACACCCAGTTCACCCAGAGTTGGATGTTTTTTTTCTTCTGTCTGTCCTGTACTTAACACCTAGCCTAACTTTTAAACCTAGTTTTGAAAATGTCTCCATGAATATGCTTCTTTATGTAGAGAACGCTGCAGGCTCCGATCACACCCAGTCTTGAATGCAGGAGGACGTTCAATAAGAGCTTCAGTTGAACAAGTTGTGATTTTGACAGTGACAGAAGTTTTACTGTTTCAGGCACTTGACGAGGAGAAGCTGGTGTATGAGCGCAGTAGCAGTAAGAACATCTACCTCAACGTAGCGGTCAACGCTCTGAAGAAGCTCCGGAGCAAGAGCAGCTCCTGTCCATCTCCTGTCACCAGTAAGCCCCCCTCAGTCCCTGTGCAGTATATCACATCATATTTGCACTTAGTCAACATGTAGATGATGCTTTTGTTTAGTTGGTATGTATACGTTGGGCTGCATTTCAGTGGTAACGTGTTTGCTCGTGTGTGTTTCTCTGCAGAGGACCCGGCGTTGGTTTCCAACAAGAGGGCTCAGTCCCACGAAGAAGTTCTCGGAGGTCGTCTTGCTGCTACAACCAGCTTCACTGTCAACAGGATGGGTAAACAGCTGGAGGAGAAACTCACTGGTGAGTTAGATCTTTCTTTCTTAGTCAAGGTGACGAGACGAATCATGTTGTCACTGTTTTCAGTTGTCTTTCTCTGGAATTGTTATGAGCATATTGCTTTTAAAATGTTTTTATGTCTTTCATTCTGTTTTTCTTCAGTCACCTGATAAAATCAAAATAGAAGAAACTGAAAGAACCTTTGTTGCCTGTGGCATGTGGAGACAGTTAACAGTGTAACTGTTCAAATAACCATGTGACAATCTCCAGGTCCTGTTTACAGAAGCAAACTCCCCACAACCCTAACATCAGAGGGAACAAGTTTACAAGACTGTAATGCTGAAAGAACTGTTGATTAGTAGGATTCACATTTTAATATTATTCTTAATCAAAAACTAGAGATGATACGATAAGTGGATTGGTCAACTGAAAATGATCAGCATTATCGCTAATTATTATTCAATGGATAATAGAAATATTTGTTAATTGCAGCTGTATTGAAAACATCTGTGTCAAACAGTGCTTTAACTCTAAACGTTAATATTTTCACAACTACAATAAATCCCGTAGTAATTAATCAACAGAGTATTTATAGATAAAATACATTTATGTAAGGAATCCTTAGTTGCAGCGCTAGATTATTGTAGTTAAATGTAGACTACAACATGTTATCAGGCCGTGTCTAAAGCATCTTGTAACGTATGTATGTCTCGCCACAGGCATAAGTACTTTTTCTGTTTGCCACCACCACCTGTTTCCATCCTCTATGTGTGTTTCTTCGCATTTTCAGTGTCAGTTTTCACACCTCATTGTACAAAAACGACTTTAGTTCAACTTGCTGCTGTGTCTCACTGTAGGAGCCACACTGTACAGGAAGCTGCAGGCGTACTTAATGACGGAGGAGCAGCTCCAGGAGCACGGATACCCGAGAACAAACCCAGAGGCTGCCGGCAAAGCCGTCATATACAACCTCCCAGAGAAAAAGGCTGTCGCAGACCGTGAGCAACCACATGACCCCACAGCTCTCTCTCGCTCATCTCTAATGACCAATACTAAATTATATTAACATATATGTAGCAATCATTTGACTCTCAACTGACACTGCGTAATGTGTTTCCAGCGTTAAACAAGGTATGCTGTCGATGTGGAGCCGAGTATAAGATCAACGTCAATGGCAACTGTATACGGAAAGAGGAGTGTAGCTTTCACTGGGGACGATTGCGCAGAAATAAAGGCACGGTTGTTTGGTATTTTGATGATATTATGAAGGCAAATGAATTTTTTTCTCATTTTGTAATTCATACAGCGATATTTAACTGTCCACCCCTTTTCTCCTCTTTTATTTACCTCAATCTGTCCGCCTTGTTCTTTCCTGTTTTCTCCGTCAGGCGCTGGAGGCTGGGAGACCAACTACAGCTGCTGTGCTGCGGCTGTCGGTGTTCCAGGTTGCCAAGTTTGCAAGGTATCATTCTTTTTCAAGCCAACAGCTTTTAGTTTACCTTCTTTACATGTTAAGAAGCCAGATATATTGTATGGGCTGTCACAGCTTAGTTGTTAAGCAGCAAACTTCAAATCAAGCGCTTTGAGGATACCTACAATAAAACGGCTGCTTACTCGTTTTTAAGTAATTTTCTGCAAGTTGTATTTTTAAAACATCCCCAGACTTAAGAAATGTCATATTCCCACAGCAACATGTTCAGGACGGGCGTAAAGAGTCATTCAATGGCTACGTCACAACGTTTAGTAAAGGTCTACCACCAGATGGCAATGGAGGGGTGTTTGCTTTGGACTGTGAGATGGTGAGTTAGACAGAGGTTTATAACTGCTAAATGCAGCTCTGGCCTTAATATACCACCTTGTATGTGTATGTGATTTGAGAATTGATTTATTATAATGAATGAGACTGGGAGACATTCAGCACTCAATCTATTGTTACAGCATGAGTAAAGTTAAGACTAAATTAATAATTTGTCACTTTTTGTCACAACTTTTATTATATTTTTTACTCACAGTCACATGAACTTGGTCTTTGTCTCCTGTGAAACAGTGTTACACAAAGCAGGGCCTGGAGCTGACCAGGGTGACGGTCATCGACTCCGAGTTGAAAGTCATCTACGATACGTTTGTAAAACCTGAAAGCAAAGTGGTCGATTACAACACGCGGTGAGTTTGTCTCCTTAACCCTATGCTGCACGGCTCGCATCTGCTATTGAATTTAACTGCTAATGAACATAGTTGTCAGTTGTACCCCTGTCCTGAATGTGTCTTTGAAACGGTCACAGTGTTTTAAACGCAGTATATACTGTATATCTCAAATGTGTTTTGCAGATTTTCGGGTGTGACGGAGGAGGACTTGGAGAGCGCCACCATCACTCTGCGAGATGTTCAGGCCGTGCTGCTCAGTATGTTCAGTGCTGAGTCCATCCTCCTAGGACACAGTCTGGAGAGCGATCTCCTCGCTTTGAAGGTACCGTGGCTCCTCGTTCATCTGCAAGATTTTTTATTTCAGTGATTCATTCAATGGCAGCTTTTCCGACAATGCCGTTTTTGTTCCTCTCTGCTGCCTTTTTACTGCTGTGGTGACGAACAAAGAAGTTTCCTCCTGTCAGTCAGTTTGCACCACACCTTTGTTTTTCTCTTTACTTCACAAAAACATGTGTTAGGCAAGTTTTTGTTATTGTAAAAATATAGATTATAGACACGATTCAACTTAATTGTCATTGCAGTTTAGCACCTGTGCAAAACGCAGTAAATTGCAGAGTGATGTACATATGTATAGTGGTAGTACTAGGACTATACAGTAAGGTATGGATATGAATACACTAATATATAAGTATACAGTTTGAACATGTGAAGCTGTTACAGTAGGCAAAATATATACTGCAGGTGTAAGTACAAGTATTCGCAAGGGTAGGAAAATGTATACAGAATAAACTAGCTGGAGGTATAATATGAATATGAAGTATACACTGTAGGACAGATCTATACAGTATGGACAGTAGTATAAATATGAAGGGGTATGTGAGAACATATACAGTGTAGTACAATTACATGTGTGTGTATATATAATTATTTATCCTTATTTACATTTACTGTTGGACCAAAAAGTATTTTGCAGATTAAATATTTACTCAAACTACACTACCCCAACAAATAATACGATATTACTTAACTTATGAACACGATGGAGTCAACCGACAACAACGTTTCAATTTTAATACACTAAAGTTGTATGTGGGTTCAATACCTGTTTAGTAGCTAAACTAAAAAGGCAGATATGGACAATATTGTTGTCTGTACTAAAATGTCTAGGCTTTACTTAATTCTTTATTGAATCAGCCAAAATAATACAAATGCTTTTCAGCTGTGTTTTTCTCTTTTAAAGCCCAAAAGAATTTACAAATCAAGCAGAGCAGTGCGGTAATAGTGATATTCAATTAGGATCGGGAGGTAACTCGAACATTCTTGTTTTTAAAGGGAGAAAAGTGTGTTTTTTTGTTATGCGTCTAGGCTGAGATGCTGTTTTTTGCCGCTGAGTCCGGGCTGAAATAAAAGAAACCCTCTTGATGTAAACTTCTCTCTCGCCTCCAGCTAATCCACAGTTTGGTCGTAGACACAGCCATCGTGTTCCCTCACCGCCTCGGCTTGCCCTACAAACGTGCCTTGAGGAACCTGATGGCCGACCACCTCAAACGCATCATCCAGGACAACGGTGGGAAAATCACACAGAGCTAGCAGCAGTTTTGTTGCTTTTATTCACATGTTTTACTATTAGTTTTTGTGTATCTAATACTTGTTATTTCATATTTTGTTATCAACGCAAATATGGATCGAAATATTTCATGAATTATAAAAATTGTAGTTCAAGTAAGTGGGAAATTAATGATTTCTCAGAAACCATTTGAGTCCCAATACTGTGTAGAAATGTTGTTGCGTTTTTTGTGGCTAAAAGTCTAACATAATCCCCTGTAACATAAACATGGCCCCAGTTACACAAACAGGCCCCTGAGCAGCATAATCACATAATGCATGTAAACAACAAAAGATTAACTGATCAGTCAACATCAGTAAATCTTTAATTGTTGATCTCATTTCATTGTAGCATAGCTCAGAGATTCAGACCTGCCTAGTTAACATAAATTATATTTTCAAAAGATTAACATCAGGTTTACATGTGTAGCCCAATGTCTTGATGGGCTTCAAAGAACCACAGCTGATTCCAAAGCTCTATCCCCTAAAACAAAAATATCGAAGAAACCTTCGGATAGGTCAGTAATGGTAATGTAGTAAATCCTGTATAAAGACGTCCAATAATACAAGTTCAAGGAATGGGTCCAGTTAAGTGAGCTGCTATATCGCTTTAATGTTGCAGCTGGTAAAGATGGAGCTCATTTTGATTACTTTATATGCTGCTGAGTAACTTCACTAAGGGATCAAAAAAGTCTTATCTTAGTCTGTAATAATATATACATTTATTTGTTGATTTATACTCTCATCTCATCTTCAACCGCTTATCCGTGATCGGGTCGCGGGGCAACAGCTCCAGCGGGGGACCCCAAACTTCCCTTTCCCGAGCCACATCAGCCAGCTCTGACTGCCAATTTATACTTTGTTTTAATAATCTCAATCTGCAAAGTAACTAGTAACAAAAACTTTCAAATATATGTAGTACAGTAAAAAAGTACAATATTTGTATCTGAATCGTAGTGTAGAATAAAAGTATAAAGTAGCAGAAAATGGAAATACTTAAGTACTTCAAATTGTACTTCAGTACAGTTCTTGCGTGTACATTCGACCACTGCCTGTATCTTATAAATTTGTCTTACGTCAGCTGGCAATATTATTGCAGTGAAGTCCACTAAAGTTTGACTGCACTGCCTCCCTGTCACCAGCAGATGTCACTCATTTGTCAACAGTGTGAAAACCCAGTTTATCGTCCAATTTGCTGAAATGTCTCCAAAGTTTTAGAAAGTCTTGTTTTTCCGTCACTACTCCTGATGTGTTCCTGAGATATTACGGTCTGTTTAGGACTAATGAAAACCGTTTCATAGTCATAGATTCCTGAAGAAGAAGCAGAAGCAGCAGTCTCTTTGGAAAACTAAACCGTGATGCCAATCCTTTCTCATTTCTTCCTCTCCATATCCTTCAGCCTTAGCTACACCACAAGTTGTGCTATATTATATAATCAGGGAAAAAACGGTTTGGTCTGTCGGATGATCAGTCCACCACTTCAGACTGAAATATTGCAACAACTACTGAATGGATTACCACAAAATGTTCTGTAGCTGTAATGCTACTGTAGCTTTTTACATGTTCAGTGCTGCAGTGTTTCGGTACAAAAGTAATAATTGTCTTGCTGTGTTTCCAGTGGAGGGCCACGACTCGAGTGAAGATGCGTCTGCCTGCATGGAGCTGATGTTCTGGAAGCTCAAGGAGGATGCAAAAGTTAAAAGATGACCCCTTACCCCCTCTGTTCCACTTTCCTCAGTTCAAGGGGGGACAGATGTTCAGATGTTCAGGAGGCCTGTACCTGCTCTCAGAGAGTTACGGTCCTACTGTACTGAACAGGAGAACTGTCAGTCCCTTCAAAGCAATAGGAGCCCAAATTAACAGTTTTCATTTGGTATTTCAGTTGTAAATAATGTTAGTTAAAATGTATATCTGTTTATTTTGAGCAGTGTCTCTTTTAAAGCCTCAAAACAATTTATAAATAAACCCTTTCTATAGAAGAACTACATAAAATGCAGGGGTATTGTCCGCTGAACGATGGTGATTAATATCATACCAGGCTGTGTTTTCAGCCTAATTTGCACTATAGAAATGCTCGTGTTGTATAGGGCCCAGATCTAGGCACCTCATCTGTACTCTAAAAGCATTCACTTCTAATAAATAACATGTTACCTGTTCTTCGTTCCACTTAAGTGCATTGATGTCTTAGTCTCTGGAACACTGCAATGTTAAGGCACTTGTGTTTTCCACATTGCACCTCGTTTCCTCGTCACTGATGTTTATCTCGTTTATCGAGTTCATTTTGATGGATGGCTCTCAAACATGACTAATCCTATAATACTTGATAATGTAAAAGACACTCAGCAGAAATGTAAAGGCTCTGCTTACTACCCATTTGGTATAGTTGATGGAATATATCACTGTATTTTATAGCTCAGACAAAATAGTGATACAATATCCACCAGTGTCTCTGTGTCATGTGCACTGCATGAAATTAATCCACAGGAATCATTGTAATAGCAGGTATGATATGTTATTCCTCCATAAAGACAAAATTAACTTGTTGAATTAGTCCCAGATTATTAATTACAGACCTTTATCATTTAGTGAGTACCAGCTAATCTCTGCTGTTTAGTGTTGAAAATGACTGAAAAATACTTGAGTGCTGTACATACCTGTTTCCTTTTGTATTTGTTCATTTTTGGTTGTTTATCTTTTTATATTAAAAGATATTAGTTAAAAAAGATGTTGCTCTGTCTTTACATCACGGCGGTAAGTAGATTTATTCAAGAACTGTACAAGTTTGAGATGTTTGTACTTCGCTTTAGTATTCCTATTTTATTCTGCTGCACTACATTGATCTGACTCACAGTTATAGTTACTGGTGACTTGGCTCAGTAAGACTTTACATACAAAATATTTGATCAGTGTATCAGTTACAGATGAAACTACCCAAGAGCATGTACATGTTGTAAATCAATTTTAAGATGTTTCAACTTGACAGTTCCCCTGCGGCCTTAAAAATGTGAGTTAACGGAGCTCAGGGTGAATAAGTACTTCAAAGTTTTTAAGATGTAAAAGTAACTAACCACACAAAAGACTGGAGAATCTTAACCCTCAAACAATGCATGCAGGGAAGTGCTCTAATATGCTGATCATTTTTCTTAGGACCTGATTTTGAGGAGTGGAAACTTCCAAGTCAGAACAACTAATGTAATGAAGTGGTCTAAAATGTACTTAAAATACTTACTTTTGATACTTAATTAAAGAACATTTTGGTGATGATACTTTCATTTTAGGACTTCTATTTTTAATGGAGTATTTTTACACAGTTGCTACCTTTTGCTCCAGTAAAAGATGTGTTTACTTCCTCCACCTCTGCTGCACAAATAGTTTTTGACAGTGTGACAGCTTTTTCTCCGTACAGTGGCAGGCCTCTTGCAGTCTATATGTCCCTTTTTTAACAGCAGGTGCAGCGGCCGTAATTCTCCTTTCTTCAGCAGATGTGTAAATTGAGAAAAAAATGGGAGAGAAATGCTAAACTGAGAGGCCCATCCTTTCTTCGGTGTGTTTGCCTGTTAAGCTCCTCCCGTCACATGTCAGTATGCATTTCCCCAGGCCGGTCCACAGACCCCAGGTATTAAAAGAGCCAGTTAGCTGGGATCAATACCTACACAATGTTCCAGTGACAGGGAGGGGGGCTTCCTAGTGTTTATTGAGTGTTGCAGAGATTTTGAACATGTGGAGCAAAGCAGCTTAGAGGGGTCGTCTTCATTATCAAATTCGATCAGTGCCTCTCTTTCTCTCTCCCCCGTGATCACCTTTGACTAGCGGGGGATCACGAGGGGGAAGCTGCAGGCCGGGCTCCGAAACTGGCCCCATGCTGAGAGATGAAGAGCTGCATTATCTCAGCAAGAGCCAGAGCAAATAAACACTTTACTGCCTGCAGACTGGAACAATCAGTCGATTAACTGATTCGTCCCTTGACAGAAAATGAATCAGCAACTATTTTGATTATTGATTAATTGCTTTAGTCATTTATTTCAGCACAAATACCAGAAATCCACTGGCTAAAACCTTCTGTTCTGTTTCCAAATGGGAATATTTGTTGGTCTTCTTATTCTGCTATAATTATAACTTGAACATCTTTGAGTTTTGGACTTTTAATCAGACAAAAGACATTTGAAGACATCACCTTGGACCCATATCTGTGATTTAAAAAAATTGATTGTTAAGGCAAAGCAATTAATCAAGAAAATAGTGCTTGAGAATTGGTATTTAGGGCTGCGGATAAATATTTTTTTTATTTTCAAACAATTTTCTTGACTAATTGTTTTTTTTCTAAAATATAAAAGTAAAAAATGGCCGTTACAATATCCCAGAATCTTAAATGACTTTTTCAGATGTCTTGTTTTGTCTAAGCATCACTTAAAAACTCAAAGATATTCAGTTTACTATCATATATAACAAAGAAAAGCAGCAAATCCTTAAATTAAAGAAGCTGTAACCTGCAGATGTCATTTAATAATGACTAAAACAATAGATCAATTTAATAGTTGCCAATTAATTGTATGTCAACCCACTAACCAATTATTTTACAAATCATTTCAGCTATAACGGTATTTTAAGAAAAGGTTCACAAGCTGTTGCATCCCTAACTAATCGGCAGCTCTGGAAAGATTAAAGGTGAAATATTCTGATGTAACAGAATAAACTCAATGGGACGATATGAAAATATCATCACTATTATCCTGGTCATAATAATTACGAATCATGATATTATCCCAAACAAACAATCAAAATATTTCAGACAGAGAACTTAAAAGACATGATACATGTGTAAAGGCCAAACAAGTCACTCATAATACGCAGAAAAGAAGAAGGGGAACCACTAAATCCAGAAAAGTGCTAACATTCAAAATGTTAAATGTGTGCATAAATACGGGCCTTTCAAGCCATTGAATGTCTGTTTCTGTGCACATATTTTTCCATACTTCCCTGCACTCGATGGCTCCTCTCCTATCTCCTGCGTAACTTCATTCCTCTTCAGTTTGGATGAAGCTCAAACCTAAATCTTTGTTTCCACAGTTTGTATTATCCCTGGGTCTTAAAAGATGGTGCTGAAAAGACAATGGCTTAAACAGGTCAGGGTCTGTTTTCTCTCTCTGTTGGTCTGAGTTCACCCCTTGCACCCCAGTCTGGCCCACATTGGGTGCCCTTGACCCTCGGGACCCCCACAGTAACCTGTCCCCCTGTCTGGCTCTTTAATATATAGCACTCTTGCCTAATTAAGAGTCTGATCTTTACTCAGTCCCTCATATTGAGCTGCTTATTGCAGTGCTCCCAGGGGCTACACAGGAGATCATAAGGAGATAATTGCAACGTCATAAGTCTCGAGGTCTTATAAAGGGGGAATTATTAGAGTCTAATACAATACTCAGACTCATTTCAGATCAATAAAATCAGACTAATGGTTTGGTTTGCTCACATAAAATGGTCTTCTCATTTAAACTCTGCTCTCTGAACCACAGCCACGTATGTGTGTGTGTGTGTGTGTGTGTGTGTGTGTGTGTGTTTGGGATTTTTGTGTGTGTGTTTGCAGCCGGGTCAATGTCACTCTAAGCCCTGAGTGTGTCATAGCCAGTGTCAGGCCTCACAGCTTGATCCTGGGGCTTAAGAAGACCGATTGACCCGCAGCTCGCTCGCGTTGTCTCCCTCAGGTCAAAGGCCAGCCGGCCCTATCGATTCCCCTCGATGAAGAAGCCTTTAGCTTTCCCCTCTTCGGTCCACATGCTCCCGGACTATCATCGAGGCCTCCGAAGGCCCTTCAATTGTGCTCTGCATGCCGATCGATCCAGTTGGTGTTTGAGGGGGGCCTTCCTTTGAGATAACTGACAACTACAAAGGTCCCCTCCTGACAGGCTCTTGTCAATACAAATTTCCACTATTGATAAGTAATTAAAGAAAGCTTGAACATAAGGGGAGGACTGCTTTCTGAAACATCTGTTAAACAGGAGACATTAACAAAAACCTCTTAGTGACAAAAAAAGAAGAAAGGAAGAAGATGAACTGCCCCTCCGCCCTCATTTACTTCAACTGCCTCACTCAAATGTCATTAATAAATGAATTTGAAAAGGAAAAAACAGGTGCATTGAGTCTGGAGCTGAAATTATTTTTCAAATATTTATTAATCAATGGACAGAAAAATGATGTGGCAATATCCTGATGAGGAATTAAGATCAGATTTGTTCTACAAATGATCTAGTTTGAAAAAGTAATCAGCAGTTTTAAGGCAAAAATGGCCATAACATTCATTCCAGCTTCTAAAATGACAACATTTGCTGTTACATTTGCTAATCTCCTATAATAATGAACTACTTAATGATAAAATTATCTTTATCTGGACTGTTTGGCTTTATGAATCTGGAATGAGCCAAAAAGATTTCTCAAGAAAATAATCTGCAGTTTAATCAATAATGAAAATAATCGATACCTGTGAGCCACGATTGAGTCAATTTGTGTGTTTTGCTTATTCAATATCAGGTTATGGATCTTATTTGGCACCTTTTGAATCCAACAAAATAATTTACATTACAGCTTTTGGTACCGTTTTCTGATAAATTACTCTTTTTAAAATGTTTATAAATTATAACGTTCTTAATGTTTCATAAATAGATCAGTTATAATCCAAGTTGTTGTTGCCACTGTTTATCCTTTCCATTTACTAGTGCAGTAATACATGTTGGTGCCCTTTAATGAATGCTTGTTGGTTTCTCCCTTTCTAATAAGTCATTAAGGCCACACTTACAAACAGTTAGTAAGTCATTAACAAAGAGTGAGTGTTACTTTATTATTAGGAGCCCTTACTTTAGAAAACAAGTGGCCAAACGGTCAAAAAGATGTCAAAGGGATCTTTCACAACCAGGCAACATAAAAGTTGTTCTTGTTAATGGCTTATAAGTGGATTACTAAATTACTAGATTATTAATCATTATAAAGGAATTGTATCAACTGTTTTGCAATGAATTTAGCCAATGTTTGCAGGAGTACAGGAAAATATGTGATAGGGCTTTTGTTAGCTGAACTTTAATAACTTCATGTTATTTGCCATCAAGTGGGATGAAGTCGAGATGTTTTGACAGTCACTCACTATTCACGTTGTCATTTTCTTACTGTAATTCCATCTTGCTGTGCGACAACAGTTATTAGACCGGCGCGGGTTTCCACCTGCTCAGTGGTGAGACTGTTGTCAGTGATGTGACTTAGCCTTTTGTCTTTTATTCACTGTAATCCATGCATGTGTAAGTGGATCCTCTAAGAGCAGGATAACTCCCTTTAAGCGGGTTTTAAACACTACAGGAGGGACTCGCGTCCAGTAACTTCTCATTTACCTCTGCACCTAAGTCTTTAATGCAAAACACTCACATCCTGGTGATTAGACCTGCTGCACCAGGGCCTTTTGCAACACTGCTGATTACCTTAAACGAATACGATGTTAGTGTTGTTTAGAGCTCACAGAGTGAGTCAGTCAGCACGTTTTGGATGACAGGAGGCCATTTAGACTGAACCCTGGTTGTCTTGATGGGTAGGAGGTGAAGCCCTGCCTGGCCCATAGAAAAGGGAAATGATCCAGAGAGGAGGGGGTGTTGAGTGAGTCAGTGGTGGCAGCTCTGGGATAGGGAGGGTCACACACAACCACACTCTTTGTGTGCCTTTAATCCCCCCAGCCAACACAGCTTTGGCCAGGTTTCATCATGAAAGTGCCATGAAATAACTACTTTTTTTCTCTCCTCGCAGTAAATCTCCCCTAATCCTGTGGGCTGCGGAGACAAAGACCTCTGGGACCTAATCCTGGAGCTTTTAGTGGGGCTGAGGGGCTGGCCGACAGAGCCTCTTCTAAATGACTTATTTCTATCGGACACTAATATAGCTTGACAGCCAAGAACGGCAAAAGGAGGAGGAAAAAAAAAGTGTAAAAAAGAGCACAAACATTTTCACATATTTTGGAAGTCTGAGCAGTTAGAGAGGAAGAAGTGAACCAGGAATATTTGTGCACAAGTACATAACTGTCAAGACATCTCAAGTTTATCTGTGATTATTAATACAAAATGTATCCATGTCTTTATCGGCTGGAGGAATGTACTATTATTTATGTTGTAACTGAAATTGAATGCAGGGAAGCTCTGCAGTGCTTAATGATATGCAACAAGTTGTACTGGCAGCATTAGTTTAGATCATTTTTCACTCAGGAAGTTTTCTTTCCTGTTGCAAACTAAAACAATTAGTAAATACTATTACATTTTAAACCAACTTCAAGAAAATATACTTTTAAACTAATAATTGCACTCCTGTCTCCTACATTTTTTAATTCAATTGTCAGATTTTAAAGTGCTTTTTTTATTGTGGAATTTTTTTCTTATCCAAATGGAGGATGTAAATATAGACGGTGATGTATGTTGTTGGGCTATATAAATAAAATTGACTTGGCCTAATGGGAAATCAGAGATAGAAGAAGAAATAAGATATTTTCCTTATAAGTAAAAGTAGCAATACCACAGTTTATAAATACTCATACAGTACCAAAAGTAAAATTACTCATTAGACAGAATGGACCTTTTCACAGTAATATTATATTATATATATTATACTTACATATCTAGTTTAATATTATTGATTATAATTATTAATGCATTGATGTGTTCATCAATTTAATGTTGAGAACTTGAGTAGATGCTTTATATAAATATCATTTATTTGTTAGAGTGAGGTGATTTTTTTTCTACAAGCTACTTTACATCAGAATGCATTTGTGTATAAACAGTATTTTAATTAGCAAAACAATCTTAGATGAGATCCATTTCGTAGCTGTTCTGGAGCTTTAAATCTTATCACATGATCTTCCTCAGCAGATGGAGATTGCAGAAGTTCATGTTTCCATTTTTTGTGAGCATTTTAAAGTCCATGTTGGCTCAGCTCAACTTGTAAACATAGACACGAAGTCCTCCATCAAAAGTTCCAGTGCAGCTACAGCACTAAATAGATCGGCAATTTTTAACTACTTGCTGCTAGGCCGTACAATTTACACCAATGCATCATAGTTTATAAGCTTTATAGGTCAAATCTGAATCTATAAATGAATCAATAACTATAGCTGTCAAATAAATGTAGTAAAGAGTTTTTACCTTTAGAATGTAGTTGAGTAAAAGTATAAAGTGGCATAAAATAGATTATTCAACCTAAAAACTGTAACTGAGTCAAGTAATTGCACCCAGTTACTTTCCACCACTGGAGTGTGGTTTCTAAAATGTACCAGAAGTGATGGTGATGGAGGTGTTGATGACAAATTGCCTGTTAGACTTCATGTTGTTAAGTTCTTTTTCCTGTTTTCTGTTCCTGGGAAGACTTCTAATTTAGCTCAGCTGGATCTTTAAAGAAATAGTTCTCATTGAGGAGGTTCGGATTAACTTCACACGGTGACAGTTTATGGGCAAAATATGGTGCCTGTTAGCAAAACAAATCCTTAGAGAAAAAAAACCCTCCGAGGGGAGACTGTCAAAGCCAGCGGTCTGGGAGAAAGAGGACTGGGAGGGAGAGCACAATCAAAGGCTGTTATTTTAATCTGTCCTGCCTCGGAGATTAGCCGACCGCATTGTTTTAATTGTTTTAACGGGAGGGAATGAAACGCTCGCTTATAGGGGGATCCTTGGCATAAATCTCTCAAGTTCAATAGTTTCAAAAACTTGAGCTCCTTGCAACCCCCCTCTCTTCCCTCATCCCACCTAATCCCGGCTAATACCTTTCTTTCTATTGGCTAATGGCTGAGGGGAGCCTGGGTAAATGCTTCTTAAATTGTCCTGGGTGAGAATGGTTTCAGAGAATTAGATTGGTGCCACGACAAAGAGCGCTGGTGTGCGAGGATTTAAGGCCCAAACTGGACTAGGAAATACTGGACACAACTCACCACATTCTGATTTCTTTGCGTAGGAGCGCTCCTTGATTCCACACGCTGGATCTCAGGTAAACAACCAAGGACCCTAAAAAACTGAAGGTTTTAATGACGTTTTCATCTCTGAATTGAAAGGAGATTTTTTGTGTTTTAATAGTTAGATGGATATAAAAGGAATCAGATTGTTGTTGTTGTTGTTTTTTGAGTTCAAAATGCTGCTTTTATGGAAATAAGATGCAAAATAGGTGTACAAATTTTGTCTTCTTGTCAAATAAAATAATGTTGTTTTTACTACTCAATGTAGAATCTTCCAACTGAATTGTTACCAATTCATACAGCTATATTAAGTAACTTATAAAACTCAGCGTTCACAATCTGAACAGTGAATAAAGATATGCCAAGGAAGGACAAAAGGAGGCAAGTAGCCTAATAATAATAATAATATAAGGAGCACTGAGGGATAATATTAGTCCCTCTAGTAATAACTAATGTTCTGTCGTAGACATGTGTATTGTTGGCTTCTCATTCCAATAATTTTATCAAATCAACAGATAATAAAAAATTGTATTTACTCTTTCTGCAGTAATTGCTCCTTTATCATAAGTTTAACCTTTAACAGCCAAAGCGAGTTTATTTATGTAGCATATTTCAGCAACAAGGCAATTCAAAGTGCTTTACCTAAAACATCAGAAGCCAGTTTAGAAAGTTTACTCAAGTATGATCTAATGCTATCCATATAAAAATACACATTTTGGTAAGTTAAAGACGTTTTTCTGCTTCCTTAGATTTAACATGAACTCCTTCTGCGGGACGTCCAGCGGTGGCAGTGTGTATCCCCTCCACGGTGTTCACTCCATGCTGTTCGACCTGCACCACCAGATGGCGGAGCAATACCATGTTTACTCTGCAGCCAGCCCCGCAGCGCACACCCTCTCTGTGGCTGAGAGACTGGCAGGTGGGTCACCCTGGTTCTTATCTCTTCAAGTGACTGAGAAACTTGAACCAAACAGTTTAGTCTCAAAGTTTAAAATGATTTTCTCTTCTCCAGAACTATGTTACTATGTAATGTTTAAAAATGTAGGTGACTAATTAATACAGAAGGATGTTGTAATTACAAAGAGGGTTAACAGTGTCCAGTTGATGATTGTGAACAACAGAAACTTTAATGAACGGTGATTTGTTTTGGGGACATGTGGTGGAAAGTAACTGACACATTTACTCAAGTAGCTCTACTTCAGTACAATGTTGAGATACTTTATTTGAGTATTTCCATTTTCTGATACTTTGTACTTCTACTCCACTAACATTTCCGTGGCAAATACTTTACGTTTTCCTTCACTACATTTATTTGAGAGCGATAGTCCCTAGTTACTTGACAGATTACTTATATATATATATATATATATATATATATATATATATATATATATATATATATATATATATATATACTATATTTTGATGCCAATACTTGTGTACTTTGTACTTTGTAAACATTTAAATGCATGAGTTTTACTTGTTACAGAGTATTTCTACAATGTATTATTGCAACTTTTACTTAAGTAAAAGATCAGAGTACTTATTCAGCAATGGTTACTTTGCAAATAAAGATTTTGCACATCAAAATATATATTTTTTAAAAGATCTAAGTACACTACTAGCATTGCAGTGCTACTTACACATTAATGCATTTTGTTGCATTATGTTGTTGGTAATGCTTATTTACTTAAGTGAAATTCTGAAGGTATGACTTGTAGTGGAGTACCTTTATAAAGTGTGGTATTGCTGCTTTGACTTCTGTGAAGAATCTTTATACTTCTTCCAACACTGTTTGGCATCAACCTGCACAACTTCCACTTGTGCAAAGCGTACTATGAATTCATACTTTACAGATTTATGTGAGCCTGAAAAGAGAAGAAAACAGAAAACTCTTACAAATAAAAGTCTAAAATCAGGTCAATTATTTACTGCATTGCTGATAAGAAAGGAAAAATGGAAATGTGGAAGAAAAAAAGCAAACTACTTTCCTGCCATGCTCCTAATTACAGAACGTTAAAGAGAACTTGCTGCTGAATATTTTGGTGATGACTTTTAGTTTCTTTCTGTTCTGCCAGAGCTCATTCTGGAGGCTCGATATGGCAACCAGCAGAAGCAGCGCCGCAGCCGAACGGCCTTCACGGTGTCGCAGCTGCAGGCTCTGGAGAAAGCTTTCCAGCAGACTCAGTACCCAGATGTCGGCATGAGAGAGAGACTGGCTGTCTGCATCAACCTGCCTGAGGCTCGCATTCAGGTGAGGGCACACTACGCTCAACACCTGACTGTAAACCTGCTGAAACCAATACTGTTTGTAATGTTTTTTTTACGCTAAACATTTAGCTGGAAAGCACGAATAAAACCCTGCTGCATTTAATTTTTGATATTAATATTTATTCTCAGACATGTAACTTTAATGAGGGAAAGAAAATAGAAACCCCTCATTCAGTACAGCAAATCTATACATACTTGCACATCTATCTATCTATCTAAAATGTGCTCTTTTCTTTTACAATTTCTCAGATTAAATTTTTTTTTTTACTGCCAACGGCTTTCGTCTTTTTCATTTGAGGATTACCTTTAAATTTCTACCCACGTTAACATAGGCCTACCTTTGCCGTTTAATCTCTCTCATCCAGGTGTGGTTCAAGAACAGGAGGGCAAAGTTTCGTAAAGGTCAGAGGTGCTCCCCCTTCTCCAGAGACCACAGTCTGGAGGAGGCACCACATTGCAGCAAGGTGGGACAGGAGGAGGTCGGGACCGAAGACAAAAAGGACATTACCCCATCACATACTGACAGAAGCATCCGTCCTCGTCTCTGCCCTCCTCCTCATGTGGATAAAACGAGGGATGTTTGCGCACCTCTCGCTCCTTCAGACTCTGATGTTTCACGGTGCCCCCTCAGACTTCACTCTCCTCCACTTTTCCCCTTCATGACAGGGGAGCGCTACAGCCACCCGCCTCACCAGCCCGTTGTAGGAGTGCTGTCCACCGAGCTTGGCCTTCCCCCGGTGTTCTGGCCCATCATACAGCAGCGCAGTCCCAACCTGGAGGTTCATCCATCAACAGCTACTAAAAACTGTAGCCTCTCCCTTCAGACTGCTTGTTCCAGTAAAGCTGTGCCACACCCTCACCTGCGGCTGCAACTGTAGTCCTATTCTCCAACAGCATGAGATCTCTGCTCCTTGTGGACTCAGGTACACCTGAAGCAACCCTTTGTGGGAAAAGACAAGAGGGAGAAGCACTTACTGCCTTGTTTGTGTAAACCTGACTAAAGACAGAATGTGAATTTATTTAGAAAGCTTTATTGAATGTCTGCCTGTCTGGCTGAAGGTATGTACAGCTGTACAGTCATATACTTCCAGGACAAATTTGGGTCTGCTTTAATTACTAACAGCTACAGGTTGCTTAAAGTTAGCCAGTGAGTTTGTTGGAAAGAGGTTGTTGTTTAATCCATCACAAGCAGTGTAAACACCATTTAAAGATATCATTGTCTCCTTCATCATTACTTCAAAGGTTACACAACCAAGTAGATACACAGTTATAATGATGGTAAAACCATTTGAGATAAGTTCCTAATTGTAACTAGATACTGCAGCATAGAAATGTAAAATAAAATCCGTTGTACCTGAATTTTTTTTTTTGTGGTAAAAGTTTTAGCATTTAAGTGAAATTAAGATGATTTGATTTTTTTTTTTTTTTTTACATATTTTGATATATTGAGTACATAAACTGTTGGAAAAAAAGTGAAACAATGCTCATTAAAAATTCCCCAAAGCCCAAGAAAACATTAAAATTACTTGTTTCGTCTTCCCAACAGTCACATTTTATGCTACTTCACTACAATTCAGAGGGAAATATTGTACTTTTTACTCCAAAACATTTATTTTATGATTTTAATAACCTTTCCTTAACACATTCAGATGAATAATAAAAAATATAATCAACAAATAAATTATAATTTAGTATCATGAATTGAGAAAAACATTATTTATGCCCAATTGAAGTTCACAAGCCACCCAGCAGTGTATAGAATAGTTCAAATTTAGCCACGCCTGTCACTATTGAATTTATGCACACATTAATACATACATTATTATAATCCACACTAACATAACAAACATAATTCTGAAATGGGCCATTCTGCATATGAGTACTTTTTAGGAACTTCAAGCAAATAGTACTTTAACTTAAGTAAACGTTTGAATGGATTACTTTTACTTGTAACAGAGTATTTCTACATTTGGGTATTACTTTAAGTACAACATTTTAATACTCCTTCCATCTCTGTTGACTCAAAATATTGATTGCGGTCACAATTAGTATAGGCTACAACTGTCAAAGAATCATGTTTGAGAGTATCATATTTAGGACAATAACCCCCTGAGTTGTGGTAATATATAAATATTATTAACTTAGTAATTACTAGGTCGTAGAAGTTTGAATGTCTTCACACCATCTTATCTTCAGTCTATCTCAGTTCTATTAGAAGTGTACATATGTCAACTAAATCGACCAGTTTTGGTGCAGTTCCCCAATAAGATACGCACGCCTGATGTTTTTCTGTATTCCTCACACAATTTGCGCACGTTCCTCAGCGTAGCGCAGAGTGAGCCGGCGTGACGCGGTGCCTGTCCGGGTATCGGCGGCTGAGATAGGCTTAAAGAGACAACAGCGAAATCATAGCAACTTGAGGGCAAGAGAAACGCAATGAGAACGATACCAACACACGAAGAACCATGACTTCGACTGCGTTTCGATAGCTGACATGTAAAGGTAACACACTCTCCTTTGGCGACAGAAACGTATTCGTAACCGTTGTTTTTAACACGTTAACGTTCACGTTCGTGCTAATCGTTCGTGTGCTAGCGTTAGCTTGCTAAGTAGCTAGCTAGTGAGCTAAGCGGTAAGAGATCCCAGGCTGCCGTCGGTTGTTCAGGATTAAGGAGTTGCCCAGCAGTAGTCAGGGTAATGGCTATAGCTGGAATATGAACTCTGAAAACGACACTCTTTGTGAAACAACTACCACTTTTATCATAACGTTACTCCAGTCAGTGACATTAATTAGTTACAACGTCGTTTGGGACGTTATTTCTTAGTTATTAAGCATTTACTAACTAACAGGTTAATGTTGCACAATGGATAATTTATGTTCTCTCCAGGTTTGACTTGTTCAGTTTACATGGTTTCGTTAACGGTTAATAGCTTGTGTTGTTATGGTTCAGTCTTGTAAACAGATGAGATGACGTTAAATCGTAAGGTGTGTTTTTTTTATCAGGCGTTGGGCCAAGAGGAACCGTGTTTCTGGTGCTAGCTAGGTTAGCTTATTACTGCTATTGGACATTTATATTTAGTGTTAGCAGCAACGTCAACAGACTCTTCTAACGTTACTCTATATTAATTTACTTAGTTAATGCTGTTTCTACCTAGTTCTAGAAAGTAGTAGAACAATCTTGAAGATATCAAGCTAGCTCGCTAACTAACGCTATAAGATAGCCTCACAGTATCTGGCCTTGTCCACCAGATAGTAACGTTAACCTGGGTTTATGACACTGGTCGGCGGTTATTCTCATATTGTATTGTAAAGCACACTTTGTGCGATCAAAGAGAGGACGCGGGTACTTTGAAACACCCTAAACTAACCGTTAGCGTACAATGACAGCCACTACCCACTATTCTGTTACTAAGCCAGTTAGTGTTAGCTGTTAGCATTATTAGCTATTAGCATTAATACGAGCTCTAAAATATCTTTTATTTCACCACGGGAGAAGAACATTTGTCAATCTGGTGCAGGTGCCAGTGTTCATTGTCGATTTTAGTTTTTCTGTTGGTAGCTAGTTGAATTCATATTTATAATGCTTTGAAATTGTCTTGCGTCGTGTTATTATTAACTTAACTGAATTGACTACAACATTAACTGTAGCAAGCGTGGTATCATTCACAGGTTTTTTTGTATCTGTATTGCATGTGCCTCAGTTTGTTTTAAACAACTTGGTAGCTAAAGTCAAACATCAAAACAAACAGTTGACATGAAAAACAATACATAACTTCCTGAAATGAGACAGTCTAGTCATGTGGGCCAAGATGGCCAAAAAGTTACCTGAGACAGTAAGTTGTTTTTTTTTTTTTTTTTTTTTTTTTAGGGACACCTCTATCCTTTCTCATATTCAATGATTATCATATTTGTGTTTTGAAAAGAGTGGACTAGTGCATTTTTGTGTGTCGCCTTGACAAATTAAGTGCTTGTTGTAGTGCATTTTGCCATTTTAAGTGGTTGTTGTGACCGTTAGACTTTGCCTTTACCTACCTCATTTATTGTGCTTCCAAATCTTGTGACCAAGCAGGCTAGTTTCTTCTCATTTCTGACAGTAAGTATCGTCATTCAGCATGCTAGAAGGAAGAGAGACATTGTAATGATTGACTGCATACCTGACTTTACAAATGTGTTTCTTTCCTGACTGGACTGATGTACAGACATTCTCAAGATTTTCATTGGGTTGTGTCATTGTTTAGTAACTCGCACCTTGAAACATTTCAGACTGTAGCTAGTTTAATTTTAATATAACCGTGTCTCCTCAAGAAAATGGCATCCCTCCAATTGTTTGTACAATAAACTTTCTGTAGAACAAATTAAAATCACAAAGGTATCATATGTGTAAAGATTTGAATGAATATCTTACATAAAACAAAGCTCACTTATCAGCATACTTCTGTCTGATTGTACTGTATTGTACTCCTGTGATGGCTATATTGGTTCACACACAGTTGAACTAGCTGTAGTATAGGCCGTATCCAAATCTCCCAATAATATGCTTCCCAATGATGCAGATCTAATGATGAGACGAAACATTACAGCAGTCATTGATCCGTGTAAGTGCCTTTCCATAGGAAAGACTAGCCGCCAATTGCTAGTGCCTGCATTACCTGCTCTCTGAACAGAATCGTCCACATGTGATTGTTGGCAAAAAGCAGCACAGAGATGGTCTAGTTACACCACCGATGATAACTGAAATTATGGTTGTGATTAACGTTTGTGCCTCGAATTGCGTCTGTTGTAGTGTATGGCGTATCGCCGTATCTTGTCATTTTTTTACTTTTATTTTTTTGATCCTTACCTCTTGGATGTTTGTTAATACTTATTACAAGAAGTGTGAAGATTTTGTATTTATCTGAGGATCTACACATAGGAAAAAGCTGTTTAGGATTGAGCCTAAAGCTGAGCTCATTAGATACATTAGGCATCTACAGAATCCCTGTAAGGCACTGTGTGTTGGGCTTTCAAAGAATAGATTAATTGTAAAAGAGATCTTTTTTTGTTTTTTTGTTTTTCAAGCCTTAGGTCCTCTTTGGAATATATCCGCTAATATTGATTGCTTTATTGAATTTGCCTTGTGCCGGTCTGGAGCAAGATCTCATTTCAGCTGTAGTGAGAAACAGCCACAGTAGAAATAATTTGATCTTCAAGTAAAAGGTTACAGTTTTATTCTGAAAATGTTAATCTCTTCATCAATCATGACCATGAAGTGTTATGAGAATAGATAATAATTAAGTTTTCCAATATTTTGGTTTTATTGATTGCTTCTCAGATTATGTTTATATAGTACTTGAATGGGATAGCTTCTGGAGAGATGGCGTCTCATCTGCAGTTAGTGAACATCTGTGTAAACATAGGGCTGGGTGATACAGAGAAAATTTGATATTTTTGACCAGATACCTCAATATCGATACTGTGATAATACTGTAGTATTGTCCATTGGTGTTTTTTAATATTTACACAATGAGATATTTGATAAATAATCATCAGTAATGAGGATATAATGAGTAAGTGAGTAAAGGCAAGTAATAGAACAGTCTGGTAAGTTTGGAAAATTACATGACTTTACTGTAATGTAGCCTTTAAACCAGGAAAAGAGACGCTTGCGCCATGTTACATCATTACAATTTGGGCTTCAACAAACGATTATTTTCATTATCAATTAATCTGTTGATTATTTTCTACATTAATCATTTGGTCTGTAAAATGTCAAAAAATAGTGGTAAAGTTGCATGTTTCTCAAAGTCCACGGTGATTTCTTTAAACTGTTTTGTTAGTCCAAAAATAATTTTTCTGCCGATTGACTAGTCGATTTATCGACTAATTGTTGCAATTCTAATTACGAGACGAAATCTAGTCTCCTATCACGGTATCGATATATTGCCCAGTTATATTTAATATAATTAAAGCTATTGTAAGAATAATAACGACTGACTTTATTTGTGACAGATGATCCATGTTGTTTTACATACAGGAAATGGACTGATTTTGTTTCTGTTTTTGCTTTTTCAGATACCCAGCTAACATCAAACCCACCAGTTACCCGTTTTTCTTGTCGCTGTTTTCTTTGACTCTGGGTTGCCACGTCTGATGCAGCCCTGCAGCATGGAGAGTGTTCACTGTGTCACTGAAGGCTGACCAGAAGGAATGAGGAACTCCAGGAGATGTTCCAACGTGGCCTTGTGGATGCAGTAGCTGGCTTTCGGAGTGCTTTTTTATGACTAGTATTGTATGTGCGTCTGTGGGCACGTCCTTGCACAACCTGCCTATTCTTCAGGCAGGGACATGCTACTCTGAGACTGGAGCTGGAGCCCCTCTAGTAAACAAGGAACACAAAATAAAAAAGGGAAGCACTCGCCAGAAGAGCTGTCGGATTGACACACGGGGCACTTCAGCTCATTCAAGTGTCTTCTGAACCATTGCACATTTTAACAGCAACACCTTTTCTCTGTCCTGTGAGATTCTGTCTCCCTACCCCTCCCTAAAGTGTCCTCTGTCATTATTGGAGTTTCTATGGTTTGCATGGCTGGAGAATAACCGTGGAGAGGCCAGGGTATCACAAGCTTATGGATTTTGATAAGAGAGGGGGCAAGGGAGAGACAGAGGAAGGGAAAAAGATGTCTAAGACAGCAGGCAGCAGGACTGGACATGGGGGCCGGAGTTCGGGGACCAATTCTGGAGTTCTTATGGTTGGCCCAAACTTCCGTGTGGGTAAAAAAATTGGCTGCGGGAACTTTGGAGAGCTGCGGTTGGGAAAAAATCTCTATACTAACGAATATGTGGCCATCAAATTGGTAAGTGCATTCTCAGGGTTGGTGAAGTAACACAGAAAAAAAAATGAACTCACAATTTCACGTATTATGTACATTACATTACTGTTCCGGTATATTTTCAATATCAACCCACATCCTATGTGAAGAATCCTAATTGCCTGTTGTTGTTGTTTTTTTAGCGGATATAATTAATTAAGTATTTTAATATCCAGCAGACTCCCTTAGTGCTGTGTACTCTTTGACCTAAGGGAGTCAAAGGCAGGAAGTAAACTGTCAGCCACTCCCTCCTCCCACAGGTCGGCTCCATGTACTGTTAATGAGTCAACCATTCTCTGCTTGTGTTTATCAAAGAGGTGAAGACGACTAGATTGGATAACATCTTAAATCATATCTTGACTGTTGTTTCTCTTTCAAAGGGCAGGCGAGCTGAAATTAACTTTGTATTTTTTAGCTTTAACTTTTTTTTAGTTCCTCGAAGTGGTTCTAAACAAGTGTGGGATGACTAACTTGCTGTCCTCTGGACTCAAATTCATAACTTGAAGGTTTCTAAAATGTAAACAATATTCTTTGTAAAAGCCAAAGCTTCAAGCTCTCTCTCTATCCTACATTGTCCTTAGTTATAGGGACTTAATGTCAATTCTTTTGAAAGCTCTCCCTCTAATATGCTCACACCCTATGAGCAATCAATAATATAACCTCTTTTTTTCAAAGCCACTGGTTAAGTAGCATTTATACAGGCTGTGAGAAACCACATGAAATGTCAGGGCCTCTTTGTTTTCTGATTGTTAGATTCCAGGTAGTGACTGCTCAACCATTTCCTCCACACATCAACTTTTCTCTTCCTCACATCTTTTCTTTGCCATAAATGTTTTGCCACTTGTAGCACTTTGATCACTGGCAGATGTTTTTTTTTCTTTTTTTTTTTTTTCCTTCCTCTCTCGCAATGCCTTAATATAAGCAAGGCATAACTCAGACTCCAGTTAAGTAGTCCTACTGGAGCTGAATGGTGGGCTTGGCGTCATCTCCACCACATCGTATCTCCCAGCGAGGTTATTATCTCTGAACGGGCATCCACTGAAGGCTTTGCTAACCACATAGAAGGCAGAGGTTAGCAAACAGCTGTAATTGCAGTTCTCCTCTCTAAAATCTCTAGTTGTGCTGGCTGCCTCTTCCCTGTTGCCTGTGAACCCTCCCATCTGTTTGGGTATTTTTATCCCCATGGTGTCCAGCTATATCTGGATCTGGCATTAGGGCCATAACATTGCTCCATGGATCCTGTAGCTCATTGGACCCAGCGTTTATTTGAATGCATAAAAGTGACAATAGGAAGTGAGTTAATGGTGTCAACAAGCACGAAAAGCCCAGCTAATAGTAGCGCAAGGACTCTGGATTAATTATGATTTCATTTTGAGGACTAATTTCAGGTGGTGATTAATGTTTTCTTGTTACATTGATGACTCCAATTGCTTAATTTAATATATATATTAAATAGCTATGTCTTTTTGGTTTCCATTTTCAAAACAAATTTGACTTATATTCTAAGTAGTTTTCGACCCATGCGCTGGTGTTTTTATGCGTGATATGGAGAGGGCTTCTCCCATGTCAATTCTTGGGCTAACCCCAACATCTCTTACAGTTGTCTGTCCATGTTTCTGTCTGTCCCTGAATACACAGCTCCCTGGGGTAAGCTAGTGAATGTCACTGCCTGTCCAGTAGGGATTGTGTTTTGTCAGAATCAGAGTGACTGCACTCTTCCTTAATGGACTAACACTCAAAACAGCTCTGCTATCTATGAGCATCTGCTAACACATGCTTGACTTGAAGAGTTTCTGCTCACTTATAGATAGTGTCTAAAATAATTGTTGGCAAAGTATAGGACAAGAACACAGTAAAAATAGTGTTGCTCCATATGCGACTCTCTATTGTGATGACAAACAAAAAGCATAGGAAAATGCTATTTTTTGAGATTTATTTATAAAGTATGTTGTACAGTTTGATGGAATGAAGAAAATATAAAAACAGTAGAAATTATTTTATGTGAAAGGAGGGAGTATTAAGTAGGGCTGGGCAATACTTCTGTATGATAATGTATCATATTGTGATGAAATTATATATTGAGATATCGTGATACCGAATTACATTTTAACAGAAAAGCACATACTAACTGAAATTTCTCAGAAAATGTTTTTGCTTAGTTACAGCACAAAATACTCTTAAGTAGTTTAAGTATTAAATTCACATAATCACAAGTGATTATTTCATTTATCCATTTATTTATTTATTAACCAGAATACATTCTATATTGTGATATGAAATGACCTAAACCAGGATAGATGATTTTGGCCATATTGCCCAGTCCTAATATTAGGGTTGGAACTAAACATTATTTTGGTAAATCTAATGATTATTATTTCCATTAATTGGTTTACCATCATCTATCAGGAAAAATAATTTTGACACAGGCATACATACTTTGACAAACATTTGAATGTATTTGAGTACTTTACACCACCGGGAAGCTACAGAATGATATATATAATCCTAAGAAACAAAAAATAATAATGGACGTGCCTTTTTAATATTGGCTACACTTTCTCCAATATTCTCCTTGTCATTAAAATCAAGTAGATTCTTAACTGATCAACTGTTGGCCTCGGTAAACTTCTAAGCAAGTATGTCAATCATTACTTTGTGGTTGGTGGAGTGTTGATCTACCAGGAAACCAAAAAAGAAACTTTGTTTAGATATCAAAGTGTGATTTGTTATCTGTCTTGTTAAAACTAGTTTAATCTTTCCCCTTTGTTGCAACTTAATGACTCGTAGATGGCAGCCTCTGCAGGACAGCACATAATGATGACTCAGTGTTGAGCTGGTGCCTTTATGTGCTGAGTGTCCTGTGTACCAACTCTTAGAGTAAGGCCTGTGGGTGGTGCCTGTCTGCACCTGGGACAAAGGTGAACGCCAGTGTCGCCCTGCTCCACCATGTGATAGCAGAGATAGAGACGTATATCAGGCCAGTGCACAAGATCCTCTGTCAGTGGATCTGGAACTGCTGCAAATGCTGCAGCAGAAAGCAAGAGAGAAGGGGGAAACTGCAGAGTGCTGAAAGGTCTTCTTTGTTAGCAGGCCATGCCGAGACAGTGGTTCAGTCTTTGGTTCAGCTGGATGCTTTCTCACATTGACAAACGCTTATGTGATGGAGGCAGGACCATGTAGCCGCTGCTGTATGTACACTGCAGGCTTTACTCCCAGGGGGAGATCCCAGTGTCTTAAAGAAACAGCAGCATTTAATGCCTGCTTTCTGTCGAGGCTTAACGTAGAAACGAGCCACTATCACCATCAATGCACTCCCCTGGCATGATGACATAACTGTCCACTGAGAAAATGACCATCTAATCCTCTTTTTCCCTGAAACGTTGATCTCACCACTGTATTATACTATTTTTATTTGAATGCTTTTGCTCTCTGTCACTCACTCACTCACTCACTCATATATTATCTTATCTTGCAGCTTGTATTGTATTATAGCCCCTTTGCATGTAGTTGGCCTTTGACAGATAGGAGGTGCCTGTGAGACATGCTGCTGGTACCATCAGTAATAAACCAATTGGAGGCCTCATTGTGTCGACAAACACTTTTGACAATGACAAGTGGCTGTAATATCATCCCCATGTGGGAGGAGTGTAATAAGTGAATGTTACAGTGTTGGGACTTATTGTACAAAATGCGCCTCCTATAGCTAAGGGATGGGGGGCCGATATTGGAGTGACAAACACGGAGACCTACTGTGCATTGTGTGCCATGTACATACAGAGCAGTGTTTTACCCTATGTATGTTGGCAGTGTTTGTTCAAAGCACAGATGGATTTCAGACTTGAAAGGGTTGTCGTTATCTAAGGAAAGGATCTAGCTGAATCATCATGTAAGTTAGAGACAACACAATTAGCTAGCTAGGTTTGTAGTCTAGTGTTAATAAAAACTGGTGCATAATAAAAAAGTGAATGGAATCTCAGTTCTTTAAAGCTGCACCAATGATAATCCTTAGACAATTATCACCGGCCTCTGTAGTTCCCCTCAGCTCTACAGTTTGTTTTAGCATCTTTCTGCTCTTTGTTTTGGTTTACCAGACTGCAAATGTACTGTTGGATCCAGTCTCACTGCTCTTGTCAGTGTTGTTTACAGTTGCACCAGGCAGCTGTTTAAAGAAAAACATGACAAAAACTCTAGCTTGGTAAAGAACAAAACGGAGCTGTAAGGAGAGTAAATGATGGACTTACACATTGCCAGATATCTGATCCTAATGATTGTTGATATAGCTGCATGTTTGCTAGATGTGTCGATTGGCAGATAACTTGTTGGCCAAAACAACGTTTTGAGGCAATGATGGCAGCTTGTTGTGGAGTACTGCTCCCAAGTGGCCAAAAAAAAGATGAATGATGCTTGTAAGTATTTCATAAATAAATGCCGTGCATTGGTCTCAAAGAGCACCTACAGTTGTGGTCAAAAGTTTACATACACTTGTAAAGAACATAATGTCATGGCTCTCTTGAGTTTCCAGTTATTTCTACAACTCTGATTTTTCTCTGATAGAGTGATTGGAACAGATACTTCTTTGTCACAAAAAACATTCATGAAGTTTGGTTCTTTCATGACTTATTATGGGTTAACAGAAAAAGTGATCAAATCTGCTGGGTCAAAAATATACATACA
Source organism: Cebidichthys violaceus (assembly GCF_023349555.1). NCBI lineage: Eukaryota > Metazoa > Chordata > Actinopteri > Perciformes > Stichaeidae > Cebidichthys > Cebidichthys violaceus. The sequence goes on along the minus strand of NW_027176296.1, from coordinate 7,008,295 downwards.
GCAACATGAATTAGCAATTTTGGTGACTTAGAAAGTTGTGTCAATGAAATGGGCTTCATAGCATGGCCTCTTAACTTCTTGTGAGTGATTATGAGTGACTACAGCTGGTGACTTCTCTGAGGCCATTTAAATAGGGCTCATTGGATACAAACGCCCACAAACGCTACAATGGGAAAGTCAAAGGAGCTCAGCATGGATCTGAAAAAGCAAATCATTGACTTGAACAAGTCAGGAAAGTCACTTGGAGCCATTTCAAAGCAGCTGCAGGTCCCAAGAGCAACAGTGCAAACAATTGTTTGTAAGTATAAAGTGCATGGCACTGTTTTGTCACTGCCACGATCAGGAAGAAAACGCAAGCTATCACCTGCTGCTGAGAGAAAATTGGTCAGGAGGGTGAAGAGTCAACCGAGAACCACCAAAAAGCAGATCTGCCAAGAATTAGAAGCTGCTGGAACACAGGTGTCAGTGTCCACAGTCAAGCGTGTTTTGCATCTCCATGGACTGAGAGGCTGCCGTGCAAGAAGGAAGCCCTTGCTCCAAAAGCGGCACCTTAAGGCTCGACTGAAGTTTGCTGCTGATCACATGGACAAAGATAAGACCTTCTGGAGGAAAGTTCTGTGGTCAGACGAAACAAAAATCAAGCTGTTTGGCCACAATGCCCAGCAATATGTTTGGAGGAGAAAAGGTGAGGCCTTTAACCCCAAGAACACCATGCCTACCGTCAAGCACGGTGGTGGTAGTATTATGCTGTGGGGCTGTTTTGCTGCCAATGGAACTGGTGCTTTACAGAGAGGAAATGGGATAATGAAGAAGGAGGATTACCTTCAAATTCTTCAAGATAACCTAAAATCATCAGCCCGAAGGTTGGGTCTTGGGCGCAGTTGGGTGTTCCGACAGGACAATGACCCCAAACACACATCAAAAGTGGTAATGGAATGGCTAAATCAGGCTAGAATTAGGGTTTTAGAATGGCCTTCCCAAAGTCCTGACTTAAATCCCATTGAGAACATGTGGACAATGCTGAAGAAACAAGTCCATGTTAGAAAGCCATCAAATTTAACTGAACTGCACCAATTCTGTCAAGAGGAGTGGTCAAAGATTCAACGAGAAGCTTGCCAGAAGCTTGTGGATGGCTACCAAAAGCGCCTAATTGAAGTGAAAATGGCCAAGGGACATGTAACCAAATATTAGCACTGCTGTATGTATATTTTTGACCCAGCAGATTTGATCACTTTTTCTGTTAACCCATAATAAAGTCATGAAAGAACCAAACTTCATGAATGTTTTTTGTGACAAAGAAGTATCTGTTCCAATCACTCTATCAGAGAAAAATCAGAGTTGTAGAAATAACTGGAAACTCAAGAGAGCCATGACATTATGTTCTTTACAAGTGTATGTAAACTTTTGACCACAACTGTATATACTGTATGGGGAACATTGGAATGCGTCAGGCAGACTTTTTTTTTTTTATTTTTTTTTTTCGCTTGCAGAGTCACAAGAGTTAAGCTTGTTAATGTGAGTGAAGCCACTGGTCAGTCGTGATATTCTGAAGGAAATCTGAGATGTTGTACTGAAATCTCCAGTCTGTCTCTCACTGAAGCATGATAAGCAACTCTTGTTGCAGTCTACCTCAGCAGCTTACACCAGCCGGCAATGAGGCAGTTGTCAAAGAACTTTGAAGGCATAAAAGCGCCGTCAGCATGTTTGGCTCGAATTAAAGTGACATTTTGACGATTTAAGTTCTTCCATACCCTGCTCGGGTTCTCCAGAGAGCATTTTGGGCAAGGCTACATGAATAAATCCTTTGATGTCAACAGCATGTAAAGGCCTACCTTCAGTCAACTAGCTAATCCTCTGAATCAGTAGCTATTAGCAACACAGTACATTCACACAGACACGTTTTTGCTTTAAGGAGAATTTAGTATCAGTCACAAAACCTGCACAGGAGAGTCTAAATGTTGCTCACTTCCGAGTAGCAACAACAACAACAACAAACATTAGTGCAAATTGTGACGGCACACAAAATATGTTTGAATAAGGGGTGTGTGTGCCTGTAGAGCAGTAAGTACTGTGTAATTGTACCTTGTAAGTGTACATCATAGTTCATGGCAAAGCTCATCACATTTTCCATTAAGAGTTAAGTTTGTTTTCCAAGTTATAATTTATGGTCAAGGCCATAGCAATAGTTAACAAGTTTCTCACACTTTCTCTATTGTGATTGGAGTGACTGCCATGAGTTTACACTGTCCTTTCATGACTGTCTTTAAAGTATCATGATTGAAGTGGTATACTAGAGCCAAAATAACCAAACCAGAATCAGATGATTGTCATTTGAAAAGAGCTGGGTTTTTTAAGAGTTTACTTTGTAAGACTGAAATGCAAGGTTTGAGGTTAGAATTATAGCAGCTCATACCACTAAGGAAGAAAATGAATATAGCAACATATTTTGGACAAATACAATTTAGTTGAAAATGCAGTTAATGACTTCTCTGAAGTCAGGGATCTGGAAATATCAGCAGCTACTTGGTATCGATGATGATCTCTCAGGCCTGCACTTGAGACATCTTTAATTTCTTGCTTATTTCAGTGGCTTTTTGCCTCCAGTCTGGTCTTCACTGTGGAAACTGATACTGAGTTGGTCTGGTAACCAACCTAACCAGTAAGGATCATTTCACTTTTTGGCCATAAAAGAAAACAACTAAATTTAAACTACGATGTTTAGTAACAAGTGCTACAAATCATCCATTGCTCTTAGACATTTGAATGTGAACACCATAATGCTGAAAATGAGCACATTAACCTCAGTTATTGTTTAATTTCAAACCCAATAAACAATGTGAACAGTACAGACCGTGCATTAGACCGTACAACAAAGATAACTATGTCAGGACCCAATAGCTCAAAGTTAAACAAATAAGGACGACACAATACGTTGAACTTATGCCACGCCTCGCTCCAGTATTCAATGACAAAGGAGAGTTGCCTCTTGGGTTCACAAGAGTGGAACTTCCTGTTTAGATCTCTGGCAACACTGTGCTGTGTCTGCCTTCCACGGTCTATAACACATGCTGCTAAAGAACCACATTTGACATAAAAGCTGATACTGTATATTAAATTGACAGAGGCCTTTTCAACTTCCTGAGTCCATACCTATTTCTATAAGTCACTTAACGTCAAAACGATCTGAAGACATTTTTTCCCTCAAAATTATTTTGAGAAGTAGATGGCAGCTCTGATTATTTTGTGAAAGAAAAAACAAATAAGAAATCAACATTTAATCGACATTGCTTTATTATTCTTATGTAAACGTAACAAAAAAAGAAAAAATAAGTCATTCATGAGCAGCAATGCTTAAATTACTCACAATTGTAGACTAGGCTATTTCAATGCCAACAACAAATGTATAAAATAAACAATATTCCTTAGCAGCATGGGACTAAATAAAGTTCAACCACACAGCTGCTTCCCTTTATTAATAACTATGTATTAAACACAACAGTTAACTCTGGACTTTATCGATACTCTGGGTATTTACTACTATCTTATCGGTTCCCGTTTAGAACAGGGTTTCGGGGGGCATCCCTCGGCCTGATAATGATAATAGACATTGTATGTGAACTTCTGTGGAAGCCATCTTCAGTGTTGACAATGAGATAACATGATACACCATTAACTGTCCCAAGGCCATCTCTCCGTTCATGTAGCTGTACCACACCTCTTCCTCAGCACCTTCAAAATAGAACAATTCAATTTCAACACGATCAATGTTTATCGACTCGTCTAAATCACGATCATTTATCTCAATTGGCACATGAAGTGAACCTGGGTCAGAGGCCACAATTAGCCAGAACATTCAATTGATGTCTAATTCTGGCTGATTTCAACCAGTGCTAGGTTATCGCTCTGCATTTTGGGAGGCAGCTGATGGCTCCATCTGGGTGTGTTAAATCTGAGCTGAAACAGGAGAAGTGCTGGACGCCGGCCGGCTGTTGCTCTCTGACACCACTCGCTCCTTAACGCCACCTCCCAGCCAAAGACACCTCCGATCATAAAGACTGCATGAATGGAGAAACTCACACACACACACTTCCAATCCTCTCCATTTGGTTTAGCTTTACAGTTAACATCATTACTACCCCCGTGAAGGCTGCTGAGTAGAGATGCACTGTTTAGACGTTTGAGTTGCTCTGTCTGAGATGAGGGGAGTCACATTGCCGGTTGCATATTGTGAGTTGGTTTACAGGGTGTCAGGCAAAGGTCAGGGTCTATTCTGGGCCTCATGCATAATGCTGGGTCTGTTCCCCTGAATATGGCTCACATAGGCATACATATGTGCATGTTAAATGTCAGATTGGCTTTACACATGATAAACAACACAGATGTGTTTTTAGGTGTTGCATTACATCATCACAACTGTTTCACTGAACCATGCTGTTTCAAAAATCTGTGTATTGTTTGTGGGGTGCCCTTTTCTATTTCACTACAACATGGCATCATTTGTCTAGTAAGTAATGTGTGAAATCAATAATTTTACAATATTGGTGAATTACCAATAGTAATATTAAAAGTAACAATTTATTAGACTTGCCTGTAGGGCTGCAACTAACAATTATTTGTTATTGACTTGTTATTTTTCTTGATCGTTTGTCTATATAATGTCAGAACAAAGTGAAAAATGTCCATGTTTACTTCCTTAAATTGTTTGTTTTATCCAACCAACAGTCCACGACTCAAAGGCTATGCAGCACAAAGTGAAGGCTGTGGTTTATTGTTACATATATGTTATTTGCTGCCCCCTCCCTCTCATTTGGTGGTGATTACTCCATCCTGTCACATAGGTCAATTCTGATCTTTCTCAGCTGTGTTGGAGCAGAGATCAGATTTAGCCTAGATGACATCATATGCAGAGTTGGTTAATCCTGTGTGTGTGTGTGTGTGTGTGTGTGTGTGTGTGTGTGTGTGTGTGTGTGTGTGTGTGTGTGTGTGTGTGTGCGCCTACCACAGGTTGAAATACAGAAACCACCACCTAATCTGTCATGACATAATCATATGTTTATACTAGCTTCAAGTGTTTTATTCAAAGAGAGGTCCTTCAAATGGCATGTAACAGTCCATCTCACACTCATCCACTGGATGTTGTAATTACAGGATTTCATCCCACTCGGGAATTATTTGCTGCTTGCGCTGATATTGACAAATCTGTAAGCTTTTTAGCTTTGAGCATCAGCTAGTATTAGTCATATTTATATGCTCATGTCCATGCGGTCGTCGTCGGGATTTGACTGAGAAGTCAGCAGATGAGGGTGGCTGAAGAGTGGTGATATCGTATTGGTTGTTGTGGTCCTACATTGTTGCATGTAAGGTCCGTTAACAGGCACGAACATGTGAGTATAGTATAACAATGGCAGAAACTACAGTTCTGGTAACATGTGGTCTGATTTGATAAGGAATTAACAGTATTAACTCCAAAACTGGATAAAGAAATCAGCAATGCAACCAAAACGGTTAACCTGCAGGCACACAAGATGAGTTCATTTTAAAGTTTGTATTCAACCCGTTAAACAACCCGTATACATGACAGACAATTTATCAGATACACAGAATTTTTTATATTAATGGAATTTGATGGGTGTGATATGATACTGATAAGATATCTAGTCAATCAGAAAATCAGGCAATTATATCAATATATTAACTTTGAGTAATTTATCAAGCAAGGATGTAAGATAATTAATGGAAAAGATGATCCATAAAGAAAATGATCATCAGTTGCACTGTTAATATTTTGCCCAAAATTAAGTTCAACATCATTTTATAGACCACTGAGATGTAATGGCATTGGAAAGGAGAGTCTGAGCCTTTTTAAGACGGGTATATGTACACACATGTAACACTAAATGTATGTTTCAGTCATCGAAATGTCAGATGGACAAAAACTGGCTAAAAGCCTGAACAGCCACAAATCAGAAAAGGTCAATTTCAAAGAAAGGATACACCTAGACCGCATGATTGCAACACAATATGTCATGAACCCAGATACACAGCTGCAGCGTGGAACAGCTGAGGCGGAGAGGTTCCTGTAGCAGCAGGTTAGACAGGAAAGGACCCTTCTGGTCTGGGGTCAGCTGTCCTGGACATGGTCCAGCACACTTGGCAAAAAGCTGCTCTCTGCCTGACACCGTGCCGGGTAACCGAAACTTACACTCCAGTTAAGTATTACAAAAGGAATCAAGTTGAAGTTAAATTTTAAGTTAAGTTTTTTTTGCCTTTTATTTTGCCCTGCAAATGTTGCAACACTAAATTTATATAAAAGGCAACAGAAGTTTTTATGATACTAATACCAAAGGGGATAAGATGACGGGTGAAGCTAACTTAATTTTTTGGATACATGCTTGGGAGAAATTAGTTCTGGGCGATATGACAAAAAAAAATCAATACCACAGTATTTTTTTTTTAACATTTAGGTGGTTTCAGTGTGACAGTATTTTTTAAAATTTGGCATGACTGGGCCTTTGTATATGTTTATGGTGGCTTATTATACACTCAGGAGTACATAGAATATCAAAATGTATTTTCTGAAGGCGTTAATTTCTATAGGGTGTGCTTGACCCCACAATACTGTTCAAAATATAAAGAAATCAGAATGCATGAAACGGTTGCAGAATGTTAAACATTTAGCGTGCAAACTGCAAAGTAGTAAAAAAAAACAACCTTAAAAGTCAATGAGTTAGTTTGAACTTTCTGTTCAAAACAAACTTTGTTTTAGGTAGTTGTAAAACTAACAAATGGTCTGTTGTAGAAAGGTAGGCGACTGTAACAATCGGTGTTGTTGGTACAATGTCGAGATTGCAGTTTGTCTGAAGTACTTTTGACCCGACCAGTCATACCTCGAATTCAGTGTTTTAATCATTGATCCCGTCGTCTTCGGCTGTCTGTAGTCTCATCATAATCATTGATCCCGTCCTTTTCAACTGTAGTAGCATCATAATCATTGAACCTGTCCTTCTCGACTGTCTGTAGTCTCATCGTGAGCGTGACCAGAGTGACCATGGCTAAGTGGAGAGCAGGGCCGCCTTTCAATCAGAGGGTCGTCTGTTCGATTCCCGGCTCTTGCTCCGCTAGTCTCATGTCATTGTGTCCTTGAGCAAGACACTTAACCCCAAAAATGCACCCGTAGCTGCGTCTAGTATAGATACTGAATTGTAAGTCGCTTTGGATAAGAGCGTCTGCTAAATGACTGTAATGTAAAATGTAATGTCATCGTAATCATTGATCCCGTCCTCCTCGGCTGTCTGTAGTCGCATCGTAATCATTGATCCCGTCCTTCACAACTGTAGTCGCATCATAATCATTGATCCCGTCCTTCACAACTGTAGTCGCATCATAATCATTGATCCCGTCCTTCACAACTGTAGTCGCATCATAATCATTGATCCCGTCCTTCTCGGCTGTCTGTAGTCGCATCGTAATCATTGATCCCGTCCTTCACAACAGTAGTCGCATCATAATCATTGATCCCGTCCTTCACAACTGTAGTCGCATCATAATCATTGATCCCGTCCTTCACAACTGTAGTCGCATCATAATCATTGATCCCGTCCTTCACAACTGTAGTCGCATCATAATCATTGATCCCGTCCTTCACAACTGTAGTCGCATCATAATCATTGATCCCGTCCTTCTCGGCTGTCTGTAGTCGCATCGTAATCATTGATCCCGTCTCTCTCGGCTGTCTGTAGTCGCATCGTAATCATTGATTCCGTTCTCCTCGGCTGTCTGTAGTCGCATCGTAATCATTGATCCCGTCCTTCTCGGCTGTCTGTAGTCGCATCGTAATCATTGATCCCGTCCTTCTCGGCTGTCTGTAGTCGCATCGTAATCATTGATCCCGTCTCTCTCGGCTGTCTGTAGTCGCATCGTAATCATTGATTCCGTTCTCCTCGGCTGTCTGTAGTCGCATCGTAATCATTGATCCCGTCCTTCTCGGCTGTCTGTAGTCGCATCGTAATCATTGATCCCGTCCTTCTCGGCTGTCTGTAGTCGCATCGTAATCATTGATTTTGTTCTCCTCGGCTGTCTGTAGTCGCATCGTAATCATTGATCCCGTCCCTCTCGACTGTCTGTAGTCGCATCGTAATCATTGATCCCGTCCCTCTCGACTGTCTGTAGTCGCATCGTAATCATTGATCCCGTCCCTCTCGACTGTCTGTAGTCGCATCGTAATCATTGATCCCGTCCCTCTCGACTGTCTGTAGTCGCATCGTAATCATTGATCCCGTCTCTCTCGGCTGTCTGTAGTCGCATCGTAATCATTGATTCCGTTCTCCTCGGCTGTCTGTAGTCGCATCGTAATCATTGATCCCGTCCTTCTCGGCTGTCTGTAGTCGCATCGTAATCATTGATCCCGTCCTTCTCGGCTGTCTGTAGTCGCATCGTAATCATTGATCCCGTCTCTCTCGGCTGTCTGTAGTCGCATCGTAATCATTGATTCCGTTCTCCTCGGCTGTCTGTAGTCGCATCGTAATCATTGATTCCGTTCTCCTCGGCTGTCTGTAGTAGCATCAGCATCATTGATCCCGTCCTTCTCGGCTGTCTGTAGTAGCATCGTAATCATTGATCCCGTCCTTCTCGGCTGTCTGTAGCCGCATCGTAATCATTGATCCCGTCTCTCTCGGCTGTCTGTAGTCGCATCGTAATCATTGATTCCGTTCTCCTCGGCTGTCTGTAGTCGCATCGTAATCATTGATCCCGTCCTTCTCGGCTGTCTGTAGTCGCATCGTAATCATTGATCCCGTCCTTCTCGGCTGTCTGTAGTCGCATCGTAATCATTGATCCCGTCTCTCTCGGCTGTCTGTAGTCGCATCGTAATCATTGATTCCGTTCTCCTCGGCTGTCTGTAGTCGCATCGTAATCATTGATTCCGTTCTCCTCGGCTGTCTGTAGTCGCATCAGCATCATTGATCCCGTCCTTCTCGGCTGTCTGTAGTAGCATCGTAATCATTGATCCCGTCCTTCTCGGCTGTCTGTAGTCGCATCGTAATCATTGATCCCGTCCTTCTCGGCTGTCTGTAGTTGCATCGTAATCATTGATTTTGTTCTCCTCGGCTGTCTGTAGTCGCATCGTAATCATTGATCCCGTCCCTCTCGACTGTCTGTAGTCGCATCGTAATCATTGATCCCGTCCCTCTCGACTGTCTGTAGTCGCATCGTAATCATTGATCCCGTCCCTCTCGACTGTCTGTAGTCGCATCGTAATCATTGATCCCGTCCCTCTCGACTGTCTGTAGTCGCATCGTAATCATTGATCCCGTCCCTCTCGACTGTCTGTAGTCGCATCGTAATCATTGATCCCGTCTCTCTCGGCTGTCTGTAGTCGCATCGTAATCATTGATCCCGTTCTCCTCGGCTGTCTGTAGTCGCATCGTAATCATTGATCCCGTCCTTCTCGGCTGTCTGTAGTAGCATCGTAATCATTGATCCCGTCCTTCTCGGCTGTCTGTAGTCGCATCGTAATCATTGATCCCGTCTCTCTCGGCTGTCTGTAGTCGCATCGTAATCATTGATCCCGTCTCTCTCGGCTGTCTGTAGTCGCATCGTAATCATTGATTCCGTTCTCCTCGGCTGTCTGTAGTCGCATCGTAATCATTGATTCCGTTCTCCTCGGCTGTCTGTAGTAGCATCAGCATCATTGATCCCGTCCTTCTCGGCTGTCTGTAGTAGCATCGTAATCATTGATCCCGTCCTTCTCGGCTGTCTGTAGTAGCATCGTAATCATTGATCCCGTCCTTCTCGGCTGTCCTTGTCTAGGTGGATATTTATTGCATTCGTAATGGCGCTTTTCCTGTCGAGCGATGTCTGACCCTGTTGTGTTATGTTGTTTCACTGACACTACTGACGGCCTTAAATTCAACGACCTCAATTACACTCTCTGTATTCCACTATGTCTTGGATTTTTTACTACCAAAAAACTTCCAAACAGACACAGCTCTTCTCTCGAACACAAGTTATTGTAGTGTATCTTTGGACTCACCTTCTTCAGCCTCCATCTCTCTTTTCTGTTCTTTAATGTGCAGTAGCGACGGAGCCTCTCCCAACTGTTTTGTGGCTAGTTAGCAGCTATAAAGTTACCCAACGTACCATTCGGCGGTGCAAATTTGTAAATGTACAATTATTCATTTCACAAGTTTGTGTCACAAATTGTTGTGTGCCATGGTGTTTTACCCTGTCAAAGAGTTAATTGTGAGTTATTAATTGTAGTGTTATAACCATGAGAAAGGATACACAGTTGATACCCCTCTCAATGCACTCGCAGGTCCCCCGGTTGTAGCGCTCTTCACGTCTGTATATGAAAAATACAAATTGCACAGGAAATTAAAACCAGTATACCGGATGAATCGGTTTACCGCCCAGCAATACCCAGAATACATTCCCTTTCACAAAAGTGCTTCTGTGGGTGCTGCCCTGCCATGTCCTGGCAGCGTGTCTGCACAGGGAGCAGATCAAAGATTATTTGATATGAGCAGGGGCTGTGAAAAATCCTTGTCATATATGCGATGATGTTACATCAGACATTTGCAGCTTGGTCCTGGTCATTTGCACAGCCATAGCTTAGCCCATCTGCTACGAATAGAGATGACTCTTAAGTACGTAAAGCTGCCATAAGCCTCTGTTTCCTATTGTAAGCTGTTTTAAAGGGTCCTGTGGTTTTGCGCCATCTGCTTTGACTCATTATTTATATATTTGATATTTTCTTTTCCTCTCCTCATTGGCATGGCCTGACTTGTTGGTGACATGCTCGTTGTCCATGTTCATGTGGGAGGTAGATGACGCTCCGCCTCCTAGACGGGTCACGTGTCTTCCTCCCACAGGCCTCCACTCCTCTGCATTGCTTTTCACTCTCTCACTCTCTAGCCCCCAGCATGCACAGAGGCTGCTTACTTCTCTGGCACTTTTTCTTGTTGGCATCATGTTGGAGCAGGATGTTGGAAATCTTTGTTTTTCTAATAACATAGAAAAAATAATAGAAAAACATTTGTGTAATTTCTGTAAGTTTGTACATGTTGGCATCATATGGGAACATGATAATACATCTGGTTTCTGATGAGTTTGCTTGCCTGAATATAACAAAAATGATAAAATATCAATGCATTTCTCTTGTTAGCCATTGCATGCTCCCCATCCCTCTCAAAGGACATGCAGTCATAGAAAACTGGTCATTAACATTAGCCAATCAGGTGTTTTGATGACATTGACACAGGCCCTCCCACTTAAAACCGAGAAGTGTTAGAATAGAAATCTCAGCAACACAGGACTATAGGGCTCCTGCTGTCTCTCTGCCTTCACCTCAAAACATCCAAACAGCTCTGGCCAGCATCCAGAGCGGATCGTGCTGTATGCTGTGTTCACGCCAAACACAGACTTTACATACAAAGTTATTGCAAAGACGCGAATGGACACGAAAGGGGGAAAAGGCGAAATTTACTCGGGCGAGAAATTTGCTTGGCTATCAGCATTGAGATGCTCCCGCTGTCATTACTGACGCCCTGCCATTGTTAAATCAGTAAAAAAAAGATTGTGGCCGTCTGTGTTCACCCAGAGCTCTACGATACCTCATATTTGTAGAGACTAGACCAAACTGTGTATAAATGTATGTGTATAAACCCTAAGGTACAAACGATGAAAAAGACGCTACCGTATTTACGCCTAGATGACGTTAGATGAGTGTCGATGGAGCTGCTACAATGTTAGCATAGAATAGCACCGATCGATCCGAGGTCCATTGAGAAAACAATTATTTTAGTTTAAGTTATTTGGTTGTCGTCTTGGGGAGAGAACTAACACACAACATGAATTTAGACTTTACAAATCAGCATCATTATGTAGTTATTTCCGCATCCCTTTTTGTCTGTTTATTGCAGTTAAAACACAGCAAAATCTGTTCAATTTGTGTTCATACAGCTGTAGTAAACCAGCCAACTTGTGGCTTGCTAGACACAGTGAATACACCTCAATGAAGTTCCTCCGGATGATGTTATGAACCCAGACGGCGTTTAGTGTCCCGGGATATCTGGGACTTCCACAAGTACAAAACAGAAACAGCGGTTATTTCTTCCATGGTTGATGGCGGAAATAAGTGGCTTAGTTGATAACTTTCCATGGAGTTAAGCCACTCCTCCTCTCTGGCACGTCTAGCGCAAATAAACACAAATGATCCCGCAAGTAACACAACGGGGAAAAAATTGCGTTTTGTGTAAACACAGCAGAGTAAACGTAGCAGCTAGTTAGATAAATCTGAATGGCCAGTTGAGAGACAGATTTAGAGACTTTGAGTCCTTTCTCTGTTTTATTCAACACTTTAAATTAATCAATCAGATATTATTGTTTTGTAAAAGGCAGGTAAAGAACAAATTCAGGAATATATGAGAAACCCTTTTGATTTTTTTCCACAATCAGGACTATTAAATATATAACAGTTTATATTGGGGATATTTTGGCACACAGTAAAGCAAAGTTGGTTAATAACTAAACCATCTTTTGATTGAACCTTATAGTGAAACCACAGAACACATCCCATAGGACTGAGAACGGCTATTGAAGAGGATAAAAAAAATGACGGCCCTTTATTGTGCTGAACACAGCTCATACTTTGTGTGTGCACTCCTACGTGTTAGGAGGGCACCAGAAGAGAAATGCTTCTGATTTAATAAAGGCCTAATGGAGTGAATTTGGGAGTTTAAAAATGTTCAGCTTTTAGTTTATATAATTTAAAATAGAAGTGCTTTGGAACCAGATGCACATGGGAAAGATATAATCTCACTTCAAGCACCTCTTGAGAAGTTGCGTGACTAAATAAATACAGGCATTTTCATAAATGTGTAAGTAAAGAAAAATAGTCGTACAATAGAGGTACATTTTATGTATGGCTGTTTCATATTGTTTGGCATATCAGAGCTTACTTATCAATTTGACAAACAAGATAATGTACATCTTTGGACTCCTGTAAAGCCAGTATGGTTGGCAGAGTGTGAAAAGGGGGCTGCATACTGCTACTGGGGACGAGGGCTTTAGGCTGTGGCACAGCTATTGAAGATTAAGGAAAGGAATTAAGTTGGGTGTGTGTTTGTTCTGTCCTCTTCACGTTTGTCTATAATGCCCTTGTCGTCATAAGAGTGGGGTTAATCAGATTACATTTTAGGTTGTAAAGCTGGAGCTAGCGATATAATGAACAATATGTCCCAGCGGGTTGATTATCTGCCTTGTCAGCACAAAAGCCTGCTGTTCACCAGCTGGAAATGCTCTTTATCCTCTCCCATCCCGCAAGTCTGACCCGAGACTGAATTTAAGTTATATTAGGCATTGAAATAAGGACAACATTGTACTGTAGGTATTTAAGTTAATTGCAGACTAAGATTATCCTGTTAATGTGCATGCTTTGTATTTTCTTGTGCTTTTGTGGTGTTGTAGTGAGTATATAAATTCCCTTCACTCTGTGAAAGCCATGCAAGGATTGATGTTTCAAAACTTTACAAATTACCTTTTTTTTTTTTTTTTTTTTTTAAATAAAAAACCCCACAATGCACCGTTACCGCCCAAACTCAGGGTTAACTGAGCCAACCAACCAACATTGCAGAGAGAGATTATTGACATGATGATTTGTGGGCTATGTTCTATTTAACACTCACCGTTCTTTCTTTTTTCCCTCTCTTCTCTTTCAGGAACCTATAAAGTCCAGGGCACCACAGCTCCATTTGGAGTATAGATTTTACAAACAGTTGGGGAATTCAGGTAAGAGAGATGCAGTGTGTAGTTTATTAGTCTCTGATAGACGACACCATAATGATGAGTTAAATGTGAATGGGCTTTTTCAGACCAGATTGGGCAGGAAGAGAAAACTCAGACTTTATATTCGGAAACTGACCCACAGACAATTATGTGCAGCTGGATAAACACTTTTGTGTTATATTATGCGATATTATAGAAGGCAATGCAATTATCATAATGTGGTTATCTAGTTAAATTAGCTAGCAATGGGACAAAGATTGAATTCTAATGTTCACACTGATTTGGAGTTTGCCAAATATGTTGATTTTACTCAGCTAAGTGGATTCTTTTGTATTGATTTTTGTATTTAGCTTGTGTGAGACAATTTCTTTACATCAAGGATTTTTTTTTGCTGAAATGCATCAAATGTGATCATATCTTACTATTCTGCCTTGTATTTTGGAAAACATGGACTTGAGTGCATACTTAATTCAACCTTTTAAATGTCAGGTTTGAAATTTAGTTGTGCAGCTTTTTGTTCAATCGGGTTTTCATTTTGTACTAGTATAAATATAATTTACCTCCCTCTGTAGTCATCCAATTAGCATAGATTGTGTTCAATTAGAAAAAGCGTAGTTTTCCAAAATGGAAACGAAGTTATGCATCTTCATATGTGGATATGTACCATTGGAGAAACAGACGCATACAATCAACTTCCAACAGCATCCATTCTACTTTGGGCTAAATTTCACAGGATGTGTCTCCTCACATCTGTGGGAGCCAATGGATGCTATGAAAGCCTGCTTCCTTTTCTTTCTAATCCCACCTCGACAGCACCCAGCCACTTTCCTCTCCTCCAGCACTGCTCAGAACACGTTAGTGTACTATGATGCAAAGCTGTGGCTCCAGGGCAGCAGCTCTTCTGATCTGGTCTGGCTGGTCAGATAGTTACAGAGGGGGAGAGAGGAGGCGGAGTCAGATGGTTGGGAGGGTTCAGGACTTTTGTTGGCTCCCAACTCTCATGCTCGGTCTTTAATTCAGACTACATATGCAAACATGTCCCCACTACTAACTGATGAGAGGAAAAGGTAGATTAGGTATGTTCAGTCTCCCATTCTGCAACCAGCCGCACCGTCATGTCCTGTCAGCTCTTTGTTTGTTTCTTCTCCCAGACAAAGTCCTTTTATAATTGAGTTCATGCAGGACAGGTACCAAGTTCCAATTGACATTTTATTACTTAATTTAGCCTAAAGAAAGCTACGTTAGTCTTTTAAAAGGTAACTACACCCTCAAATTCTGCTAGAACCTCTCTCCCTTTATATGTAAAAAATGCAATAAAGAAGTAAGGAGCAATGACTGTAGGAGGCACAGAGGGATTAGGAGACTGACTGACCACTGCTCAGTGTAGCATGGACAGAGATGCAGAGTCGCTAGTCAGAGCTAACCAGCCATGAGAAGCTACTGTCAGACTCTTGACAGTCAATAGAATCACGTTTATGCTCCTTTTGAGAGAGTTTTGTAGCTGGGCAAGCGGCTCTACCACGAGTGAGAGTGTCAATAGCTGTAGCCATACTGTTTCTTGTGGTTAATGTCACTGTTGGTAGGACCTAAATAACTTGTTACGCTCCTAATGTAGCACAATTGCTGGTGGGCTCATTTGTTGTGTTCACTGCCACTGCAGAAGAACAGATCACATTCTTGTAAAACTTAATTTTTTGCTCCAGGCTTGCTAATGCTAGCGCAACCAGCAGCGTGAGAGGCAAAACTATGGGACTATGGTTAGCCAATGTTCTGTTTTATATACTTATTGCAGCAACTACTAAAACAGTCGGAGGGAGGGCTCAACATGCATGGTAGACCACGGAGTCTTTCCTATTTCGTGTCATGATTAGGAGGAGTCAGACAATTCAGCTGAACCAAATTTTTAAATCCAAGCTGACGCATACAAGCTAATGGCTTGTGGTATTTGTCTGATAAGAGCATAGGATTCTTCTGGTCCAGGCTCATTGTCTCTCTCTGCCTTTGGTTGTTTACTCTGGCACATTAAACACATCTTGACCGTCCCTTCTGCCATTGAGACCACTGCTGGCCTTCAGCCTTCCTCTTATTGTATGAAGTCTGGGGTTGTGTAACATGACAACAATATTCCTAGCCCTGTCACGCAACTAGGCGACAGGCAATATGCAAAGGAGAACAGGCTGGTGTGATGCCATCTAAGTGTTTCCAAATGCCCACTGATCATTATTACACTATTGCTTCACACAGATGTACACTGCAAGCAGTAACCTTCATGAGTAAAATGCCAATACTTTATCAATACCTGTTCAACAAACATCAAACAAACACTTGAATTGTGACAAACAAAAGCTGTCTAATAGGGGTCAATCGACTAATCGGCACAGATTTTACAAACTATTGTAATCAGTGGAGATGAGCTCCCATAGTTGCCAATGGCAGCTCAGCCGCCACCAGTCGTACATCACCGTTTTACATAGGGGTGGGGGGAAAAATTGATTCTTAGATGCATTGCGATTCTCTCATTAATGATTTTGACTCAATGCAGAAAACTCAATCATCGGAAATTTCAAACTCAGTTCTCAACGTTATGATCGCCGGTCACAATTCTGTGACACCGGGCTGTCCGTTCCTAACCGCTGCCCCTGAACACAACAGACGTTGCATCAAGAAGATCTGATAATCGCTTGATAATCGCATCGTAGCCCTATGAATCGAATCGTGAGAGGCTTAGAGATTCCCCCACTCGTTTTATATAGAGGCTCCATACACATAAAGACTTCCAATTTTGCTCAAACTATCTGTATGCATGTGATTAACTAATGATTGAATACGGGGTGACAAAAAAATAAATGGTTTATTAAAAATGGTGTACGCAAAAGTAGACGACAGAAGTAAAACTCCAGCTGATGTGGCGGTGAGATTCACTTTCACTTCTGTCTTAAATAAGAGGGCTCTCACCTATTTATGGTTAGTTTGATCTTCAGTTCCAGATTCATCAATCACTTGGATTTTGATGTTCAGTGATCCAGATTTAATTATTTCTTATAATTTCTACTACTTGGATGTTCAGTTCAACAGTTATCCAATTTGTACATACTGTAATAGAGTAGATTGTTTATTCAGATTGATTGCTTATTGGGGATAGCGGCCAATTAATCGACTATTGACTGTTCCTGCTCCAAACTATCTTTATCACAGCAGCCTTTAAAATTCCACCAGTCTGTTGGTAGTCTAACTGTTGAGCTTAGTTTGCCACAAAATTTGACACTTTTTTTAAACTTAGCTTCTGGCTGAGACAAACCAGCCACTCCTCTCTCTTACTGTGGTACCTGCAGGCAGGACAGGATGATGGTCTGGTACTGACTAATGTCTGAACTTTGCTCTGTATTGTGATTTTTGGAATATGATTTACTTTTGTCACGGGGTGTGGTGGAGGACTCAAACGCAGACATATGGAGATGCAGTGAAACCGGGTTTTAATGATAACAGAACTAAATAGGAATCGTTACCAGAGTACAACAAGGAATCCACGACAAGACACGAGGGGGAGAAATCCAGCAGGGCAGGCAGACGGGGAAACCGGGAACAAGATGAGCGGGTAGATAAGACAATGACCTGGCAAAGAGTGACTGAGAGGCAGGGGTTTATATAGTAAGTGCAGCAGAGTGAGCAGGTGAGAGTGATAGAGCTGATGAGGTGGGTGACTAACAGGTGCACTGAATGAACTAATTAGGAGGCAGGTGAGGGGAGTTGTGCTGATGACTAGAGTGAGGAGAGTATGGAGTGATGGGAGAGAATGGGCAGAGCTGTGACAACTTTAGTTTATATAGTGACTTTGCTGTTGTAAACATTACTGTTGCCGCTCACCGTTTAGCCATGTTAAATATAAAATTCTAATCTGGTTCTGAATTTAAACAGAAATGTGAATTAGGCATGTTTACGTCCACTGGAGTAAACGGTGCAGTTTTGTCAGAAGTTGGCGCTATACACTACACTTAAAGTATGGCTATGCTCTGCCAGTAAACAGGGTAGAGGAAGTAGAGGTTGCGATCTGGAAACAAAACAAGTCTGTTTGGGCATCTAACCATCTACGAGACAAAATGTTTCAGTTGGGCTAGTTTCAATTATTGGCCGTGTTGACAAAAGCAAGCATTTATATGTAATTGGAATATCCAAAAAGACAGTGACGGCAGAAACGGCTGATCAGTCATGTATGGAATGTATGTATACATTTATGGAGTTGAAGGTTGATTACGTGAAATATTTATTCAGCAAAGATGTTTCAATAATCTATTTAGTACATCAATTATTTTTTGACAAAGGCAAAAACCACCTCAAGCAAGCATAACATTTTTTTTGCAGTTGAGGAAGCACTTTAAATAAAAAATAGAATAAATTCAGATTAGTAATATATTTTTCCTCTGTTTAAGGTTAGACATTGTCATTTGGTTGAGACAGAGACACTTTCAGTAGTTTAACTATCATCTTAAAATGCATCTATAGTTTCACCACACAGTGGAGCAGAGAGGTCTTGTCTCCAGCTGATGACTGGCTACTCCACAATGATATGACAGAAAGGCTCACTTGACTGTTTAGCATGGGAGGAGTTAAACAGTGACACGTGACCCTGTTAGTCCTGCTCAACCCAAGAGCCTCAAATATGTCACAGCATGGACGACTCAGCACTTAACGCTCAGGAGGAGCTTATCTGCACACTGTTAATTATCTTCTGTCCTGAACAGATCTCACCAGTTGGGAGTTCTGAGTGCCTCCCATTTCACATATTTTTGTGAAAATTGAAAGAAAAAAAAAAAGACGTGGCATATCAGTTGCTCTTGGCAGTAATGGCGGTCTTGTATTGGTGAGGAGTTTGTGGCTTCAGTCACTTTACCACTTCTGTCAGGCGACTGGCTGCAGAGAGGTTGTGCAGCTTTTATGGAACCAACTATCATTTAACGGTATTTCACTGCCCGATTTAGCTCATGCAGTCATAGATACATGATTGTATGGATGTTACTGTAATTAGTGCCACATATAAGGAGGTTTCCTCTTGAACAATTTATCTGTGATAGTTATCCTCATAGGCCCCAGCATGGCTTTTTAGGGCGTGATATGCTGTGACAGTGTCCATGTTGATGATATTATATCATTCAAATCATGGATTTGTTTGCATGCCATGTGGCATTTTTACAGATACAAATCTGTTAATGTCTCCCTCTGTTGTTATCCAAGCAGTTTCCTAGTTTTGTTGACATCGGCGGACCGGCATCGGCGGACCGGCAGCGCATGCTTATAGTGCATGTTTTTGCATGTCAGCGTGCCCCCTCCCACCCCCGTCTAGTTTCACAGCCGCTCCGCTCTGCTCTCGTACGGCGTTTACAGCCGATAGGGCCGTCCAGACCGACAGTGTCGTCACTGAAGCGTAGCGCCCACCCTCCGGTTCCCCCTCAAGTTTGCTCTGTCGGCATGTTTGCCGTAGTTTGTGCTGTTATCTCTGTTAGCTCCGAGCCGCTGACTCAGGCATTGAGAAGCAATCGAAATGCCCCCAATCTTGTATTATGCACCTTTAAACATTTTGCCATGATTATAAAAGTAGCATGCTGTAAATTCTCATATTATTTGACACAATTTACACATATCACACAATTTCATTATTTAATGATTGACTTAATAAAAATGTTTTATTTTTTCCCCCCGCTAGTTATTCAATCCTTTTGCATTTTGCTGGCTTGTTGTTTTTATGAGTTATGTTGTGTTTGTAGCTCCAGGCTCAGATTTCAGCCTCGTGAGAACATCTCCAGAACATTGGGCCTAATGGAAATCACTTCTTATTCTTCTCTCACTGCACTCTACTCCAAAATCTGAATCCTTGATACATATTCCCTGTCCTGTCCTCCTCTCTCCTCCAGCCCTCTCCTCTTTGGCCAATAAGTCTGACATTTCACTGTAGGGCAACATTGTCTTCAGCTGACATAATGCAGCTTTCTCTCTCGCTGTGTCGCTGCAGAAGGTCTGTCCGTAGATACAATGGGTTGGATTGTCTCAAATTCTCGAGACAGCGGGGTTCAGAGTACCGTTGAACTAGGCTTGCGATGAAGACCAGACCATATCCCATAAAGATGAACACAGTTGGATGTATTTCTTGATATGACTTTACATCATAGAATTACACAAGTTAATTATCACAGAACTGATTCAATTTGCTTATTGTGTATAGTTGAGAGAAGCCAACTGCTGAAACGTTTTGTTTGGCCTTAAACTGTTGAAGAAAAGAAAAAAGAATGTTTCCTGATTATGATTGGCATAGATGCTTTATCATTCTGTTGCTTTTGAGGCACTCACGGTTTCCTGTTAAAGAAAAATTGTTGCACTGGAGAGTGATTTCACTGTTTTCTTTTGTTATGGTTGAGTTTGTGTCAGCCATCACATTTCCCATAGTCTCACATATCCTACTTTGCACAGTTGCTGTTGGCAAGTTATATCACAGTATATATTAAAGTTTAGACAGAAATCACCCCCAAAAATGTGCTTTGGGCATTTTCCACCCGCCATTGCAAGATTGGTGCTTACAACTGCTGTATAACCCCAATCTTTGCTTACATCCACCAGCAGTAGACAAAAAAATACACTGTGAGCTCTTCCTCTTGTGATGACTGTGTTTTGAATGCCCTCTAGATTTGGGCCAAGCTTTGATGAGTCAGCCCTTCCAGCGATCTCTTGTCACTGCCTCATCTGTCATTGGCTTCATTACCTGGAAAATCCTAGGGACTAAAGGGCAGACAGGTGTGCCTGTGCATATGTACATGTGCGCGTGAGAATATGTGTGTCGGTTGCCCTGATCGAACCCATTTGTAAACGCCATGTCCCCTGGCTCGCAGCTGACACACAATCCAAACTGAATACTTTCAGTTTTTAACTCTCATTTATTTGTGTCACACATACATTTTTCTTACGGACAAGTACGGTACAAATGTGCCGGCCCATTCTGTCAATCCCTTTCCCATTTTTTGACTCTATTTATCTGCCTGTGTTTGCTGTTGGAGCAGCACCGATGTGGTGTTTCATGGTTACTGAACTTTCAGGGAGACGGCTGGCATGTAGATATTGGGCGTTTGGCACCACAGCATGGTTCAAAGGTTTTTTCGATGGCTTCCTGGTGACAGAATCAACTCGACAAGGACTAAGTTGGTAGCGAGGACTGTGAACCTGGAGAGTGGTGGTTTTGATCGTGGGAGAAGTGTTACGATGGATTATTGCGCAAAAATAGTCCATGAGTTATAAAATGCCTCTGAAGTGTCAATGCCAGAGGGCTGATTAATATTCCAGATAAATGAGTCAGTTGTTTGTCTGTACGTAGCGTTGCGTCTTTTTTTCCAGTGAACTGTTGCATGTTGTCAAAGGGTGCTTGTGAAATACGATGCTGGTCCCTCACAGGCCTCAGCAGTTCACTTTGTTTTGACAAAGCTGCCAAGTCTGTAGCAGGCCACTGTGAATCTGCTTGTTTTTTTGTGGTTTTTAGTACTAAATGTTGCACCTAATTATTAATAAATTGGAAATTTGCTTGCGTTTTTCGATAAGTATGTTTTTTTTGTGTTTATATTTTTTGCACAATTAGAAATACAGTTAGTATTGTTCCACCAAAAGGACATACTGTAGTGTTTTCACACTGTCAAAACACTATTGTGTTTATCCATTCTGCCACTTCAATACTCCAGTAAGACATTGCAGTGTTGTATACTCAACTTAGTTGTTAAGATGAAGCATATTACATACCAGTGCATTTGCAGTTGCATAAACCTCTGCACCTTTATCTCTGGGCGAACTCATGGTTGAATGGTTTCTGATGTTTTTTTTTCCACACCAAAAAAAAATATAATCTTGTCAGGGAAGAAGAATAAAAGTGCCCATTAAAGAGAACATGTTATTCTGTAAGACATAGCAACAATTGTATTGTGATCATTCAATTAATAGACCAATATTTTACATGAGGTCACTAACTGTCTTTGTGTCTCCACAGAGGGAATCCCTCAGGTGTACTATTTTGGTCCGTGCGGGAAATACAACGCCATGGTGCTGGAGCTGCTCGGGCCCAGTCTAGAGGACCTGTTCGACCTCTGTGACCGCACCTTCTCCCTCAAGACCGTCCTCATGATAGCCATACAGCTGGTAAGGCCTGGAGGGGGAGGGCAGCAGCAGTGTAGGCTAAATTAGATGAGTTAGCAGAAAAATGAAGTGCAACCTAGACTACATTACAAAGATATAGTGGAGGGGATGCTAAGGTGCTCAATGCAAAGTTATTGTAACATTGTTTACATTTTAAATATTTTCAACTGAAGCTGACAGTAATCATGTAATAAAACTAGGATATTTACTGAAAGCTTCTGTCTTCAGTGTATCCATCGTGTGCCCACTAACTGTCAGCATAATTGAGCGATTTTGCATTTTTATTGACTACTATTGACCTGTTTATTGCTTGTCTAGATAACACGGATGGAGTATGTCCACACCAAGAGTCTGATATACAGAGACGTGAAGCCAGAAAACTTCCTGGTTGGGCGGCCGGGAAGCAAAAGGCAGCACACCATCCACATCATTGACTTTGGTCTGGCCAAAGAGTACATTGACCCCGAGACCAAAAAACACATCCCCTACCGGGAGCACAAGAGTCTGACTGGGACGGCGCGCTACATGAGCATCAACACACACTTGGGAAAGGGTAAGAACAGCTCTGGAGCAGGGCTGTGGTTTGATAAGCCCTTCAGATTTACATAGATGAGTTTTTGCCCCAAGTTACATTAAGTTTAATGGTTTAATCCTAACTCTATTGTTAACAAATACATCACTAACATGTAGACAGCATTTTAAACAATTATCTTATCCAGTTATTTGTATTTCTCAAATCTTCTTGTTTCTTTCAGAGCAAAGCAGAAGGGATGATTTGGAGGCACTGGGTCACATGTTCATGTACTTCCTCCGAGGTAGCCTCCCCTGGCAGGGCCTAAAGGTACTGTAGCGTGTTGTTTGACATCATCCAAATGTTGGCACATACTGATTTATATCAGACTCCTGTAGTCCTCTTAATGCTTAGCATAGAGATGTACCTTTTTCCTGCTGCACTTGTCAATACAGTATCTCTTTTATACCTAGCATCCACATGACATTCGGAACAGAGAGCCTGTTGTTAACAACATGCTCTCACACTGGTGACATTTCAAGGTCTCCCCACTGATGTCTCTGTATTGTTTGCTGAACCTAAAAGACCCTCTGTGTCACTCAGACACAGAAACTATTGAGACCTCTGTGATTGTTTTATTTGCCGTTGCTTAACACAAACTTGATATCAGTTGTGGTGGAATAATGCACAATGATAAGGCTCTCGGGTATGAACGACAGGGCAGAGGCAACATGAAGCAAAGTGGTGTTCCCTGTGCCAAGTCTGTTATTCTTTGATTAAACAGCCGACATGAGGTGGATTGTTAGTCCTACTTACACCATAACCACTTGCCAACAAACTCCCGTATGTCATCAAATCCATATATTTGCAGCATTTTTAAATTTTTTAAATTTTTTTTAAATCTCCCTTGTTTGTTTATGAAAGATCATGAAATATAGTTTCCAACGTCAGAGCTCATACTGCTTGTGTAAGAACAGCTGGTGGCAGCAAAGGGCACAGCTGGTCCTACCAATCACCCCAAACCCACAGACCATATTTTAAACTCCTTTCTACTCTTCCAAATTGGGTTTATATTACAAATCTACAGTAAAGAACAATTTGACTGATTATCTGCTCTGACATCCTAAATAATAGCTAATATTTCCTCCTATTGATAAAGTAACTTGTCATCACTTGTCTTTGTTTTCATGACAGGTTTCACCATAAGTGCTCACAATCAAATCTATACAGCATGTGACAAAACAAACAAACACTCCTCCACACTTGCTTTGCATTTGAACAGTTCACTGATGAAGAATTTATAGCATTAAGAAACCAATGCTTGGTAACGGGTGCACGGAGGGCAGGTTGTAGCTGCAGAGTTTCTGGGCTTTGTTGCAGGCGTCAAAATCAAAGGTGTACATAGAAAAGACTACAAGACACAACACCTCATCTGAACATTTGCTGTGTGGGAGGAAGCTTGAGGTCGATGAATGTGAGGGATGTAGAAATGTGGGGGATGTTGGGTGGCTCGTGCCAAAACAAGTTCTCACCAATACACGACATGACAGTTGGCATTTAAATACAATGAAGGAGTAAAGGGACCAGATGTAGGGGAACAGTATTCAATTCAAGGTTATCATCACTAGACTGCTGATGATTGGAAGACGTTTTTCTGTTCCGATTAATCCTGGTTGGTAGTCAACAATACTAGATTATGTGTGAGAACCTTTCGTGCATAGTTGAAAATGTACAGGCGAGTGGGTGAAGGGCAACCATTTTGGATGTATCAACTGGTATGAAGTGGGTCTTTTAATGTTCATACATTGACACTGTGACACCCATGTATACCATAATATTGTAGCAGACAAGAATGATTCTATCATGGGAATCATGTGTCCCCCACTTTATGCAAGAATCATTCAAGGATGGTTGGAAAAACCTTCAGTGGACATGAACTGACCACACAACCCCCTCATATGAACATTATTATTAACTTGTCACAAGTACATTTTATACCATATTTGCAACTGTCTGCACTCAATTGCCCAATATACATTACATTTGAATATTACAGCTATTCATCTACACTTCCCGCAGGTAAGCATTTGCTCCCATTTTGAGTGTAATATGTATTTTGTCCTGTCTCCTTTCTAGGCAGATACTTTGAAGGAGAGGTATCAGAAAATTGGAGACACCAAACGAGCGACACCCATTGAAGTGCTTTGTGAAAGCTTCCCCGGTCAGTAGATCCAACCACTGCCCTTTTATTTACTTAATTTATTTAATTTCTTCCAGATGTCAAATGAAACGATACGTTCTCTTTTGCTACAGAAGAGATGGCCACATATCTGCGCTATGTGAGGAGGCTGGACTTCTTTGAGAAGCCTGATTATGACTACTTGAGGAAGCTCTTCACTGATCTGTTCGACAGGAACGGCTATGTCTTTGACTATGAATATGACTGGGTCGGCAAATCACTTGTGAGTGCCTCTTACCCAATCCACTAAAATCCTGTGATTGAACCGTCTGGTCTCACGACTGCAGTTGCTTTTTATATATATTTTTTTGCAAACCTTGCTTAAAGTTGCTCACATTATGGGTGCTGAATATTTTTGGTTCTCTCTAAATTCAACACTAAAGTTTTACTCTTTATGAGCTTTTTAAATCGTCTTCATTGTGACCCTGTGCTTGTGTTGTTACCTGCAGCCCACACCGATAGGCCCCATCCCCAGTGACACGCCCCTGCCGCCCAGCAGCAGAGACAAAGCACAACAGCAGACCAAAAACCAGGTGAGGTCATCAGCAGTAAAACACGACATAAACCACACCCACCCACCAATCTACCAACCAACTGACCGACCAAACCGACCGACCAACCAGCCAAGCCTGTCATTCAAGTTCTACTGGCAGGCTTCTATTGTTGTGTGCACAAGTAATCAACTTCCTGGAGAAAATGGCTTCTATTCAGTCCCACTTCTACATTATACCTGTACTGTCTTCAGTTTGACTGCCTGGCAGCAACATCATATGTCCTCAAGGTCTCTGTCAGACTATAAGACTTAGTACAAAATTGATTCTTTACCGGTAAACGAACCAACATGCACAATCATGAGGCAGGTTCTCACACTGCTGTTAAATAAAGCACCTTTTTCGCCTTCAGTTTATTCTTCACACCTTGCCACTCTAAGCTCCAGTCATTGCATGCATGAGTTGAAAATGCAAATTGCATTGTTCATACCAGTAATGACAAGCTACAAGCTTAGTGTATGACAAAGTGTTGACTTAGAATTAATTTCTTTTGTTTTTGGCATGCTATCCGAGCCTTGTTTTCGTTGTTTGTTCAGTAGAAGGGTAATGATTAAAGAGTTTAAGTAGAAAATGATTACGAAATGCTTCCGATGGACTCAAATCATGGTAACAATCATGTTGTCTTACTTGACGAGTCTGACTCATTGTTTCCCGTAAAACCAGACGGGAAGTGAATTAGATTTTATGATTGACTTATTACAGTGGACTCTAACCTCTTTTTATTGTTCTCCGTTTAACGTGATTGGCTTGGCAACAACCTGCCACCTTTTTAAAGCTGGCTAAGCACCACCTCCAGTTTCTGTACTGTACTGTAAAAACCTGTAACATCCTGGTTAAAACAGTCCGCTGCATCAGAACAAGTTAGGTCTGCGCAACAACATACAAAAGAAAACACAATGTTTTAAAAAAGAATAAATTAAAAAAATACTCTAAATGAGCTTCTAGATAAAGTTTAAGTAATGCTCTTATCCAAATAAACAAAAAAATTGACCATTATTTTGAATATGCAGTTCGAGTTGAGGTAATCAAGGCTGTTTTCTTTTACTCCTGCATGACTTTATTGGTGTTGATCTGTGCTTTGCATAAATTTTTGCTTCCCTCTACTCCTCTATTAACATAGTTTTGTCTTAACAAGCCTGCTTCTGCTTGGGAGATGTCTTCTATAATTTTTTTGTATTTGTTTTCATTCACTCCCCCTCCTCCTTGTACCTCCACACCTCTCCCCTCACCCCCTCCCACCACATTACGCCTCACCCTCACCTCGACCCCCCCCCTTTTCCTTTCACCACTTCATGACCACCTGCCTCAACCCTTTTTGCTCTTTGCGTCAAGTCGCCTGAGCCCAAAGGAAGTGAGTCTCAGCCCACTCCAGTGACCAATAAGGAGACTCTGGGGTCGCACCTCACAGCTGAGCGGCTGGGGGGCTCTGTTCAGGTACTGCTGCTTCTGCTGCTGCTGCTACTGCTGCTGCTCTGGTGGTTAATGCATGAAGCCACATGGTTCTGTGTGTGTCTGACCCCCTCTCACACTGCCTGTCTGTCTGTCAGGTGCTCTGTCTTGACTCTCTCTCTCGCTGTGTGTCTGCATCACTGTTTGAATCCCAGTGTGCCAGTGCTTTGACTGTTCTGCTGGCTCTCACTGCTTCTTTCGCCTCATTGGCTGTATATGCAGCTCACAGGAAGGGCCATGCAAGATGACATCCAACAGCAACTGTCATGCACACCTCATGAAATAAAGATTCTTAAATCAACCGAAAAACACATGAATTGATAGATGGATAAACAAAATCAGAGGCTTCCATTGTAAATGTGGCCCAAATATGCCACCTAGTGTTGGATAATACAATTGCAGCATTTAAAGTCTGGGTTCACATTTGTGCAAGTCTGTCTTAAAACAGTATTTGCATGGACATCAGCATATTTGTACACTGAAACAGACTTTGTTTTACTGTTTCTTCCTTTTCTAATGCACTAATGCTAGAGGAGATGGAGGGATAAGATTTATATTCCTCGATCTGCTCAAATCAAAGTTGATCTGAAGCTAATGTGACGCGTCAGCAGTCTGATTTTGTTCGAACAAGTTTGTCTTTTTAGTATGAAATCCATTCTTTATGTTTCCATAAACACAGTTTCTGTGCTAAGGAGGGATAGCAACACAAAGAGGGAATTTTGTACTTAAAATACTGTAACTAAAGTTGTAGTAAACTCAAACTGCTTTAGTCGGGACATTCCAGATTACATGCTGAACTACTCTCCCTGTCTGAGAGGGCAGATAAATAGAGATAATTAAGGTCACATATTTTTATATTAATGTTCATCTCCACCCTGCAGTCAGCAGCTCGTAGTGTACGTGTTTATGATCAGTCTGGTGTCCTTTTTGTTCTCGTGCAGGTGATGAGCTCAACGAATGGCGAGCTGAACACTGATGATCCCACAGCCGGACACTCCAACGCTCCCATCACCGCTCCCACCGAGGTTGAAGTGGCTGACGAAACTAAGTATGAGACAGCTGTCCAGATGGATAAAAGACAGTGCTGCTCGCAGTTGGGGTTTAATAGCATTTTAATCAGTACACATCCAGTGTTAAACTGGAAGTAAAGTCATTTTTTAATACAGCTCAAATTCAAAGGGAGATAGAAGCAAATCCAAATTCTTTTCAATTCCTAACTGAATGTCTTTTGGTTTAGCTATTGCTTTTTGGGGTGATTTGTTACCATGACCTTATGCAGGTTAAGCATTACTTTCTCATTTTAAGTCTAGTAGTGATAGAAGGCGTTGCTACGTTTAAGTCTGTCGTTGTAAATATGAGAGCGCATCTCTATCATCTCTTCTTAGTAGTCTTTGTCCGGCACATGCATACTTGTAAAAAGCACATTAGAAACCTGGTTACCTGTATACGAGGCCAAGAATCTGCTTTCTCCAGGAGGAATCTCACTGGGGGAAATCAGGTTTTGCTTATCTGCTAACTCAAGTATGAAAACTCCCAAGTAATCTGGAGAAAGCCAAGTGTATGCATTTAAGTTAGTGTAAACACACTGAATGTTTTCTACATCGCTCTTTGCTAATAATGTGAAGTGTGATCGAAGCAACCGGATCTAAAATTGAACAATCAAATGAAAACCAACCCTGACAAGCTCTGCTTTATTGATATACCAATATCTTGTTTGTATAGATGTGTCTCCAAATGTATTGTTTTCCTAAATCGGAATGTTCCTCTGTTTTCCTGCAGGTGCTGTTGTTTCTTCAAAAGGAGAAAGAGGAAAGCCCTCCAGAGGCACAAGTGATAGAAGCGAATGGAAAGAACTTGAAACATTGTGGTCACTGTCAAGTTTTAAATGGAAGCAACTACACAGACCCACTGTCCCTTATCTCTTTCCAGTTTCCCCCTCACCTCTTTATCCCTCTCACCTTATTCCCACTGTCACTCTGTACCTCACCCCCTCGCGCTCTCTCTTTCTCGTTCTCAGTGCTCCTCGGCTACTGGCAAGTTAAAGGAATGTTGCAGTTCTACTGACTCCACAACAGACTCTTGATTCCTTTATCGACGACAAATAAACGTATCTGCATTGCAACGTGGGGGCTTGAGGAAAAAGTAAAAAAGCTGTAACAATGAAACTCGAATACCGTGGCGTGAATATGAAAAAAAGATACTGTTTGAAACAGCTGTGTATTCTAGATTCCACAAGAAGGTGTGTTGTTCCAACAGTCAGCTGTTGATCAGGGGGAACCATTCGAGTGGTTCAAGTGAAAGAAATCTCCTCCGTAGGATTTTTTTTTTTCCTTTTCTTCCTTTGGTGTGTGTTTTTGGGATCAAGGTAAAGAGGAAAAGGTGAACTATGCTGATGTTAAATTTGAGTGACACAGGAAGCATTTCATCTATAAAACAGAATTTGGAGGACTTTTATGTTTTTGTTTTTTTTCGTTCTTTTTTTGTAATTGAATCCTCCGTTTTCAAAATCAAAGCCCTGCTTTGAAAATGTGTTTTTATGTTTTAGTGTTCTGGAGTTCTTTTCCTCACTCAAGCTTTCTTTTTGTCTGTCAATGTGGACTTTGTAGCACAGTCACTGGCCTCAGGTACTGTGGAAGATTGAGAGAAACAGATATTAAGCTCTCTTATTATTATTGCACTTTTGGGAAAAAAAAGAAAACAATTACAGTGGAAAAATTTAAGTTTGAAATTAACAACTAAGAAAGCAACTTAATAAAGACTGATCTAGGAAGAGTCCTTCACAACGCTTATATCTGAGTTATGGCCGAACATTTTTGGCAATTTACATGAAGAAAAAAAAGAGATGTCTTTTGATTTTTACTTCTCACATCAAAATAATTTACCAGGAAATCATAGTTTGTGCCTTTCTAAGTAAAAGTTTTAAAGCTCAAGTGGGTGTCCTGCAATGACATTTTATCTAATCTGTCCCAAATACTCACTGGATTACTCTCGCTCTCTCTCTGCGTGTGTGTGTGTGTGTGTGTGTGTGTGTGTGTGTGTGTGTGTGTGTGTGTGTGTGTGTGTGTGTGTGTGTGTGTGTGTGTGTGTGTGTGTGTGTGAGAGAGAGAGAGAGAGAGTGACAGACAGACGAATGTGTGCACATCACTTGTTCTCACATATAAGCAGTATACATCCCTTCATCTGCTGTGACAATCGACACACACGTACAGTGGTGTTGATTGGTTTGGAGAGATCAGTACCGTGTGTGTGTGCGTGTGCGCGTGCGTGTGTGTAAGCGGTCTCACAGACGACCCAAATCTGTCTGGACCATTGTTTTGTTTTGCCAGGAGGTCACAGACAGACGGGTTTACTTTTGATGAGGTCCATCATGTCTATGAAGTTAATGGGCTGCTGTTTCTGAAAACAAAGGAGCCTTCCAAAAAAATCAAAAACCAATTGCCCTTTTTTGAGTTCCTTGCTGCTGCTAACAACTGTAGTTTCATGTAGGGCTGCAACTAATGATTATTTTCATTATGAATTAATCTGCTGACTATTTTCTTTATTAATCATTTGGACTTCAAAACATATTAAAAAAAAATTCACATAATGTTATCCTAGGCCCCACATAATAAAATGTCTTGTTTTCTACAACTAACATTCCAAAACACTAAAATATTAAATTAACTACAATGTAAGACTTAGAAAAGAGCATTTTCACATTCGAAAGCCTGGAACCATCAATGTTTAAAAAAGAAATGAGACCTGATTAGTTGATTAAAAGAATAGTTGCTGATTAATTTTCTTTTGATTGACTATAATCGTTGCAGCTCTAATTTCATTTGTCTCTTTGATTGTTTGGTATGTGTGTCCTTGTTTCCTGGCCGAGATGAAAGCTATATGTCTGGCTTGGTGTTGTGTTCAGGATTGTTTAAATTTCCCCTAATGTTTCAAGCTCATCAGAGACTGCAGCTTTTATGGCCTTCAGTTATTTAAAGGAGTACTCCATCGATTTTAATATTGCGCTTTCTTTAACTTGGCTGACTCACGAAAGGCATTCAAATAAAAAGTGGTCTAAATCTAAGCAGTAGTATTCAAGATATCCTGACTAGTGAGTCCAATTACAAAAGAAATCCTACATCCCCATAATGCAACTGGACTGTCTTTCATTAAATATTTCCTGCCTCCTAAAACCAGCCTCCTTGAAACCCTACTTGCACAGTTTGTAATGCAGGCCTCCTGTTAAAAATTGTGCAGAGCCCCGGAGGAGGCAACTCTGATGACACCTTTATATTATATTGCTTATTATTTAAGAATACGGAAAGCTCCACCCAGAGGTGAATAGCTGAACTTCATGTGTAAAATCAGTGGAATGTCCCATTAAAAAAAATCACCGCTTGAGCTTCATTATTACAATCCCTTCTAGTTTAACTTTAGATCACTGACTGAGCAGTAATGTCACCACTGTGTGATGAGAATGATGACCTCACAACGTGTCAAAAATGAGAAAGTGAAGTTTAGGTTGTTTTCCACGTAAATATTACAAAAGGGCAATAAATATTGCAAATGTATAAATCCACACTGATGGATTAAAACAGAAAATACTTGACATCAGAGGCCGGTTGAGATGCTATATTTCATTTAAGTGTCAATTTCAACATGATTCACCCAAACACATCTGCAATGGGACAAAATTCCCAATTGATTTAAAGTTGTGAAGGAGAGGTGAATATTTGTTTGTAAAAGCATGAGTTAGAGGACTAAAGTGGTTTCTTGCTTGAATCATTTATCGTGTAAAGAACAGAAAGATGAACCAACTGTATGTGGGAACTTTATTGTAACTCACGAGTTTTCAAAACCTCTGATTACCATCTAATTGACCCTGCACCGTAGGCCTGTAGCTTACATTGTATTTCTGTGTAACTCAAGAGTTGCTCAGAGGACACGGTGCACCAGCGCGCCTTTAGGCGTCAAGTCTTCGGTGTAAGTCAAGTGCCGCTGATTGCTCAGAAAAAGCTTTTGTTGGCACAATAAAATATTCTCTGAAAGCTAAACCGCTTCAGCTGACCCAGCTTGGCATAATCCATTACTTTGGGTTTATTATATGATTTGATAATTGAGATTTTTTTTTTTGTGGAGATGCTCAGACCAAGGTTGAACTGTGTTTTTGCTCAACGTCTGTTAGTGTTAACTATTTGCATTATGTATTTGTAAATATGACAACGACAAATCTCTAATTGTGAATAAAGGAAGTTTTATCACAGGAGTCAGATCAATCATGGAGACCTTTGTGCCTGCTGGACGCTCTTTATCGGTCTTCAGGCGGCTATGTTACGCAGTGGGACATTTCCTAAACGACCTGTGCGGCGCTATGTGGTTCGCCTACCTGCTGGTCTACCTGCACTCCGTGCTCGGTTTTCACAGCACCAATGCCGGTGTGATGCTGCTACTTGGCCAGATAGCGGACGGAGTCTTCACGCCTCTGGTGGGTTATGGATCCGACAGAACAGTGTGCGTCTACGGCAAGAGGAAAACCTGGCACCTATTTGGTAAGTACCTGAGAAACGACTTACAGGAAGATTTCTATAAATAAACAAAAGTAGTATATCCTAATTAAAAGTAGGGTTCCAATTAGTTCCATCACTAATTAGAACCCTAAGTAAGTAACGGAAGCAATACTGCAGTGTAAAAATACTTTGTTACAAGTGAAAGTTCTGCATCCAAAACTAGAAAATGTACAAAAGTAGAAAAAGTGAAGCCTCTGGGCTTCCTTTATACACTCTTGCACCGAGCCAATAATAGTTAAAAAGCTGGAGAATGCAGGCTGTCCTGTTGTACGTTTTTCGATGTAATACTCTCTAAACGAATAAAGGCATTTTACCTTTGCCCGGTGTGAGTCTGCCTGAAGTAAGCCCAGAAGGTTTCCCTTTTTCTACAGTTGACACCTTGCATTCTTGTATAATGCATTCATGGAGCCGATTTTGGTTAGGCATACTTTACATACTGCCGAGTAACATCATCTATGGTATCATAAATTATTAGTTAATTTAAATCTGCAAAGTAACTGAAGCTGTCAAATAAATGTAGTGGAGTTACAATAAATGGACATACAATATTTGCCTCCAAAGTGTAATGGAGAAAAAGTATAAAGTAGTAAATACTCGAGTAAAGTATACAACCACAGAAAAAGTAGTCTTACTTGAACAAATGTAATTAGTTACATTCCACCACTGCTTATAATGCAGAATGGCCCCTTTCAGTGTAATATATATTATTGGATTATTATTATTGATGCAACGTGTAGCAGTATTTAATAAAGCTGGTTGAAGTCCAGCTATATTCCACTACTTTATAAACGATGTTCAATCTATAACAATCTTTTATGTTATTTTTTAATTATGTAAGTAGCTATTTAATAAATGTGCTGGTGCTAGGCTAATTGTTCTTCCTCTGAAATGTGGTGGAGTAGAAGTTGCATAAAATGGAAATAGCCTACTCAAGTGAAGTAGCCTATATAACATCTCCTACAACAGCTCCTTCAGTAAATGTGATTTTGGCTACTGATATTATAGAGATATAATGTGCAGAATGCTTCAGTGACCTAATAGGCAATGCAAAGTCCAAGATAGACCACCATAATATTAATAGGCTTATTTTGTTAGAGAGCTGGAACTCTCTCCCCAAACACATCCGAGACTGCACTGACCTTTCCATATTCAAATCACAAATCAAATCCCACCTTTACAGAACTTTACAGCTTTTAATGTGTGACAAATGTGTGTTCTATGTTTTTAGTGTTTAGATTTTTTTATGATGATTTTAATGTTTGCAAAGTGTCTTTGAGAATTTTGAAAAGCGCCAAATAAATAAAACATATTATTATTATTATTATTGTTATATGCTACCTCTCTAAACAGAGCAGGTGTTTAATAATATTCTATTCTAAATAACAATATTCTATTAAAATAATTCCCCCTCTACTTTCAGGAACCGTTTGTGTTGTTTTGTCTTTCCCCTTCCTTTTCAACCGCTGCCTGGCCTGTAACGACAACACTCCTCAGCAGGCTCAGATGCTTTACTACACCCCCTTTGTCATCATCTTCCAGCTCGGCTGGGCAGCCACTCAGATCTCACACCTCTCCCTCATCCCAGAGCTTGTGTCCAGCGAGAGCGACAAGGTGGAGCTTACTGCGTACAGGTGAAGTGACGTCTTCAAGGCCTCAGTTACAGGAACATATTTCCTATTCTGTCCTCTCAATCACAGAGGAAGCAAAACTGATCAGTTCACTTACAGTGGAAGATTTCTATCAGGCCTATAATATTCTTAACAAAACAATTCCTGGTGCTTATACACAGGTTTTTGAGACAGCAGTGAAAGTTGCAGTTTACAGTCAACTAGGTGAGGATTTGGCCTCGGGGAGCAACAGCAGTAAATAGTCATAATCTGGTGTAGTTAATTGTCAGTCAAATTACCCGTTGTTGAAGTCATCTTGTTTTTACAGCTTTCAGACTGGAATATTTGACTTTGTCTGAATATGAAAACATGAAGCATGGGGTCAGTTCTTCCATTGTTTTCCTTCTCTTCATCCATCCAGCTTCCTTCCTAGTCTCTCCTGTTTCCTCCGTACAATCCTTGCCTCACTCCCATATTTGAAAAGTTGTCACAGCTTCCTCTAATGTTCTGTCAGAACTACGTAGACTCAGATCAATGCCACAGCCTATTATTAAGGCAGTGGAAGTGAAACAATGAGGCAGCCAAATTCCTAGTGAAAAGGAAAGAGATGTAACTCCTTTCATCATGTTGTCCAGAGCCGCGCAAATATTGAAGCAAAAACAAGATGCCTCTGTGTCTTCTGTTATCGTTCGGTTAAAACTGTAAAAAAGAAGTTACTGTTTGTTTCAATTATATTCCTCGTTGTGTAGGCATGCCTTCACTGTGGTGGCCAACATCCTGGTGTACACTGTGGCCTGGCTCCTCTTTAACTTCCAGTCTCAGCACAATGTGGACCCCTCCTTCACAGACAGCCTGGGCCGGGTGGACATCCCTCTGTTCGGGGTAAGAGGAGAAATGCCAGAGACATACCACACTCCTGCAAAATCACTATTTGTACTCTATCTCTCTTTCTTTGTCTGTAGACACTGGCCCTCATACTACTGGGCACTGGAACTTTGTTCTCTCTAATATTCCATGTCGGCACAAAAGAGGGCATGTCGGCCTCAGAGAGCGAGAATCAGCTGATCAGACCTTCCCCCTCGCAGGATGCTTTCCCTGGTCCTGTATTTCAGTGGAAGCATTGGCTGAAGGAGCCTTCCTTCTACCAGGTAAACCTGTGCTGAATCAGAAAGTTTCTCCTCTTCTTTCTCACACAAAATGAGATTGTATACTTTGGATAGAATTTGTGGTTAAATCACATGTACCTACTACACCTGTGGTGTTTTTATACATTTGAAAGAATTTTCCTGTCACACTTGGCAACCATTTGCTTCCATTAATTTGAAAAATCCAATTAACACAGGGTATAATAATATAACATATATATGATAAACATTAGGGCTGGGTGTTGAACCTCAATATGCACTGACCAAAATGTGTTCATAGCATCAATGCCAGGACAAAACGCATTGACTGTTTGGTGAAATTCTTAGCCTTGGTAACTTATTTGGGTCAGATATTTCCTCATTTAAATAATAGTTTTGGTGACTTTCTTTTGATCAGCATTGTTTTCAGAAGTTTCTAGAGTATGCTAATTGATTTCCATACTAACAAAAATCTAATACTGTATAGCAAACATTAAAAATGGTCAGCAAGAATGTGAATGTATTTTTTGTAGGTGTGTTTGCTAAAACTTGCAAAAACACTGAATTGGTCCTTTACATCTTGCAACAGGTGGCTTTCCTGTACATGTTTACCCGACTGATAGTCAACTTATCTCAGACCTACATCTCCGTTTACCTCACAGACTCACTGATGTTACCAAAGGTAAGGCCACACAGTGTGTTTTCATACAGTGACTTGATTAACTCATCATGTAGCCTCTACTTGTGAAATGTCTGTGTTGCAATTTAAACACTAGTGTCCCTCCTCTCTCCTCAGAACTTCATCGCGATCATACCTCTGGTGATGTATGTCAGCGGCTTTGTTTGCTCTCCGGCCATGAAACCAGTCAGCAAGCTCATAGGAATCAATGTGAGTCTCGATATAAATATGATATATTTTGGCAACTCTGTCAACATATTGGCAACAACACTCCCTTGTGTTATGAATTCATCCCCGTTGCATGAATAATAAATGATTAATTACACAAAAAAGTTATATTGAAATTAAATGTGTTTGTCTGTTATCAGGTTACGTATTTCGTCGGCCTGTTGATGGTGTTTGGCTTCGCCACCTGGGTGTTTGTGGACAAGAGCATGGGAGTTAAGAGCATCTATGGAGCAGCTGTGCTGCTGGGAGCCGGTTCGGCTACAATCCTGGTCATTTCTCTGTCCATGACGGCCACACTCATCGGGGAGCAGACGGTAGGTGGAGGGGAACTAACCTACAACATTTTATAGCTTTGCAGGAGAGAAGGAATATAAAAGAACAAGGCTGGCCATATTCTATATTTCTTTTGATGTCAACAAATCCCATAAAAAAAGCTAATATCAATAATAAAATGATCCTATCAACAAGTATAGTCTGTGTGTCCAAAGCTTGATGCATCTTATTCTTCTGTGTCTTTCACTGGAGCTCCAATGTTGTCTAATCATGTTAAAAACATTTCAATAAGGCCAGACTTCATTAGAATTGAACAATAATTGAATACACATGCATACAATTTGAATAGTGCAAAGTCTTTGGCGATTGAAATCCATCCTTAAGTAGGATAAACGAGGGGTAGTGATGCTGAGGTCAGATAAGGCCTAATCCCCCTGGAGTCCAGACACTGGTGGTGGTGGTGAAAGGAGTTGCTGCAATCTGATGATGAATGAGGAGCATGACTGTGATGATGACTGGAGGTGACTGGGGTGGAGAAGGGTCGCATCCGATTTGAGCTGAAATGACAACTGACAGCAACCGAGAGGAGAACATTTTTAAAGTTTGACAGCAACGATGTGATTGGCTTAAGGAAACTGTGCAGAACCACATTGGTTAATTTAAAGTGAACACCCACAATCAGCTGATCGAGTAATCACAAGTAGAGAGAGAGACTGTGATTAGATAAATAGATGGATACTTTATTCATCCCGCAAGGGGAAATGTTTGTTACAGCAGCAAAAAATATACTAAAGCAATTAAAATAACAGAGTAAAAATATTCATATAAAAAATGCACAGTATATACAATGAAATAGTATAGTATTAAATGAACTAACTAAACAGTAGTGCAAAGATTAACCAGCAGCAAACAAACAGTGTAGCAGTGTTATAGTCTTGTGGATGATTTGGCCAGAAGTGATTTATTATAAAGTCTTATTGCAGTGGGCAGGAATGTTCTCCTGTATCTGTCCTTGTGTCCCTGCAGTAGGTGGTGGAGAGGGTGGTCCGGGTTATCCAATATGGATAATGGTTTCTTCAGTGTCCTCCTCTCCACCACCTTTTCCAGAGTGTCCAGTTTGCAGCCAATGATGGAGCCGGCCTTCTTAACCAGTTTGTTATGTATAAAAAGGAGAGTAAAGATAGTCTTCCTGACTGAACTTCTGCTGAAGCTTTATATAAATGATTCACACTGAGTGACATGTTCCTTCGTTAGTTTATTTTGAGTTAATAAAGCATGCTGCTGCTCTAAATACTCACACTAGAGCAGCAATGAATAAATCTGTATGAAAATAGTTCCCAACAAATATATAATTTTCTTCTGCTAACGTTTTGCAAAAAACTACAGTGCCCAGTTGTTTTAGGAAATGACTGAGCCTTTTTCAAAGTGAAGCCATATATTTGTGACCTGTTTTAGAGATCTTCAGTAGGAACAAATGTACTTGTAACTGACAGCAACAGACAGGGCAGGGGAGTCAAAAAGAACTGAGCGACACACATTGTTGGCAACAGTTGAGTGCCATGGCTGAACAGTGACAGTAACAGCAAAGTAGTTCACCAGTGTGCTAAAAATTTTCTTTTAAAAAACAAAAATACTGCCTATAGGGGTACAAATAAAAAGAAAATCACATGCCACTTCAAAATTTACTTTGTGGTTAATGTTCAAGAAAAATGAGGTCAACGCAAGGAAGAAATAAACAGCTACCCTCTTGTTTCAAACGTCCCATCAGAAACAGCCATCAAGTCACAGGACAGCTGAAGGTCTAAAGCAGGAGTGGGCAATTACTTTCCCCAAGGGGCCACATGAGAAACAGGGACTGTTGTGGAGGGCCGGACCAATAGACTGAAGTCAATCCCGCTCTATATTATTCCACCTCTTTATGAAAAGTAAATTGTATGGTTTTAATAAGCTGTGGTAAGACTAAATATTATGATCAGTGGTGAAATTAAAACTAAGTATATTTGCTTAAGTACTGTACTTATGTACAAATTCAAGGTACTTTACTTGAGTATTTCCATTTTATTCAACTTTGTACTAGCTACTTTGTACATTATGATTTTTCAAACCTTTCCTAACTACCCAAACTGAACAACAGAGTATAAAGGAGTTAAAATGAGCTCCACCTGAAACATTTGCAGCAGGAATAATGATCCAAACAAATATACATTTGTAATATCCATATATAGTAAAACACTGACAGGAATCATGTTTCTTATAAATTAGTACTTTTATTACTATTATTTGTAGTCCAATGACCTCATTTTCTGTTTGTCAGTTCAATTTTCAATTCAATTTATTTTTGTATAGCCCAAAATCACAAATTAGCCTCAGAGGACTTTACAATCTGTACACATACGACATCCTCTGTCCCAGGACCCTCACATCGGAAACAGGAAAAACTCCCCCAAAAAAACCCTTTAACGGGGAGAAAAGTGGAAGAGACCTTAGGGAGAGCAACAGGGGAGGGATCCCTCTCTCAGGATGGACAGAAGTGCAATAGATGTCATGTGTACAGAATGAACAACATAACAGAATTGCACAGAGACTCCAGTGAAGAAGCAAAGTCAGTAATGTGCGTTAATGGTATTGGTAATATAGAACAGTAATGCGAGTAATAATAAAAATGATATTAGCAGTGGGAGTCAGCAGGGCCATATAGGGAGGAAGGACCAGAGTCCAGATATAACCACGATCCATTGAAACCTGTGAGGCGAGAAAGCACAAAGACTCTGGGGAAGAAGCTAAATTAGTAATCAGCATTAATTGGACAACAATTCATACAGAAGGAGATGAAGAAGAGGAGAGAGGAGCTCAGTGTATCCCAAGTCCCCCGGCAGTCTAGGCCTATATCAGCGTATCGGGCTGGTCCAAGGCAAACCTGAGCCAGCCCTAACTATAAGTGTGACAAAGTGGGTGAGAACACACCATTTGCCCCAAATTACACTAATCTTTATTGATTCAGTTTGCATTTCATGCACTGAAAAAAATGATACTTTGGACTAACCTAAAAAAAAAATACTCTCACTTGTTACATGTAAATGTATTAGTTTTTCTCAAATTATATTTATGATTTGATTGAAACCTAAAATTTTATTAAATACAAATCAAAATATTAATTTGGAAAAAGTAAAAAAAAATATTCACACAAAGAAAAAATATTATTTGTTATAAAGACCATAGACCATTTTTTTACTTTGATACAACTTAATTTTTTATTTTGGGAAAACCTTATTTTCTATTACATAAAAGCAAAATTTTTACTTTAGACTAAAGTAATTAAAATACTCTTAATTTGTTACACGTAAATGTATTAGTTTTTCTCAAATCATATTTTTGATTTGGTTGAAACCTGAAATTTTGTTTCAATACAAATCAAAATATTACTTTTCAACAAGACAAAAAATTACATTCACACAAAGTAAAATAATTAATTATAAAGACCAAAAAACTTTTTTTTTTACATTGATACAACTTTATTTTTCAATTTGGAAAAACCTTATATTTTCTATTACATACAAGCAAAGTTTTTACTTCAGACTAAACTAATCAAAACACTCTAATTTGTTACAGGTAATTTTATTAATTTTTCTGAAGTTATATTTATGTTTTAGTACAAACTATAATTTTAATTACACAATAATCACATATTTAATTTAGTCCAAAGTAAAAAGGTTACTTAATGTAGATGAATATATATTTTCTTGTTGCTTTTTTACAACCTAAACTTTTACTATAAACAATAGCTAAATTTGCTAGAATATAAAACATTTTGTTACAGTCAGTGTCTAATTTAGTTCACTTCAAAAGATTCACATAAATCTTAACATGAACAACATGGTTACATCTCTCCATAAAAACATGAGACAATGGAAAAGCCATTACTGTTTCTAACATTGTAAAACTGGTTTGGACATCTCTCCTTTAAAATGTGAGACAATGTAATACCCATGAAGAATATTTGAATACAAGTTACATAACCACAAAACACATGCTGTATCCAAATATCTTTTCATTGATTCAATATTTAGAGTTTGACACTCAGACTGAACACTCTGCGTGTCATCTTCTGTGGTTCGATTTCCATGATTAGTTTTTGCAGCGCATCAAAAGTGTTTTAGCTGACTTGGATAGCTCAAGTTTAGAGCATGAATGAGCCCAAATAACATAGCACATGCATGCGCTACTGATGGCAAATCATTAAGGACTTCCACACCATTGATAACAATTCCAATGTCGTGTGGTGGCTGGAGGCAATCCTCCTCCCTGATGACAAAAAACACCATTTCGCACCTCTCAAGCTCTGTTCCAGCTTCATCCTTCTGAACAACCTGATAAAAGACAATACACTTATTAAAAAAGTTATTCTGATGAAACCAGTTTTTGATGTACCAATTTAAAAAAACTACACCGTTCTCTAAATCAAATCTCAAACAAATCAATTGGAGCTCTAGTAATGCAAAAATGTAACAACTTGCAAAGTCCAGCCGATAATGGCAGCCAAATATTTTTATCATAGCAAATATTTGACATTATCACAAGTACAGCATCCACAGAAGTTATAAATAAAAGATATCCTCCAAAAAGTTATAACATCTGCTGTGACAAAAAAAATATCAAATAGGACAATACAGTAGTATTAATACTTAAATTAAGATTTCCTACAATGTTAAAAGATTGAAACAACTGCTTAGTGTTTTCTGTTTTTCATTAATTTCACTGTGACACTTTACCTCAATGAAATATTTGGATATCATATACATTTTATGTCCGGGCTAAATATTTTTGCACTTTAATTAAAATATTTTAAAATGGTCCAGCAACACTATACAGGGTTTTACAAATATAAACCAGAACAGATACCTTAGTAAAAAACAACTGTTTGTTAAGAACCACTGGGGGACAGAGAACTCCACAATAATTATATGCATAGGCATACTAACATGCATGTACAATAAGCCTGAGTATTTGTATAGGACTAAAGAACATGTATGACCTTGAAAGTTTAAATATGTAATGTTTTATCTTGTCTAAAGCTTATGTGATTAATGCAAAACTACTTACCAGATACTCCTTGAGAAGGTTGTCCCCATCTTCCCCAAGGTACACAACCAGGCACTTAAGCAGACACTCTTTTTAGATTCACCTCAGGGCTCTAGGTGAGAGCACAAACACACAAAATTATTATAAAATGCAAAATGATACTGTCCAATTTTGCCAATTGACTGAAGATGCAAACACTACACAATGAACAAATGGGCCCTTGGAGTTACAGTAATAGTGATCTAGGGCTGTCGCAGTTAAGAAATTTTCCCTGAAATTTTTTGTTTCAAATTACTCAGTTTGTCCTGTTTCAAGTGCTATGTAAATAAGCTATTTTGTAAGGCTAGAATTGGGTATATTGTTGCCTTTTAAATGACAAAAATGACTCTTAATACTAAGTAAATACTTAATTATTATTAAATACAGAACACAGAAGGGAAATGAGATGCAGACTTTCATTTTTTCAACTTTTGCTAATGACAAAGTAAAATGTGCCGCACTCACTTGAAATTCGGTTGGATGGTCAATAGCAATAATAGCACTTTTTGCAAGGCCCTAATGTACACACGCTTTGAGCAAACCATTTTAAAGACCTTTGAAACTCAAAAGATTAATGTAGTAC
Source organism: Cebidichthys violaceus (assembly GCF_023349555.1). NCBI lineage: Eukaryota > Metazoa > Chordata > Actinopteri > Perciformes > Stichaeidae > Cebidichthys > Cebidichthys violaceus. The sequence goes on along the minus strand of NW_027176296.1, from coordinate 6,966,448 downwards.
ATCTGTCAACAGGTAATCTCTGACTCCAAAGTCGTAAGCAAAGCAAGTACATACGTGATCAAGAACTTTCAGTATATTCCGGGTTTTCTCTCCGATAACTCCTCCCTTCTTTTTGATGATCTCTATCAGCCTGTCGTAGTGCTTGTCCAAGGAAGTGAGGAACCGTGGTTGAAGTGGCACAGTCGTAATTCTTGTAAATTCAGCATTGATCTTTGAAAAACATAATAGCACATGCAAATGTTATAAAACAATACATGTTACATTGCAGATGTGCTTTTTAGTAGGTTTCTTATGATAGGAGAAAATATAATTTACTTTACAAGCCACCACTGACTTATTGCCATTGACTTTAAAAAGTCACATACCTCATCCACTGAGAACAACGCAGGCCATCTCTCTTTCAACTCTTCCACTCCCAATTCCTTTTCCACAATTTCCCGTCTTCACACTGAAAAAGTCTTGTCCATTTTGGACTTTATCACTGAATGATAGTTTTGCTTCTTCACCTCACTTAAAAGTGACAGTCTCTCATTTTCCAATTTGTCTGAGGTCTCTCCAGTAGGAATGTCATGAATGTGGTTGGCCTCTCCTCTCTTAGGTTTCTTTACTTTTTTTGCTGGCAATGCATCTTCTGGAGCTTTGGACTTGAGTGAATTTACAAGCAGTTCAGAACACCCGATGCCCTTCAGCTGAGTACGGTAGTTGCCCATTTTTGTCTTCAGGCGCTGCTTCCACCCATAGCAACCATTGTACGAACCAGGCTCAGAGAGACATGGGTGCTTCTTGAGTAGTGCTTCAGCCACGTCACTGAAGTCAGCATCTGTTGGGTAGGCTTTGTACTTAAATATCTCTTCAGCTACCTTATCCAGGATATCTGACTTTAATTTTGAACTCATTGACAATCTTGTCATGTTTGACCTATGCTAATAGCTGCTCTATTGTCTCTGGAATTCCATCAGGCAGAATTAGCTTCCTGGTGTCATCAGAATAACTCGCAACTTGGCTGGCCTTTTCTCTGCCATGTCAGCCCATCCAAAAAGATCTATTAAAAACATAAATAAAAACAGTAATATTAGTGTCATAACATTGGCCATAACATCCAATTCATATTAACAAATGTATTGATATACAACCTTATGCATGAATGTATCTCTTCAGAGAGATGAAGTGCTGTCCACTATGTAGTGAGCCAAAGGATAGGGATCTGTCAGTTCATGCACCCCAACAAGCCGTAGTTCTTTAGGAGTAGATATGACCAAGTCATAAGCTCGATAATGTTCCAGATACCAGGTATCCACTTTTTTGACAATGAAAATGAGTTTCTCTTGTAGAACGATCATATGAACTATTTCCCAAAACTCTGGAAGTCCAGCCAGCAACCTATGGGCTACCACCATTCCAATCCCATAGTTAAAGCCGCTGTAGGATACATTTTTTGCCAGGTTCACATTGTCCATATGTGGGTGTTTCTGTTTCACTGCAAGTGCAATATCTTCATTAATAACATCAAGGGGAAGTGTTGAAACATCAGTAACCTCCAAAGATGGCTTAGAAAATCTACACATGTACAGATTATATGCAGTCTGAAATTGGTGCCTTTGCGCTAACGAGTACAGTACATTTTAGTAACAGTTTGTATGATGAATTACTCTTTTGAAGAAGCTATGTTTTGATTCAAATCTCATAGTCCATAGTGCAACAAGGGGGACAAACTGACGTATCAACTGTGGATAATGCTCCAAGTAATGATGTTTGGGCCGAATTTTTTCATGGGGGAAAACTTCTTTGAATACTGTCCTGTGTTCAGATATCTTGAAGTCAAGATAAGAACTAGAATTCTCAGTGTGAAAAGGTGCAACAACAAGTTCCACAATGTCCTTCAATTCACAAAGGACCTGCCACGCTGGTTCGTTTGATGGAACTCTTGTTCCGATCAAGAGAGGAAGAAATCTCAATAGGCTCCAATTCTCGTGTGCATTTCCTCCAATTGTTCTTTTTGTGGCATAGGTGATTGGCACAAGATGAGGACGATTTGTCTTATCAGTCCACTTAAATGGAAATGTTGTTATGGCTTCATTTAAATCGGCTAATGTAATAATAATAATAATATAATATTTTTTAGAAATTAAGCTAAGTGAATCTGCCATTAAAATTGTATACTGTCATGTTATGTCCACTACAATACAAATTCAACACAAATTATTGAAATAAATTCAAGGTATTCTCTGAAGTGCTGCAATTATATTTTGGGTTTGTCATTTAAACATACATAAAAATAATGTTCAGTTTTCATATTGGGACTTACCAAATTCAGCAATATGGCTACAATTTCGGACCTTTACGGGAAACACCAGCAAACCTGTAAACAAAGGAAAAAGAGAGAAATAACTTTTGTGACAGTTGGCACTATCCATAATTGTCACAACAGACACATTTATTAATTAGGCTTTAGACATACTGGAGGTGTTGTACTATACTGCAAAATACTGACAGCTGAAATAATGGAATATTAATTCCGTTCCTCATTATCTAGTACTTAATAGAGGTGTACTGCGACATTATCTGCAGCTGTTTAATCAAACAAAATTCTGTCTCTGTATTTGTATCTGAATAGAAGACCAGAAGTGGGCAAGGTTTATATCCGTAATTGCCTTAAATCAGGCAAATGTTGTATTTTGTTACCCAATATTCATTGGCAGTGGAATATGTGGCTTTTAAGTATCCAATTAATTTAACAGGCATACAATAATTTATGGAACATATTTTCATATCCAGATAGTGTACTGTTCATCTTTCTCTCACTTTATGTTTTACTAACTTTCTTGATATATCTGACCACCCCATGGATAGAGACAGGGATACTGGCTTAAATACAAGGTAAAACATTGATATTTTAATAATTAGAATGCTTTATTTTAAATTGAGGAAATCACACATACAGCTAAAAACTACATGTTCTAAACTTCATTTTGATGTGTAATTTGTGGTATTTGAAAGAAATGAAGTTGCCACACCAGGCTGCGAAAATACACAAGTTACCTACTTAACTGAAAAGCAAATGGCTAATTATTATGCAGAATGACGGTGTCCGACCTGGGCTGACATGGCGGAAGAACGGGAGAACGAGAGAACATAGCGATCGCTGTTCTATAATGTGTAGAATATGATAGGACTAGCTGGTTGGTGAAATCAAAGTCATATGTTGTTCCTATGAGGCGGCAGTGTGGTTCATACAGTAAACAGACCGCTCTGGCTCTGTAACCATGTGGGCTGTGGATGCCAAGCAGCAGGCAAACAGCACGTCAACTCCGATTTTTATTTTTTTTTGTTTCAAACAGTTTTACTAAATCTTTTTTTCGTTTTTACTCCAAAGATATATGGCAGTAACGTGCATTTCGTCTCACCTTTTTCGCCACTCTGCCATATTATGTCCGTATTATGTGTGTGTGTGTGTGGTGCGGGAAGCCCGCCTTCACCGTATTAAAACATGTCCCTAGTCCAGACCCAGAGCAGGACCGGCTTTCTCTCAGTTTACTCTACCGCTAAAGAAAAGCGAGCGACAGCTAAATAACATTAGCAACAATATTAACTTTCAGAAGGAGGAAACAAAAGCAGCTAGCATTCGCTAACGTTAGCTAGCGTTCGCTAACATGTGTGAAATATAAAGGCAGTCAACAGACTTACAGTTTACAGAGTGTTAAGTAGTTGTACATTCTCCCACTAACGATAAATATGCAAATATCCATTATTACCTTGTTTAAATGAGTTCCCTTGAAGAGCAGAAGGTTTTCACTTCAGAAGTTCAGCGAAGCGAGGTAATGGCGGACATCAGAACCCACAAGTAGCGACCAGATGCGACGTCATATGGTCACGTGGTGGTCACGTGACATGTAAACCTCTGGTCTTAAGTGAAAATACAATTTGACTGAAAGAATTGCTTTTAATTTGGTCTATGGGGAGTGATATTTGCTTTTAGGCAAAGTGAATAAAACATGTTTAAACCGGAAAACCATGATTTCCGATTAGACCAAATTAAAAATATACTTTACATGAATGATACACATTCACTTTTTTCAGTGTGAGTTGCTTTGTTACTTACCATACACACCATGTGTTCTAGAGGTTAAAGGAGGAGCCACCCAATCATTTCCTCTATTTATACTCTGGATGATGTCAGCAGTGATGTCAGAGGGTCAGAACAAGTACAGGGGGAGAAGAGTTTGTATAGATATGTTTGTAGGTTAGTTATGAATTTACATTGGTGTAAGTGTATAGCAAATTGTAAACTATATACAACTGTTGGCTACCTAAAGGTGCTGTAAGGTATAGCTTGTGTCTATTAATTATTGGAGTCAGTAAGTGTTGTCACCTCTACTCATGGTAGAAGCTAGAGCCTGCTGATAGAAGGCTTTATATAAGGAAATGACTTTGACTGTACAGGGGGAAAAAAGGAACATCAGTGTGTAGCTGTGTGCACCTGATTAAGTTATTTTATGATGAGATGAGTTTATTCAGTTAAGCTAAGTTAACCGTGTGTTTGTTTTGTTCTATATATGTTTGGTTACACGTGTAGCAGGGCACTTTTGTAAATAAAACACCTTTTTGTTATCTGGAGAAAGTCTCTTGTGTCTGCCTCCTACCACTACAGAAGCCACTCTGGTCAGGCTTCACCACGATAAGCACTATCAAAAAGGAGATTCAATTTGTGCTTTGATGTGGCGACACTCATGATCCTTGATCTCTATCTTGTTTGGCAGCAAAGTGGAGCCTTTGTTTATGGATCGATGAGCCTCACGGACAAGGTGGCTAACGGCGTGGGGGTTGTCCTCATCCAGAGCATACGACCAGACAAGTGAGTGTCTCTGTGACTGAGTCCTTTTAACTGATGCGCCATTAGAATGAAAGTTTGAAGGAAGCTGTCAGAAAAGACGCGGGCATCTCCCACAAGACACATCAACCACAAAACAATTTTCATCTCTCTCTCTCTCTCTCTCTCTCTCTCTCTCTCTCTCTCTCTCTCTCTCTCTCTCTCTCTCTTTCTCTCTGGCCAGACAACCATAACTTATGATTTTTATTTAACCTTTATTTAGCTAGGTTATTTCATTTGAGTAGTTGAATCTTGTTTACAAGAAGGATGGCAGTGTAAAAGTTCCACCACTTAAAAACACAGAACAGACTTTGAAATAGATAAAAACTGTAAAAGTTTTAAAACAACTTGCAGCCTTTGGGCCGGGTTGTAACATATGCGAGAGGTCCAAATCCCGGACGAGCCCCCATATGTTACAACCCGGCTCAAAGGCTGCAACATGAAGGTGTGGCTTGTCAGCGGCCGATCAACATCCTGAAAGACAGAAGGACAGCAAACAGGACACAGAGGAAGGTGGAAGGGAGGGGTCGTCACAGATGCTTATAAAATAATCTAGTTTAAAATGTCTCTACATCTCATTCTAGGATGAGGGTCCAAAAACTTTAAAAGTGCTTTCAGGGATTCTAGGGATGACGTAGCGAATGTGTTCGCAGGATGGGAAGATGACAGCTGTTGTGTATCTATATTTTTTCCAAATAGTTCCTTAAAAGAGTTGTTCCCAACCTTTTTTGCTTGTGACTCCTTCATTTGAAGAAATATATCATCATTACCTCTTGTCTGTCTGAAATTGTACACTATTTCACAGAAAAGAGACTCTAAAAAAATAAAAAATATCAGCTCTCCACCCCTTTGTGAGAGGCCCTGGCGCTCAGGTTGAGAACATAGTTCATATTTCTCTGCCTCAGATAGACCTCCATTGTTAAAAATATAAACGCCTCAATGACCCATATGATTGTACCAGGTGACGTGTTCCTTCACTACAATACACGTGGGAACTGTAGTTTATTTTTCAATTACAGCTACCGCCTGAAACACTCACTAGAGCACCAAATTTGTTTTAATCCACGGCTGAAAATAGTTGGAACCCTAACCACCTTTCTTCAGTAGGAAGCAAGTGCCACGGACTTGGTAGGGAAGTATTGAGAGATATGATATTGATGTCAGATAGAAACATACAGAGTAACACCAGCGTTCTCCTTTAATTTATGAATACTTGTATGTTTTTTTCCTACAAAATGAATTCAGTAAATAGTCGATTTTTCTCAAGATTCATGCAGCTTTATTGCACACAGTTGACCCCTTCACTTCTCAAAGACCAAAGACCACAACTTTAACCAAAGTTCTTCTCATGTTCTTTTCTCTCTAACAGCATAGAGATCTGCGACCCGGACTGTGTTGGGTTTTATCGTGACGTCATGGTTTCGGTAACCGGGGGTGTGGCCGTGGCTGCAGCTCTTTGCCTGATCACTCTTGTAATCTGGCCAATAAGGATACGGAACAGTTAAGAGTTCAAAATCTGCACCGCAGTCATTGGTAGTGATTGGACTCATACCTGCGCACACAGAGAAAACAACCTGTCATGTCAGAACAGAGCACATTTGTAGTTAACGTCCACAAGGAATATGCCTTTCTGACTAATCTTTAAAATATCTGACAAATATTTTACGTAATTGACTTTGATTATTTTCCCGAAATATTTTGAGGTTTTGAGAGAAAAGCAAGGAGAGTGGTGCAGAAGATAAAGCGATACTACCACCTAGTGTATGAATCTGTAACTACACTGCGTTCCCTGAGGGATATACAGGTACATTTCTAATAATATATACGTATATTTAACGAGAGTATATTAAAAGCTTCACATCACAGGTGAAGTTTCCTTTAAAAAGATCTTTAATGGGTTCAATTGTGTAGAAGAAAAAATAAAATCACAGACTCATAAATATAAAATATTTCGTATAGATATCTAAGTCTAAGTGAGGGCAACTGATAGATATACCATGACCTGGATGACAGAGAATCGTTGCAGACATTGGATATTGATATACATGAGACCCAGTATAATCTATTACTGAGAAGGAAGCCACACACACACACACACACACACACACACACACACACACACACACACACACACACAGAGGATATATAACTAATAATCAACCTTGACGTTTTATTAATGTTATTGTGTGTTTATGTTATTGCATGTTCATTTTTTTTCATGCCAATAAAGCCACATTGGAGAGTGATTGTGATATATATTCTTCCTTAAATGGAAATGAAAATCAACTTCAGCTGTTTCAACCATTCATTTGTGGGTCCTGTTTTCTCATGAGCGTGTATTGGTTCACTGCAGTTAGGGTAGAAGTTTGTATTTCTTAAGCTTTGATTTGTCACCTTCTAATCCTTAGTTTTGTCAATTTCAGTTTTCCTTTTGTGGTCACCCTTTATTGTGCAGCCTTATTCATTTTATTCAGACTAAGAAAACAGGTTTAGTTTTACTTGACTACTTGTAGTGAGGAAATCAGAATGCAGCACAGTTATTTTTGCCTCGGCTCCACACCCAAAGTGAATTTATACACTGAAACAAAGATATAAAAGAAAGTTAACAAAATACATACATCCTGTGGAGTGTGAGAAACAATGTAAGCGGGGACCTGTGAGGACAAAGAAAAAGGACAAGTATTTATGTTGAATGAGAGATTAGCACTGACAAGCAAACTAATTAAATCATATTGGTCAACTTTTCACTTTTTTTTTTTTCTTAATGCACCAGTGTGATTTTAATAACCAGACCCCATCAAGATTAATTTTTGACTAAAAAAATGTTGTCTAAGAGATTCTTCATTGAAGACAATTTTACAACTGTCTAAAGATTAACATTACAAGGTGAAACATATAAAAACACTTTATTTATAGTCTTATCTTTACTATAATCAGTGGTGGAGGACGTGTTCAGATCCTTAAGTGCTAATACCGTATAAGATAAAAACATTACAGGTAAAAGCCCTGCATTGAAAATGTTAAGTAATCAGGAAAATGTACTCAATGTAGAAAAATGGCCTCTGTGTGACGGTTATGCCAATTTATATATATCATTAGATTATTATTACTCATGCATTAATGTAAAAGCAGGATTTTACTGTTGTAGTTGGTTGAGGTGTAACTAATCTTAATTAGTTTTTATAGGACTGCAACTGATGATTATTTTCATTATGAAATCATCTGCAGATTATTTTATCCATTAATCCAGTGATTGTTTGGTTTGTAAGAATTCTGAAAATAGTGAGAAATGCTCATCACAATTACCCAAAGTCACACTCTTACAATGCTTGTTTACAACATTTTGATGAAGTAATTTTCTGTCATTCAACTAACCGTAACTGTACTTTTTTTAAACTGTTGGGCAATTTAATTTATAATAAAACCATACGTTTTATATAAAGTTAGTTAACTAGTAACTAAAGCTGTCCAATAAATGTTGCAGATTAAAAATTACAGGTACAAGTATACCTCAAATTTGCAATAATTAAGTAAATGTATTTCACCACTAATTGAAGCAAGAATTTACAAAACTACTGTTTAAGAACTATATTGTCTGGCGGAAGACTATGATGAGGATCATGTTTATTACATGTTAACTTTTGTTAATCATTCTTTACTATAGTTTTATTATTGATTAATTGTAATTAAAAGTTTCCCTGTTTCTGAATCCGTACGGTCGCTGTAAAAAGTCCGACCTCTGGCGGTTGAGCCTCGGCGGTGTTGCGGTCTTGTGGGCCTCATCCCTGCAGACAGACAAAGCACTTGTTCAGAAGCTGTGTGACTGTGAAGGAAACCGTTGTCTGTCTCCGCCTGGGACAGCAGCTTCAAGCGGAGTGGCGACTTTTACATTTAGTCTCAACTTAAGAAGTTTACTTTAATATTAATGTAAACATTCGGTTGATTTTCTGACGGACATATTTTGTTCTCGACTGTTCCAAACTTTGAGATCAAGAAGAGTTTTGACAGGAAACAGAGACTCCTTCAGCGATCCTCAGGTAAGAAAACATGACGTTAAAAGGTTAAATATGATATCAATAACAGTAAGTCGAGTTATTCTATTGGACTACACTTGCATTAAATGTATGTCTTCTTATCAAACTGTTATCTAAAGTATTCAAGTGAACAGCGCATTAACGTTAGTAACGGTAGATTTGTAACAGGTGGGACCCCTCATGTTGTTACCTAATCACGACACGTTAACGTTCGATTTGTAACAGGTGGACCGTGTTGTTACCTAATCACGACACGTTAACGCTGGTTAGCGGTGTAACGTTAGCTGAACTAACTTTAAAGTTGGTTATTGGTTATAAAGAAGTCAGTTAAAACGATCAATACAAGAAACCTTTTGGGACAAAACAAAGAAAATCACACCAAGGAAAAACATTACTCAAACCTGTTGCATAAGTAAATGTAGCAATGCCACAGTGTACAAATTGTATAAGAACCAAAATATACTTAAAGTACCAAAAGTAAAAGTAATCATTTTGTAGAATGCCCCATTTTAGAATGATACACTACATTTTATACTGCTGTGCAGCTTAATGTGTTATAATACATAATTTATTAGTGGATTTATATTTTGTATTAATAACTAAAGTTACTAATACTTTCAAATATATGTAGCACAGTAATAAGTACAATATTGGCTTCCAAATATAAATCTATTTAGCATAAATATAAAGTATCATAAAATCAAAATACCTCAAACGTACCCCGGTAAAGTACCACTAAAGTAGCTCAAGAAAAGCATCTTTAAGTACAGTATTTGAGTAATGTGAATGGTGACATTCCAATCCGATCCTAAAATCGCCGCAGGTTCACAACCTGTAAGCTGTAAATTGTGATGTTTTCTGTGATGTTAAATGTGTGTGTGTGTGTGTGTGTGTGTGTGTGTGTGTGTGTGTGTGTGTGTTTTGTGTGTGTGTGTTTATATCATTGATTGCAGAGCTCAACAGTAAGGATTTCCATTGGCAACCATTTTGAGAAATTCTTGGCCTTTGGTTTCCAAATCAGTGACTTGGTAAAACTAGGTACAGCAAACAGCAGAATGTGCACCCCAAAATAAATAAATGTTTAATAGTCGTTTCAGTAATATCGAAATATTGCTGTTACAGTCAGAACCTTAATCAGATATCAAAGCTAGTGCATTTACTTGCGTGCGCACAGCATCTGTTTTAGAGACAGTGGTAAAGCAAATTAGGTGGTTTGACTCTGGGGTAACTTTCGACTAACCCATCAACATCACAAACAATGTTCTAACTAATTCAACTAACAAAGAACCAGATTAACCTGAATCAAAAACTAAAAAGGAAATAAAGTGGTGCATGGATGACGTATTTTTGTAGGCCAACTCCGGGAAGTTAGCATCACATGGTTTGTACGGACAGAGATCAACAGACAGAGAGACACGGTTTCTTAGCCTGCTTGCTTTTCGTGGTTGTGAATAGAACTTTCGGCCCTAATTCCATTTTCCATATTGTTCCATATTCGTATTTATTTGATTTTGAAATAGCCATGTTGTTATTTTGAATGATGAATGGTCCTTTTTCTCATTACACATTCCTCGTCCCTGCGGTGATTCGACTGTGAGATTGAGAGTCGAATCAGGCTCCTTAGATCGTAGAATAGTAGACTATTCAGGGTCACCCCTTCAGCCAACTACAACATGCTTGCATGAGTACACAACGAGGCTGATAAGGCTGATATAGTCTCAGCTAGCCACTTGTTAGCATCTCCCTTTTTTATGACACAGAGGAGCCTCAAAATTCACAAGAAGGGTATTTTATATATCGTAGAACAAAAAATGAAAACCTCTTAAGCTTAAACCCATTCAATATAACCATTGACTTAGAGACTAGGGAACCGGTAGTGCAAACAGGCTATCTCATATCCAGGCTTTAGGATTCATTCCTGCAGCACTTTTATTTGTGAAGTCGTGGGATGCGAAGCGTCCTGGCATCTTTGAGCTGCACAAAAAATTGTACTGCAAGCATGTACAACATACTTATTACATGTCATGTCACATTTTCATGATTAAGTTGACCTATAACTGCATAGTATCAGGATTACTAGCGTCGGGTCCTTGCTGGGTTAGCTTAGCTGCCATGCCGGCTCTTCTCCCTCTACTTCTATGGGAAGTTGACTCTCGGTCTAGCTAGACGGTCGGCCGTGGGCGGTGATCGTCTCAATTCGCTGCCCACGAATGAATCCTATCCCCACGCTTCCATCACCAGAGTTCATGAGTGTATTCTGTTGTATGTCTTAAGTGCTACAGTAATAGAGCCGAAAAGACAAAAAAGTAAGACACAAATGTAGCAAAATTCATGGGCGCTACCGACTCCAGCATCTACAGAACATGCTCTGCCGTGCAGTGAGATTAAATGCTTCCTTCATGAATTTTACTGTATTAACTGTAGTTTATCTGTTTTGCATAATTACTAATATGGAGGGTTTTTTGTTTTGTTACTAGCTAATGACTTATTAATTATACTCAGGTGCCAGTTTATTAGGTACACCAAGCTTAAACTAATGCATTACAGTAGCCCTGCAATAAATCCTACCATCATGAAGAATAGAATAGAATACACCTTTGTTTCCCAGAGTGCTTACCAAAACATAAAATCAACACAAGAGCATACAACCTGCAACAACTATGGCAATTGAACACCATTGACCACTAAAACACAGTTTACAATTAAAAAAGTATGTATAAAATACTTAAATACATCAACAACAAAAAAATCAGGTTTTGTGTTTATTCAACACCATTTACTCTAACTTCATTAATATAACTGGGGTGGACAAGCTATTAGAATCCCCCCTCAGTATAATGTCACACCCTTCAACAACACGACAGTCTCCAAAACGACAATTAAGTTGAATCAACATCTCTCTTAGCTGTTCATCTATTACTTAGTTAAAGACATGTGTACCTAAAACATCTGCAACTGAATGCATATCATGTTTTTCCACAAGTTTTTTTGTTTTTTTAAGACCCAGGTATTTTTCAGCGGGGTGTTTTTGGGCAGGAAGTCGTGGCTGACTCCTGTGTGTATGCCAGTGGGTCTCAGCCTACATTGGGCTCGGGCCTGATTGTTTTTGACAGATGTGAGACATGTGACTGTTTGACTGGAATTCCATTATCAGCAGCAGATGATAGAATCTCTGTGTTGTAGAGGAGCTCAGGCTGGTGGGTGTCTGACTGTGGTCCAAACACTGTGCTTTCTGCCCAGCATGAAAATGAAGTTTGTGAGCCAGTTTCACACAAACAGCACTGTACTATTACTAACTGCTTCTGATAATACTACTGCTGAGTAAAAGTACACTGCACTGTGTTGGGAATTTTCTGTTAATTTTCTGTTAAATAACTAAAAAGCTTCCCCTCAGAGCTTTAAAGATTCATCGATTAGTTGTCAATAATTAAATTAGTCGTCAACTATTTTGAAAATCAAGTAATCAGTTTGAGTAATTTTCTAAGAAAAGTAAATATTTCTGGTTTGTTTACTCCTATTTGACAGTTAACTGAATAACCAAAACAAGACATTTGAGGATGGTCATCTTGGGCTGTGGGAAATACTGATGAACATTTTATAGACCAAACAACTAATCGATCAATCGAGAAAATAATTAATCTGCATTGAAAATAAACATTAGTTGCAGCCTACTTCCCTTAATGCAAAGCAAATGTCCCAGATAAGACACAATCACATATTTCTCGTCTACAGCTGCAACTAAGAATTATCATCATTATTGATTAATCTGCCAATTATATATATTTTTTTACTTAGTGATTAATTAATTTGTCAATAATATGTTAAAAAAATATATTGGAAAATGCCCAATATCCCAAGTTAAAGTCACCAAATGTTTGGTTTTGTCAGTTTAACAGTCCAAAACCCAAAGATATTCTGTTTTCTACAACTAAGACCAAGCGGCATATTCCTATATTTGAGACAATTAATCATTGCAGCTCCAGCTGGGTCCAAAGAAAACTGTCTGTGATTTCTGCCTCACAAAGATTCGCACTACTGTCGAATGCTTCCTGTAGAATTTTCCTACTTTAATACACTGAAAAAAAAGACAACGTTTTGAGCCCATATTGGCTGTTTGGCAGGTTTAGAGGAGTTTAAAAAAACAGCCAGTTTGTGCTCAACATGTTGTACTTTTCCTAATCTTATATCTGGGGCCTTGGGTGGTAGAACTTGCAATTGTTTGGTCGTTGTCAGTATAATTTAGTTTCATTGTAATTTCAAACACTGACAGTATAAATTAACCTAAGACCCAGTGGCTTAGGAGACGGACTGTTTATCAACATTAAAGGACACCTGACACTGCTGTGCACCACATCCACCTGTCCTCCTCTCTTTCTGTCTCTTTCTCCGGCCTCACTCCACTCAGGAGCAGCACAGAGAAGCCCTTGTTTGATCCTGCCGGGACAGTGCCCCAATTTTCCTTTTTTTTTTTACCCTGACTCCATGGCAACATTGTTCCCGTGACGAGCAGCCTTGACTTTTGCCCCTCCTGCTCCCAAAACAAAGGCAAGAAGTTATGGAGGGAGGGATCGAAGGGGGAGAGGAGAGTCTGGGGACAGGAGGAATTGTGAGGGGGATGAAGGATATGGAGGAATGAGGAAGGGAATAATGGGAAGGTGTCTTGGATGGAGGCTCTGAGGCGAGACTTCTTCTGCCGTTTGTGCCAGTGTCCCATAAAGAAAGGAGAGTTATTACTGGAGACTGGAGACTGTGGGCAGTGCCAGGGACTATCTCTCTGTCTGGGTTATGTAGACAGTCTCACAGATGTGAGCTGCCGTGGAATTGTGAGGAGGAAACGTTTGGATCGTTCATATCACATCGTGCAGGATTCTCCTAGTGTCTGATAGTGTGACGCTCGTGACCTTCGAAGATGCAGCTCGCATCTTTACTCCCTCACATTCTCATCAAGGTGCCTGAACAGGAACAAAATATAGTTGAAAGAGAGTTATTTGTCATTGTTAAAACTATTGCTGTTGTGCCGCTGGAAGCGTTCGGAAAGCACTTTGCAAACATCCCTGAAACGATTATTCAAATATCCGTTATTTTCATCAGCAATTAAGCTCTTGATTATTTTCTCAATAAATTGATTGATCGTTTGGTCAATAAAATGTAAGTAAGTGTTTAAAAAAACGGCCAACCCAATTTCACTGAGCTCTATGTGACATATTCAAATCACATGGTTTGTTCAGCTAACAGTCCTAAAGTAAAAAACTTTCAGTTGAGTTCACTTTCATTCATGACAAAACCTTTTTACTTGAAAAATGACTCAAGGATTTATCAATATATCAAAATAGTTAATACATTTTCTGCTTTTTTCTGTTATATATTTTGAAAACATTGTGTTTTGGAATGTTGATCTGATAAATCAAGTCATTTTAACAACTGACCTCTGGCTTTGGGAACATGTACTGGGCATTTTCACTACTTTGTGACATTTTTATAGACTATACAATTAATCAGTTAATTCTCTAAAAAAGATAAATCAACAAAAGTAACAATTAGCTGCACCTTTTGGATTAATGACGTATGTCCCTTATTGTTGTGTAGTAATCTTATTGATAGATGACATGTTACTGTCTGTTACAAGGACTCAGCATTGTGGTCATATCAGGTGGAGATTAGAGTTGGCAAATAAAGTAAAAGCAGTATTAATGTTCCATTTTTTTTTTCTGCAGTAACTTTCTCAGCTTTTTACATGCCTTTTAACTGAAACATGTGGGCAGCCCCCTCCCTGTAGGGCTCAATGTAGACGATTGTTAAGTCGTATACACTGTGGCCTTGGATATCTCTCTGTAAGATTTGTAACGAGAAAGAAAACAAGAAAAATGTGCTTGGGGATTAGCGGGAGTTGAAATGTTCAAAGACTGGCTGGACATTGTGGAGGCCGGAGAGAGACTCCTACAGTCAGTGAAGAGGCAAAAAGGAAAGTATTGTTGTTTGGCTGCGCTCCCTGTCCTGGTACCGACATCTCCACACTGATTCAGACTTCGCTGGTTCAGAAACCTCAAAGCTTAAGGTCAATGTAGGAAAGCAGTTCTAATCTAGTTTATATTATGATAAGTGTTGAACTTTCTGCTCTCTGTAAAACCTAATTTACTGAACCTGACAGAAATATAAAGTTGCACAAACAAGCCTAACTTGTGCCCTCATAAATCACACTCCCTGGAAATGGTAAAACATTTACACTGTTCTGTTACTAAATCTCATTGTCAAAGACAGTCACGCCTAACTTTCCATATCTCCACGTAGCATTACTCATATCAGTGCAGCTGAAAAACAGAGATGGACAAATCTTACCAGCTTTGTGCAGTACACTTTGCTCTCTCCACTTTCCATAAACTCTTTCTGTTTTGTTCGGTTTTGTTTTTACAGTCCGGGACATCTTTGAGCGATGTTTGACAAGCAGCACTACGAGAGTCCACCTGTCTACAGTCCTCCCTTCAGCTCACCATCCAACAATGGCTTTGGCCCTCCAGGCAGCTTCAATGCCCCTCAGAGCGATTACAATGCATACCCACCTCCCCCGGGATCGTACTACATTGAGGACAAACCGCAGCACTTCTACAAATGGCTGTCACCTCCGGGGATCATCAAGGCCATGATGGCTACGGTGATCGTGTTGTGCGTGGCGATATTTGCCTGCGTGGCCTCCACTCTCATGTGGGACATGCAGTATGGAATGGGCATGGGAATGGGAATGGGCTATGGCAGTGGATACAGTGGCGGCAGCTACGGCTCAGGATACGGTGGTTATGGAGGAGGCTACGGAGGAGGCTACGGAGGAGGCTACGGCAACAGCTATGGCACATCCTACATCTCACCGTACTCAGCCAAAACCGCCATGATTGCCATGGCAGCCATCAACTTCATAGGGGCACTGGCCTTCTTCATTACCAGCTTCTCTAAATCCAACATGGTCCGCTGTAGGAAGTTCTTTCTGGCCCTCATGGTAGCCAGCATCATTATGGCCATCCTGCAGGTAAGACTCACATTTTATAGTCTCCAATCACTCTATGTGGAGGAAACATAAAACATGACACTGGTGATGGGTGATTCATTTGAAGCATAAGATTTATCTGTAGAGGGAACAAGAAATATTGCAGAAATCACAATCTAAGTAGAACATAGATAACTTAAAATCAGACTGAAGACTCAATTGTAAAATTATTACAAAAATGTAATACAATACACTAAGATGCAGGGTGATATACTCATGCTAAAACTGAAATTAATTTTCAATCGTACCGCCTCATAATGGTTCTACACTGTAGGTGTTTAAAAATATATGTGAATTACATCAGCAATTTCCTGCTGCAGTATCCCACATTCATGTCTAATATTTGGAGGTTTCCTTCTCACATCCCAACTAACAGTGAAAACACATATCTCTGTCATGAACAGTATTTAAATGTGCATGTTTTTGAAACACCCTGAACACCAGTGTATAATCTGAAACAAGACTAACTGTGTATACAGTTTAACTCTCTGTGGTCTACATACTGAGTTGGTTAAAGCAGATGTTCATACACATGTACGTTCAAGATCACACTTTTATAATAGTACTAACATATTAATAGTATGAACTGTAGATTCAAAAATTAAACGGCACCAGTCTTTCTGGGATCCAATCTGTTGATTTTATTTCAACCTGAACAGAATATAGCCGAGATGTTCAATATAGAAAGAAAGACTTCAGTTTAGGAAAATGTATACAAGGACTTTCTCTTCATTAAATCATCAACCTTTTGATGTTTATTTTACATATCAGGGCCTTGTTTTCTACTTTCTTAAATAGTTGTTTGTTTTCTTAAACCTGTAAAGGTGTTACAGTTTATCTGTGCTCATTTTTTTCGATCATTGTTTGTTCCAGGGCATCATCAGCATCGTCTACATCGTTGGGGTGAACCCCATGGCCCAGGGCTCCTCCAGTATGATGTACAATCCCATGTTAATGATGTGCCAGAACCTCTACCAGACCAGCTACTCACAGATGGGAGGAGTGGGAGGCTTCCCCATTTACAACCAGTATCTCTACCATTACTGCTTTGTTGACCCACAGGAGGTGTGTTGATATTAAGTAGATACCAACGGTTGAGTCAGTATTTGATATAACTCTCTTGAGGATCAATTCAAGTGGATGTATTATTCTATTTATAACATAATTTTAAATTGTAGTAGTAGTAACTGTAGTAGCTTATTTGGAAGGTTGAATTGGATGAGCGGTGACGGCCACAACGTATATTTTTAACTAACTATTTTGTCAGAACTACAGCCCAAAACACAAATATATTCAATATATTCAATTCAATTCAGTGATGTGAAACAAAGACAAGCAGCAAATCCTCACATTTTTCGAGCGTAACCAGTAAATGTTTGGCGTTGTTTATTATTAGATTATTATTTAATTATCAGATTTTTTGTTGTTGATGATTAGGTTTGTGTTCATAAAAAGAATGTGATGGAAATGCTTTGTGTTTATTCGTGCATCACTCACCAACGTTTTTTGTGAAAATTTGTTAAAAATGTGAGATAAATCTGGACTCAGCATATTCACATATTATCAGCATAATTAGCAGCTTTATCTTACAACTTATCTCCTTGAGAACATTCCAGATTTTATTGTCATATTCTTGCTTTTCTAGGGAGTTGCCATGGTGTGTGGATTCCTGGTTGTCATTGCCTTCGGTGTTGCGGCTTTCTTTGCTCACAAAACAAGAGGGAAGATCTGGCGCTACGGGAAACCAAATATCTACTGGGAAGAGCCTCTTGTTGGTGGGAAGGCCTCAGAGGGCAGAGACGTAGAGGAATGGGTAAGACAAAAGGATGGTAGCCACAGGTTAATAAGATTTACATGGGATTTACAAAGAAAAATCACATTTCCGACCCTAACTGACCCTGAGTTTGGGCATGCACAGCTTGCAGTCAAATGAACAGGGTCACAGAGGGTTTAACTCCAGCCTAAGGAAAGTTGATGGAATACAATGTTCACAGATGGATTTGATTAGAGGATGAAACTAGAGAACATCTTGTGTTGGGGTCACACCAGCCCAAATCGGGCTTTATTTTTTTCAGGTTCCATCTTATATTTTTCCCAAATTCCTTGTTTTCCATTTGGATTGTTCTAAATTGCCGGTCAGCTACCACCACAAATAGAATCTAATCCTGTAGGAAATACTGATTCTGTACCTACGCTGACGTTGTTCTTACACTGATGTAAAGTAGGTCCAGTGAGGTATTCCTACTGCTTAGGTAGTCATCAGTTATAAAGATAGGTTAGGGGATAGTGGTGATGCAGTAAAATAAAGCTGCGACTTTGCACATTACCAAAGTTGGTTTGTCACTTGTTATGCTATGTGACACAATATGTCCAGATGTTGTTCACCAGTTCAAAATCTCTCATATGTTTTCATTGTTTGAGTTTAAGAGTCCAAATGGAACGTCATATACAGATCTTTATGAGTTTACTGGATCCAGCAGGGAAATGGTCACACTACCGTAACAGTGTCTCCTCTGACTGACTCACTTTGTTCAGGGTCAATGACTGTTTGCTCATGGTCTACTACCTGGTTTCACTCTGAATAATCATTAACCACCTGAGAAGATAATAAGCAAGCAGGCAGTTTCTGGAGAGACGGCCTTCCCGTTTTTAAATGTCAACATCACACTAGTCACATGAGACCTGAGATATGGGTTAATTATTGACTAGACCTGCCACTTTTCAAATGATGCCTGTTTTATACAGTGAATGACAACACGTTAACATCAAAAGCTCTGTACACTCAGTTTTTTGTATTGTTCTGTATCTTAAAACTAGGTCTGTAGAATATTTCCGCTCTGTTTCTAAAAACCATAGTCAGCATCCTCCCCAACACATGGTGTCCACATCCAATGTTTGCTTTAACATTGTGCAGGGGAGTGTCAGGAACACAAATCAATACATGCAGACACATGGCATATTGTACGTGAATGCCAATCGCAAGTGAAATGAACACAAATAAATTAAAAAAAAAGCTAAATTCCTGAAAGAAAAAATAAATAAACAAAACAAAATATTGCTAGAAAACCCCCCATCCAGCCATCTATTTGCCCATGCTAACTGACAGTGATATGTCTAGCATCCAAACCTTATTTAAATGGTGTGCTAATTGTTTTATTTTAGTTGACAGGTACACTCCAAGGGCTTAGAAGTTCCAGCTAGGCTCTAATATTTGATCAAATCAGTCAATGAACTACATAGAAAATGCTGCCGGTCACACTTTATCTCTTGCACTAAACAGACATGGTGTTTTGTTGGATCATATAGAGCTGTTTGTTTTTAAGAGTGGTCGTCTTTGCCTCGAACATGGATACATGCACATGGAGGTGTACAGACAGAGCAGAGTAGATGAGTCAAGCCTAGAGTGAATACTATGACTAGCACTAGTGTCTGACAATGGAGCCATGCTCACTGATGTCATCGGACTTAATGGTGGGTACAGTAATGGAGTGTGCACTGCTGCTGCATTTAAAAGTTTCATGTTAAAATTGCTTTAAAAAAGAGTAAGAGATATTTAGTTTACTATAAAGGGTAGTGAAAAGGGAAAAGGGTTTCCAAGGAAGATGAATCTTGGAAGATGTGATTGTTATTGAAGGTCTGATGACTTTATTATCTATAGTTACGTATTTTATCTTTGGAAAAACCTCAATAAACAGGGTATGTTAGTGTGGTAGAACTGAACTCATTTCCCTCATATTTCCAATGTTCCACACTGCAGTTATTTATTTTCTATAAAGCTGTGCTACCTGCAGTCTGTATCTGTGCCACAAAATGAGTCATCCGCCTTGTTTGACTCCTTTAAACACAAGGCCAGTGACAGTCTAAGGCTGTGGTTGGTTTGAGATTGTACCCATCTCTGTTGCTGAGCTCAGGGAGGCCTGGCATGCTCTGATGACCTCACACACTGGCCTCATTCAGCTGCTGCATTGTGTCTGCTGCATGAGGTCATCAGAGTGGGTCTCTGCAGGGCTGTGTGCTGGAAACATTGAAGAGCTGCACAGCTGACAGGGAAAGCATCCTAGGCTGGTTTCATAGACGCCGTTTAAACATCCAAAATAGAGAGTGAATGTTGTTTGAAGCAAAAGTATAACGTTGTTAAAACATTATACCATGTAGACATTAAAGGTGCAATGTGTAATACCTGGCCACATGCTCCAAACAAATAGGGGGCATGTATTTCACCTCTTTTACTAGTTCCATACAACCTAAATTTACAGTCATCAGTTTAAAAAATAAAGTTACGGGCCAACTGATAATTTACAGCTGAGCAAGAAAATTCTATCAGACTCTGAGAGCCCGTCAAAATATCACTGCTATCTTTATATCACGTGTGGCGTCGGCCTACAGTTTAGGTTAGCCATCTTTGTATTGACTGTGCCACTAAATGCTGGCTGTACGGTCAGTGTACGTTTTGATAGTTTGTTTAATGGATTAAATCCAAAGTGGCAGAAACGGGGAAACAACTCGTATTTTTGTCCCACCAGCAGGGGACTACCTTCTGAAAGGGCTAAACGAAAATACGAGTTGTTTTCTCTTTTCTCACACTTTGGATTTAATCCAATAAACAAATGTACACCGACCCTGTAGCTTCAATGTGATTGACAAGTTCTTGGTGCAGCTCTACTTTTTCGTCCTCTCATGTTGGACTGAGGGCAGACTGAACACTACAGCATCTCACTATCGCCTTTCAAGGTACAAGTAGTATGACAAAACAGGACCAGCCGGGGCTAGTGGTTAGCATGCTCATTTCAATAGATATCTCTGTGACGCAATACATAGACATCTTTGACATCATGTCAAAACTGTTACTTCTTCATATTCTGTTGATAACGTTAGGTAATTATTTTAAAATTCTGGCCATATCTTCCACACATTGTACCTTTAAACAAGTTAGAATAATATTGTATTAGGAAACAAAATGTTGCTGCACCCTGAATAACAAAGATTTTTGAAATATTTCTTTCAAAGTGGAATCCCTGGTCTGACAGATTGGGTTTATTGTTTGCCACTTGAAAAAAGGCTTTGTGTTATTGACATAGATAGGTCTCTTCAAGGAAGAGTACTGTAGAGTGTAGAGAAATATCTAAATGCGATTAGTTTGACCAGTTGTCCATCAAATGAGGATTTCAGGTTTGAAGACCTGATGATTTTTTTTTTCAAAATTAATTCCCGACATTTTAGTGAAAAGACAACTTTTAGCTAAACTTCAGATATTTACCTGCTTATCTACAGCTGACGTAATTTGCCAGCTAAAGTTGTCCTTCCAGATGATGCAGTCCAAAGTCGATGGTGGCTCATTCATTGTATTTTCTCTTTTAAATATGTCAATCACTGCTACTCAATAAAACTTGCTGTGAATACATTCACAATAGATTTGCAAAGCACAAGTGCATCATCTTTGGTAAAGCACATCACTGCAATTAAGAGTGTTTTTTTAATATCCAAGTAGACATTTCTACCCTTTTCCATCATGACTCTTCTTTTATCACACATACACTATTCCCTCACTTTGCATGTCGCTGTGCTTTGCTTTTCTCCTTCTCTCATCAACATCCACAGCTTCATCTCGCTGCCTCACTCTGTCTCTCTCCATCTTTGACTTCATGCTTTTCTTCACCAGGTCCAGGACTCTCAGACATTCTTACTTTGCGTACACACTGTGCTCACAGCCCAGCAGACGCTGTGCTGCACATTGAGAGTGCATTGTTGGGATTCTTACATGTAGTGAAGTCTTCAAATAGGATTCTCCTGCAGCGGCAAGAAGGGCAAGTCTCCCCCACCCAAGCACTCCACCCACCATGATTATTGTTTCTTGGGGGCTAGGCTGATGCTCCTGCACTGTGAGGAATTTAAGAGATTGCTCAGTAATATACCACCCAAGTAAGCAGGAGGGTTAATGTTTTTTTTAGGGTTATGTAAAGTTGGGGAATAGTACATTCTCACCTCTAAGCAGGACTGGTTCTGAAATACATTATAGAGAAGTACAGCAAACATTAATGCCTTCTTGTACAGGTGCAGGTGCCTCACGCTGCTCTGCACAGTTTCAATGTTTTTCCAGCCCCAACCATTTTCAGTGCTATTTAGTGTACAAAGTCATGTGCCTGCTTAATTTAAAACCCGCCTCACATCCTCTTTGTGTTATTACATTTGAAAAACAACCAAAGGGTCTCTGCTAAAGCCAGTTAGTCCTTCATGTAGCAGAGAAACAGTAAGACTCGTTTACAGTTTAGACTTAAATGCTTTGTGTAGCGGTTATGTAAAAGATGTCTAATGATTGATACGTTTACTGGAACCAGTGGGGGAAACAGTAACCACCCCTGAGGCCTTCATTGTGAGGAATTCCCTCATGCAGGCTGTCTGAACTCACAGGAAGGACTTGAAAATACAGATTAAGAGGAATTTATTTACATGACAGACCTTTTGTTCGAAGACAGAAAGGGTGAACACATCCGTTCCAGGTGTTCATGAAGACATAAGACAATATAAAGTAAAAGTAAAGCTGAAATTATTGTCAGATATTTTCTGTGTGTATATTATATCCTCACTTATGACCACTCTTTTTAGGTTATAGGGCTTTTAGAAACAAAGTTAATGAAATGCTGTAAACAAGAGACCATCAATGGTTTAGTCAGCCTTTGTTTTTGTTGTCTTGACCTTTTCAAGCGCGGTGAACCAAACAGATAACCCTCATTGGAGGAGTTGGCCTGTGCTGTCCAATTACACGCCTGACTGTTCTTTCAAGGAGAAAAATAACGGTTTCTTTAACAGGATGCCAGTCAGAAAATGAGCCTGTTCATTGTGAGCGCTGTAGTTGTTTGTTTGTGTTTGCTGAGTCTGTTCCTTCTATTTCCTGCCTGCTATAGGTGAACAATGTGGAGGAAAGCCGCAGTCTTCAAGACGCCCCAACCCTGCTGGTGTCAGAGAAGGGAGCCGGGCTGCTCAACGCCTCAGCGAACAGCGTCATCTCCTTCCCCCCGCCCAAGGTGGACAGCAGCTCCTACAATGAGGACACCTACGACAACAAAGAGTGGGTGACCTGTATTCACATCCTCCTTGTCCGCTCAGATTATAGAATTATACATACAAATCAGATGAAGCATGTTTTAACTAATTTGAGCCCCAGACTTCAAGATGAGTCGTCAAAAATATTTGTATGTTTTACAGGAAGACAGATATATTTGGTATATAACATGTAGATAGATAGATGGATAGATTCCACACAAACAATGAAACTCCAAACATGTGACTACACAAGCAATATCTAATCACTGCTTTGGTTTAAAGCCCATGAAAACATATTGCCTCTGTTGAGCCCTGTGTGTGACCTTTGAGCCCTTGTTGGATTAACTTTCCCTTGTTTTTTTTCTCATGTTCATTGAAATCTCTTAGGAAGGGAAAAGGCAGGATGTTGGTGAACGAATGTATTTGCTTTTCTTTAATGCTAGAAATTATTTCTCATGCACCTTGTTTTTGTTTGCCTTAGTATTCTCAAGACTGCAGTGTGTTTGACTAAAAGTGCATTTCTCTTCACGCTTACTTAACATCTCAGGACCTTTGAAAAAAACATGTCAAGCTCGTATCAGAAATATGCTCTGAACGACCTGATTAAGGAGAATTGCAATAATACAATTTTACAAAGCAGGATTTAGATTTGGTTCAAAGTACAGAATATTATTGTTTTGATGATTTCCTCTCTCACAAAGTAAACATAGCTGGCGTTTTCATAAGCAGAAGAATGTTGGAGTGCTCTATTGTTGACAGCCTTTTTTTCAAAGAAGTTGTAATATCTGCACTGCTGGATTTGGATTCCTCTGCAAATCCCTCCGAACAAAATTGAGCATGTTTCCTCCTTCCCGTTATTAAAACGCTGTACCTGTCACTGAGGGCCCTTCACATGGAAGTCAAAGTGTAGGGTGTAAGAAACAATAATCATCAGTGGGTCAAAGTGTTTACCTTCCTCCATATGTTATCTGTCTGGGCCATATAAGTTAATATTTGTTTTCTTTAGACACTGTCTCACATTAGACCTTTATTTAAGTTCCTGGTGTTATTTGGGTCATGTTTGCTTTATTTGTTCTATGTGGTTAAGAGCACAATTTCCACTGGGAATGGGGTGATTTCAGTAACCTCTTTAAGGTTTTATTTTTTAATAATATCTCTTTAACAAAATTGTCTTAGTGTAATGCTATTTCCATGAAAAATACTTTTTCATTAGTGGTTCCAGTGGGAAGGCATTCATTACAGAATGTTTTAATTTTTATGTTCCTGTCCTGCAGGTACTCAGAGAGGACCAGCAGACCGTCAGAAGCCTTCTCCCATGGTGGAAGAACCAGCTCCAGCCCGTCAGAGGAGACTGGCGGCGGTCGCAAACCCTCTGCCAACAGGGGCAAGAGACGCAGACGTAACCCCGAGCTGGACGAGTCTCAGTATGAGACAGAGTACACCACAGGAGGAGAAACGGGCAATGAACTTGACGGAGAAGAGTGGGACAAGTAAGAATGTACTATTGTATCTCCCTGCAGCTCATACTTTGTCTGGATTAAAAATGGAAATGTTATTATCTTGGAACAAAGAATGTTGATTGCAGTCTCTCCCTTAGGACCAGACCCAAATTCTTTGATTCAAATGAACAACTGTAAGCTCAGAAAATCAAGCTCACGTTAGAGTGACATGATTTACAGGAACATGCAGCTGGAGCATCTTTTGGATACAAGTACAGAATAGTAAATAAACAGATGCTTAAACAGGAAAGCTTGGAAAAGGCTTCAGGCTGTACGCGCTTCTCTCTGTCCAGGAGGGTAGTTAATCCTCTGAGGCATTCAAGTTCACATGGGCTGTACTCAGGAATAATGAGAATTGGGCCAAAGGTACAAAACATGGTCGTCATTGGAGTTTATGAGAAAGCAGTTTTATTTGGCTGTTGTTCGATCCACCCACACTAACACAGCATTATTGAAACCAGTACCTACACTATTACTCATTGACCAGTGCACTGTGGTCCTGTGGTTCAGTAGTAAACTTCATAACCTCAGTAAAGGTTGTAAGGTGGGATGTTCTTGTGCAGAAAGTGTTTTTAAGTCTTTCTGATGAGGTTTTTCTCTGATGCTGAATTCTCTCCTCCTCCTCTTCCTCCTCCAGTACGTACCCAGATATAACATCTGATGCTCAGCGTCAAGACTATAAGAGAGAGTTTGATGTCGACCTTAGGGAATACAAGCGCCTGTGTACTGAGATGGACGACATTAATGACCAGTTGAACAAACTCAGCCGACAGCTGGACACACTGGATGACACCTCTGCCAAATACCAGGTCAGATATATGCAGTGCTCACCTCCTAAACTCAGGAGAAAGGAATGTATGAGCCTAAATTACAAATCAGGAATGCAATACGCAATATCATCACCTTTTCACAGTAACTTGAATAGTGATAAAATAAGCCTCATGAATTAAGAAATGTTATTCTTGTTTCTGCCAAAACAAGCTTCTCTTTCCTTACAATTCATTCAAAATATTTTTACCATTTGCAGCTGTAATTTGCTGAAATCTGTTCCACACTCCTAGTATCAGATGTGGGTCTATGCTGCGTCCTTCTTTTTCATAACTTCATTTGTAATGTTTTATGAGTTTTATGTACGGCATTGAAGAGATGCAAGTATACATTGCAAAGACTTAGATAGACACACGAAGACTAAAATCCCTGATCATCAAGGTCCTGAATGCACTAAACAGATGGAAAACAGGAAAAGTTGTATGTTGTATGTGAGAGACACAGGATCAACAAATGTTTTTTCGTCATTTTTCCACAGGCTGTAGCAGAGGAATATAATCAGTTGAAGGATCTGAAGCAGGTGAGCAGACATCTCTGATGATACTTTATATAAACTAAACTCCATAAAGACTTTATTCAAAATATATTGCAGTTATTTGTGGAAGCATTAAGTTATTAACATCCAGCTACAAAATGTCACCTCATTTAGATTTCATCGTATTCTTTTGCACATAAAACTTCTTCTCTAAACATTTTCCTTGACAGTCTATCATGAAGCTTTTATTACTTTTTATTTAGAGCAGAAGAGCTAACATTCTCACTGTCTAGAATTATTAAATAACTCGTGCATTTTTGCGCTGTTTTGTATTATTCAACAACTCATCTAGTGTTCTCTCTACTCTGTAGACATCCGACTACAGGTCTAAGAAGAAAGAGTGCCGCATGCTGAGACACAAGCTGTTCCACCTCAAACGCATGGTGAAGGACTACGACAAGAACCATTGATGAACCCACTGAGTGCTGACACTCAGCTCTGTGGTCCTCACAGCAAACACTCACAGACACACAAGATACACTCCAAAATACTACAAAGACTGTGACATACCAAGACCAAAGTTACCTGTACAGAATCAACACACTCTGGATAACACCCCACAAACACACACACACACACACACACACACACACACACACACACACACACACACACACACACACACACATACACACACACACACACACACACATAGGGAACATCAGTTATGAATAAATAACTACTTCTTTTTATAAGAAAATGGAAGCAGGGCGCTCAGCTGTAGCCACTTCCACAGCAAACACTGCCTTTTCTCTAACAATTAAGCATCATTGTTCGCAGTGTTCAGTCACTTGTGAGGATCAGAGGGTGTGGTTTTGAGAAATGTCATTAAAAATGTACCTGACCTTCAGTCACCTGTGATAACACTGCGCTAAGTTTCTGTGGCTCTGTTTGCTCTCCAACTTTTCTTTGTTTTATCTCCACAGATAGGTGGAACAGTATTGTAGAGAACTAGTAATGGGTGAGACGGGTTGCTAGGATTGTTTTGCGAGCGAATCTTTGTCACATATGAACTTTAGTTGTGCTTTTTCTCATCTTCTGCGTTAGTGTTTGTAACTAATTTTAACGTCAGTAAAGTTGAAACTGCTTTCTGCTGGGACCACGTGTTTTTACTGGCTTTTTTTTTTTTTTAAACCAATATTTTTATATTGATTGTCATTGATGCAGTGAGACCAAAAAGGGGACAAAGTCGCCAGTGAGATATGTGAGACATCGTTGTTTTATAAATGCTTTTAATGAATACTGTGCATATACGTACCAAGAACAAAATTTACAGTATATGTCTATTAGATTCAGCAGATATCTTAGTTCTGTTTTCTGTACCTACTAAAGACTCATTGTGGTTGATTTTTGATCATTTAAAATGTGCTTAAGCTATGCAAATGAGCAAAAAAAATCCTGACTACTTTATACTATATTTTTTATCATGCAAGCTCCTCAACAAACTGGAAAACACTGTTTCTTTCACTGTCTATAAGCTACGCTCATCTTTTCATTTGATTCTTTGCCAATGAAAAACGATCATCTGCTAATTCCATGTGGTAATTTTTGTATTAATCCATTTCTTGTGCAAAGTGTTAGGATCTAGTGGATGTTATAATGTTTTAATTATTCAGACACACTTTTGATTTCTCATGCTTTTGTATTAAAAGAAGAACAATGTTGTCATTTTACAAACCATTTGTGAGCCATTTATTTTTGTACGAATTTATTTTCTTCGATGCTATTATAAGACCATTTTTTGTAACTGTATACTTCCATAAGGTATGATGTCTAAAAAGTACTGAGTTCAATAATAATAAACATTTGTAATTCTCTTATAATTAGATAAACCTGTCTCTGTTTTTTTCACATCTTCCATGTTTTGCTGACCCTGCTGATAGATGCAGCTTTGTGCATCTGCAGTGAGCCTCCAGCAGGGAGAGCAGGATGACTTCAGGGAACCACGATCCAATCACTGTCAGCTCATGGTAAGCTGTTGCTGCCCTCTTTTGGTAAACTACTTTAAAACCAATTTACTATACTAGAGCTGTGCAGTTTCACAATTGTGTTGTTTAATTGTCATCATATATTGTTTTTTGCAGTTAGTACACAAAAAGAACAACAGTTTTATTTGAATTTTTACTTGAATAACTAACGAAATGCTACGAAACACTTCTAATTAACCTTCAGTTTTGCTTCTTGTATGTTCGTGTAATCTGTACTCTTTCCAGATTTCAGTGGTGGAAAGGTTTGTGTGTCTGCTCGTAACACCTGAAGTTTCTCGACAGCCTCCTGGACTCAGTTTCTTCATTTATATTTATAATCTATAATTTTATCATTCTGTACACATGACATCTATTAAATGTCCCTCTGTCCTGGGAGTGGGATCCTTCCTCTGTTCCTCTTCCTGACGTTTCTTAATTTATTTCCCAGTTAAAAGATTTTTTGGAGAGCTTTTCTTTTTCCAAAGTGAGTGTCTTAGGACAGAGGGTGTTGTATACTGTACTGATTTTAAAGTACTTTGAGGCAAATTTGTGATATTGAGCTGTATAAATTAAATCAACTTGACATTTTAATGCAAATGTGTATGTCCAATATCAATAGAGCTGCAATTCACACGCATTTTCATGATCAAATAACCTGTCATTTGTTTGTCATTAATTGATTAATGATTTAATCTATAAATTGTCACCAATCGTGAAAAAGACTCATCACAAGTTCTAAGAGGTAAAGGTGTCATCTTAAAATGTCATTTGTAGCTTTGTTTGACCAACAGTCCAAAACATATTCAATTAATAACGATAAAAAGCACAGAAAAGCATTATGTTCTGACATTTTGAAGCTGGATCAAATATTCAGCAATTTTACTTGATTCGACGAATTAAATAAGTAATTTTGTAATTAATTATTTCAGCTCCAAACAGGAACTTTCTGGAGTGTTTCTGATTTTTACAGATGTGTGCAGTGCCTTAATGTCTCAGAGACGTAAGTCATCCACAGAGAGTATGTACATTTTTTTTTATTTCTTGTAATGGAAAAATATCCAGTCGTATGAACTTCTTTTGCATTTTTTTTAGGTTTAGCATGGTCAAAGAAACATGCTCCTTTATAAAGTAAGGTTACACAGTCAAATCACTATCGCTTATATTCCAACAAATAACACAAAGTGATCCAAAAACAGTATCAGCATCATTGTTGTCTTTTTTATGGGGAATACAAAAAAGTTTTACCAAAAACACATTTTTCCCCACATTGTCTTTTCTTTCAGTCAGTTAATTTGGCAAGAAAAACATTTGTCACATTGAGCTGCACTTCATGGCAATAACACTCATGAATGTGACTGCGTAGTACCCTTTTATCTCAGTACCAACAAACACCATAAACTTTATAACACTTACAACACTTGGAGTACCTTGCACAAGCATAATAATGATCTGAAGGTGACCTCTGTCCACTTTAGTCTGTGCTTTAACACACTGTTTTTAAAAGGGGACCATGAATCTGAAAGAAAATGAAAATGAACAACATCTACTTTAATAAAAGTAAAGGACACAAGTCTCCAGTTTGCAGAGATTAACCAGAAAATCAAGGGGTCACTTGACTAAGTGTAGCTTTCTGTAAATTATATGTCAAGATGTGTTCAAAATATATTCAAATATATTGGACAGACAGGTCTACAGGGGAATATTAGTGTTTAAGGTTTCTGTGATAAAGACACCTTGATCCCTTTATATTTATCTTTAGCACATCAATGTACAATATCTGTCTTTGACGTATAAAACATGAGGTAATAATGTTTGAGAGGGATGTGACTGTCTGAGGAGCCAGGTGTGTTTGAGTACATTCACCACTTCCTGTTGCAAGAACATTATTGTATAATATACTATATTAAAGGAAAAGCTCTAACATTTTGTGAAGTACAGTTATTTACTTTCTTGCAGAGAGTACAGTAAATATGAAGCTAGAACCAGTAGCTGGCTAATTTAGCTTAGCATTAAGACAGGAAACGGCTAATTATATTTAATTAGTGGAATCAATACAAAAAACAATGTGTAAAAAGGACAACTTGCTGTTTTACGGGGATATTTGCCTAGCTGTTGCAACCAATGGAGACTCCAGAAAGTTACTGGTCCCGGACCAAGCAATAGTCCAGCACATAACCCCGTAAAACATGTTGTTTTTCCACCTCAGGTTTTGTACGGATTAAACAAAGAATACAGTGTGTTAATTGGAGAGCATTACAGGTGTTGGCGGATCGATTTTGTTACTTTTGAAAAAAGCCAGGCTAGCTGTTTCCCCCTGTTCCCAGTCTTTATGCTAAGCTAAGCTAACCGGCTGCTAGCTGTAGCTTCATATTTACTGTACAGATGAGTAAGTGCAATCATACTTCCTTTAGGTACATAACATAAGAATGTCTTGTAAGTACGTCATATAGTATAATATGCAATACAATGCCCATACCTCTTCTTTGTTTTAATGCTGTACAAGGTGATACTTTTCAGTCTTCACACAAATACATTTGGTAACAAAGTTTGAGATTTCATTCCACAAATAAAAAGTGACACAACTAACAACATGTCCCAGATATAAAGCTCTACCTGTAAAAGTGCCACTGCTGTGGCATCATTTAAAACAAAGCAGAGGGAAAACACATAGAGCCTGGGTTCAAACTGAGTCACATTAGGGATGAAATGGGAGGAGGTAGTACAGGCACATGGCCTCATATAAGAGTCTGATGTTTAATTAAAGCCCTGTGTTTTTCTCCAGTATCAGACAGAGAGAGATCAGATGGAGGTCAGAGCAAAACTGACAAGTGCTACAAACATACATACATACATACATATATATATATATATATGTATATATATATATATGTATATATATATATATATATATATATATACATATATATATATATATATATATATATATATATATATATATATATATATATATATACGTATATATATATATATATATGTATATATATATATATATATATATATATATATATATATACGTATATATATATATATATATATATATATGTATATATATATATATATATATATATATATATATATATATATATATACGTATATATACATATATATATATATATATATCAGTTTGTATTCATATCATTCAGTTTGTACCGGATATGTAATCTTTGTGAGCTCTGATTCAACCCAATCTAATCTCAGTCTGCCTCACTCTGGAGTCAGCTGGCTTCACTGTCCCGGTACGTAGGGCCAACTGATGGAGCTCCCCGACAGCTGCATGTCTCGGATCAGCGTCTCGATGGGTGTCTTGCCCACTAGCCGCATGAAGAAGAGTTGGGAGATGAGGTTGGCTGGCACGGCACGCAGAGCCGGCAGGCGCAGCAGTAAGCGGCCAAAGCGCTGAGGCTGGTTGGGGTACTGCAACCTCTCGTACTCTGTTAGGGCCACCTGGGCCTTCTCCTGTAGAGAGTCCACATGGGCCGGGTCTGTCAGACCACATGCATCTGTCAGGCAAAGAAACATAAGATTATCACCATTTGTTGTTCTGCTTTTGTATATTTGTATATGTTATACTTGTAGCTTTTTTATCCTTATGTAATTTTAAATTGTAAGTTCCTGCTTTACTTACATTTTTGGTCCTTTTAAGGAATAGTTCAACATTTTGGGGACAATATGCTTAATTGCTTTCTTGTCAAGAGTTTGAGAAGATCTAGCCCTCTGATAACCCACAGTTCGTCTTTGTCAAGATTAGACAAGCAAGATATAACAAGTTTCCAGTCTCTATGCTAAGCTAACTGGCTACTGGCTGTAGCTTCATATTCAAAGGACATCGAAGTGGTACCAACCTTTGCATATAACTCTTGGCAAGAAAGTGAATAGGTGTATGTCAAAATATTCCTTTAAAGGAAATTGTCTTTCTTTTTGTCCTCCTTCAGTGAGGTCAGAGGTCACATTCAGTCAAGTCAAAGGAGCCCAGGAGGACCCTGCCTAATACATCATACAGACAGTTTTTTTTTGGTCTTCTATAAAGACACATGGGATCAGTTTACAGCAAAGACATCCAGTTACAGGAGCTTTAATCACCCAGATAGCCTTGCAACAAAACCAGACTTACCAGGTGAAAAGAGTGCAATGGCCTTGAGGCAGCTGTACTCAGCTGAGTCCACCTGAAGCCGGTTCAGCTTGTCCACCTGGTCTTGGAAAACCCTGACCTGGTCCATGAAGGACACCACACGCTCAGCAGACATAGGAGATGAGTGGAACCCGGCAGCTGCCAGTAGAGGAGCCATGTGTAGAGGCAGAGCAGACTGAGCTGCGTTCAGGATGAAGAGCTCGCTCCAGCTCAGCCTCAGCAGCGCCACCTGTAGAGTTGAATAATAAAGAGTCCCAGCAGGCATTTGGACTTTGTCATAGTAGGAAAAGCACAGGTGTTACTAATACAATGGCTCTCTTGTATTCAAGTATCTCAGTGAGGCATGACTGTTTAAAAGTGACCCAGTATGCCAATGAGCCTAAATCTGCAAAATGGCATTCAGCCATGAATAATTTAATTATTTACACCTGTCCTTTTCCTATTGTGACATGTCAAAAAAAAAGGGCTATCTGGAAGTCAGGACCAACAAAGGTAAATCAGATAAAGGTAAATCTGAGGGGCCACATGTCGAGTAAAGAGATAAAAAAAGAATAAAATCAATGTTTAGGTATCACGCAGACCGGAAGTTTCGCAGTGAGCTTTAATATTTGCACATGAATTTTAAAATGGACTCTGCACTGAACCCATAAGGTGGTTAAAAAAACAAAACAAAAAACAGACAGGAAAAGAAAACAAGTCACAAGGTACTGTAATGTCTTGACTCGCCTGCTCTGAGACTGGAAGTTCTGGGAAGTATGGGATGTTTCTGGCCCACTCGATGGTGCTGAAGAGGAGCCGGGCAGCCAGCTCACAGATGCTGTCGATACCCATGACGGAGGCTCCACTGGCAGATGCCTGCATCTGGGCCTGACTGTACGGGTTCACATAGCGGCTGCTGGGGTACGGCTCAGCTCGGAGGAGCTGGGAGATGAGCTCTGAAACCGGCTGCCCGTTGAAGTAGTCCGCCCCAATGGGACCTGGCCCTGCACCTCCAACCCCACCAGCCAGGGAGTTGGGACTGATACCTGAGTGAGATGGAGGGATTCGTCCTCTCTGGACTGCTGCAAAAAGACAGACATCAGAATGAGGATCTGAACATCCTGGTGGAGATGTGTGTGCTGTCTGAGAAACAGGTCCTTGTCCCTTTTCATCATCATTCAAACTCGTCATATTGTCGCTGTTCTGTGAAAACTATGTGTAAAAAACCTTTACAGCTGTCTGACGTTTTAAATGATATATCAAGCTTAAGAGGTAGCTAAATGTTCTCAACCCAAAACTTTTTCCTTATGGGTTATATTATTTGGCTTTCTTTGGAAAAATGTCCAAAATGTAGATGTTTAGTCAAAAATGAAATAATGTTTTCATCAACAACCTTTTAACAATGTAATTATGAGGCATCGATTGCAGTACTGAGAGTGCTACTCTTATTTGTTGTCCTTAGTGATTATAATGTAAGACCTACATCTTGATGTGAGCACTCTGTCTGAGGTTAATGGAGAGCTGCCCTCTCTGCACCAAACTTTAATGAACACCACTGACTGTATTAAATATTAGTGAATAGGCTGTAGTTTCAAAGGCCAAAATCTCACTTAAAGCAGCGAGCATGTGCTTCCCTGTCTGGGTTAAAGGTGAAACAGACGTTCCCATCTAATATGGAAACAGTGCAGTCTGCGTCATGGGCCATGGTCAGCGTGGTTCATTAATAACCAGGCTCAATATAACCCCTGGCAGACTGTCACCTCACTGCACATTATGTATGGCACAGCGGCTCGCGGTGTCCTCTGACACAGACTGAAATACAAGTACGGTTATAGGGAACTGGAATACAATTACAAATGCTTTTGAAATAATTTGTGATGTGATAATGAGGGTAAGATTGCTGGTATGAATATAATTACACCAGGGGAAATGGGAATCATCTCTTCTTACTACTAATCAGCCATGCAGAAATTAAGCAAATTATAACTGTCATTAAATGTATATATATATATATATATATATATATATATATATATATATATATATATATATAGACACATGCTATAAAGAGACTCAGACGTGTCAGTGTTTTGAGTGAACTTGTCAAATTCGAGCTTGACAACATGCTTTGGTTGATAGTATAAATATTGTGCTTGGATCACTGGCAAATGTCAGTGGCTGTTTCTGTCGAAATCAGCATTTTCCCTGCGGATTACTCATTTCTTATATTTTTGTATGTGTGTTTCTAGGTATTTGTGCTTTGCTGAAGGGTGTTTGTACATGAATCAGGCTATTTGTTGGTATGTAAAGGAGAAGATATGATTGGTTTAAACCTCAGTGCTAGAAAGTGGCTTCGTACATATACTTAAGTACTGTATTTAAGTACAATTTTGAAGTATATGTACTTTGCTTGACTTCCATTTCATGCTACTTTATACCTCTATTCCATTCAATTTCAGCTGGAAATGTGGTATTTTTCTTTTTGCACTACACTACATTTATTTGACAGCTGCAGTTACTTTGACGATGAAGATATTATATAAATAACATATATGATTGTATTATAAAATATGATTAAATTCATGTTTAAACTAACCAACAGTATATAAAATACAAATTGGCTCCATCTCGCCCAGCTACAAAATTAGAATGCTATTATAATACTACTACTAATAATAAATGTTTACCTACAAAGTAAGTAGCTTACTTTTAATACTTTTAGTGCAATTTGCTGATCAGTAAAATGTTGAAAGCAAAACTTTAACCTTTAAAGAAGGATTTTTCAACTTTTACTTGAACTCACTGATTTGTTTGGCTACTTGGAAGCAGCGCAAAAGCTGTAAACATAACACTAACACAGTATTATCCCATTTTCAATGGGGAAGAAAAGTTATCCAGCAGTTGCTTATCTACACATCCAGCGATTAAGGAGCAACATTGGTGTTCCATTTGGGTTAAGTCCAATACTCTCTTTTAGCTCTGTTTTTGGTCTCCACCAACTCCTGAGGAAAGTATCTGTCTTTTAGCTGCTAAATGCTATGTTCACTAGTTAGTCACTAACTGTGTCTGTTTGATGTTTGATGTTTGCCATGCAATGTACATCGAAGCTTTCTGTTGCTTCTGGAAACACTGCTAATGAGAGCGAACCAAAACAGTAAAGTTGATGAGCTGAAAAATGCTAAAATGGTCTTTAGAGCTGATGGTCACACATAGTCAGTAAATCAATTAATACAAAAATAACAATTAGTGCAGCTTAAAGGATCTTCCACCACTGTGATACCTAAACGTACAACAATAACCTCAGACATTCATATGACATGGTTCAGTCTTAAGATTTTTCACCTCTTGCAATAAAAAACAAACAAACTCAGTCACGTCTCTACTAATCCTAAAATAAAAACCTTTTAACCTGCTGTGCAATGAATGACAGAGCTTTGATACCTTCTTTGCGCATTCCTACACGGAAACATTTCTTCAGACGACAGTATTGGCACTGGTTGCGGTGATGCTGGTCGATTTGGCATTCTCGATTTGATCTGAACAAAGGAAACAAATAATGAAACACTTAGTGAAGAGCAAAACAAATGATAGTCATGGTGATAGTCAGAGAAATTTAAATAAAAAGTGCTTT
Organism: Cebidichthys violaceus; assembly: GCF_023349555.1. Taxonomy (NCBI): domain Eukaryota; kingdom Metazoa; phylum Chordata; class Actinopteri; order Perciformes; family Stichaeidae; genus Cebidichthys; species Cebidichthys violaceus. Next base: position 6,930,881 of record NW_027176296.1, on the reverse strand, counting down.
CAGTGAGTTTCTAATAATGAAAGAAGTTGACATTTACATCTTTGTCTTCCCCCTTTCGCTCCCTCTATCCTTCTCATTGACCCTATGGTGAGTGAACTATGTGAGCTCTGCGAGGTTGAAAAGCTGGCTGTGACCTTTGTAAATCAGAGGCCTTACCCGCCCTTGGCTTGCCTTTTACACTAGAACAAGATCTGCCAACATTTCACCGAGAGCGTTTTTCAGACATGACAAACTGACTGGAAAGGCACCTTCCATTCAGCGTTAGTGCAATTTTATGTGGAAGAAACAACTACATTCAGAGGCTGAGAGTAGTCTCAGTAAGAGCAGAGAATTAAGTTGCAACATTGGGTTCCTGTGGTGAAGAATAATGGGAATGTTGACCTTCTGAGGCAATCTATCCTCACATGACTGACCTTCAGGGCTTTCATTTATTTTCTTTTTTTCCCCATAAGCCTGTTTGTGAGACATACCCAAGGCTGGAGCATATCACTCTGAGTGATAGCTTGAGAAAGGACTAATCTGCTGTGTCTATTCATAAATGTGAATGTCGAAAAAAAAAAACCTGGTACATTTACCTCCCACCCCACATTTAGCATTTAAAAGCACTATATAAACATTTACTAAATGGTTTATAAAACACTATAAAGTAGTTGTACGCAAATATAAGGACATTTTAAGTGTTTATTGATATAGATTATTAGTCATCAATTACATCTTCTCCTATAAAGACATATTTAATATTATTACGATATTGTTGCTCATTATTTGTTAATACCCTAACCTCCAATTAAACAGGAAGAGATATGTTGTTGACAAATACATGAATAGCATTAATATCTGCTGACAACTACCTTTATAGTGTGTTATTAACAATTTGTGTTCCCAAAAGTGTTACCAAAAGAGACATTTTAGTCAGACAAGAAGAGCAAGCAAAATAAATTAAACGCGTGTCCTTTAACTCTATACTGTTCAAACTATAAACAAAACAAGACATCACTTTGAATCTCCCAGCAGCTCTCACCTGCAGGAATAGTTGAGGTTTCTTCTGATGCTCCTCTTAAAGAAGCTCTTGCAGCCCTCGCAGGTGAACACACCATAGTGCTTTCCACTGGACTTGTCCCCGCACACCACACAGTCCACCACGCAGGTCTTGTCTTCGTCCCCGACGTCTACGTCGCTGCTCCCGGCCTGAGGTGAGCCCTCCTCTTCCTCCCTCCTCAGGTAAGCCTTCTCCCCCAGTCCATTAGTGTCCCCGTTGGGGTTGCCCCATCCCCCGCTCACCATGGCCATATTCTCTGAGACACGCAGCTCTGTGAGTGGATCATACACAGACCTGCCCCGTCCCCCAGCCTCCGACTACCCTTTAAGTCTAAAAACTGATCCCAGACAAGAAAACAGCTCCAGACTTGTATTAAAGTCGGGTTTTGTCCAAGAAGATCTAGAAGTGGGTTAAAGAAGTTGTCCCGGACTCTCCCGTGTTGACCTTTCTCCCCTTTGCCGTCTGGTTGTAATGACCCGGAGGTCCTTCCCAGTGCTGTTTTCTCTCTTGCTCTTCTTTAATCCCTCTGCTCTCTCTGTTCTTGTCTTTCACTCTTGTGTTCTCTGTCCTGACCTTCGATCAATGGCTCCCGAGGTCTGAGAAAACTTCAGACACACATTGAGTGGTTCAGAGTTCAGGCAGGAGAAAAGGGTGCAGCCTTGCTCTTTTCACTGGAAACAATAAATTACACTTTGACTCTGTCTCTCTTTCTTCTTCCCTCCCACTTTCTCTCTAAGTCCCCCCCCCCCCCACCCGGAAGAAGTTAAAAAAAACACCTTACCTATCCCTAAGCATAGTAATGTGGAACAAAACAGAGTCGCTCTCCAAATGAAAAAGCGGCTCTGCCCCTCTCTCAGTGCTAGAATTTCTCCCAAAAGGACAAGAAAGTGGGAGGAAAATAAAACGCCGCTCTCCTTCAGCCAGGGTTAAACTGCCCTGCCCTCTCCTCCAACTTATAAACTAGTCCAACCAGTTCCTGCCGTGCAGAGGTGTTATCTGCTGATCTGAGGCAGTTCTAGTCCAGACGCACTCTTGACTTGTCGGGGCTGTTATAGAAGCAGAGGTGATTGTGATGAAGAGGAAAAATAAGATAATATTTTGCTCTGGAAATGCAAAGTCCCAAAGGGAAAAAAAAGAATTATGGGGAGTTTTGGAAATTGGATTCTGTTTTTCTTCTTTGTTATTCAGAGAGGACCCGACCACAAAGCCTCATCAGCTTTTATATAAGTATTTTGGCCAGGAACACCTCTCTGCCCAATAAATAGCCAAAAAGATCCAGCTGAAACTGATTCCACACTTGATATTCGAATAAGAAGTGGTGAGAAAGACAATACACTCCTTTCACTTGTGGAATTATGTCTTTGTGGTCTCTGCAGCTACAAAGTTCATCAAATATGTCCTCCTCTTCTGTGTCTGTGGTGAAATGATGTTTTCTTGTGGCTCCCCCAACTCTTCAGAGTCTGTCGTGTCAGAGGCTCGAATGTCACAGAAAAAACAAACAACAACAAGCCAAAACAAAAAGCAGAGTTGAGAAACCTCCTCCTCTCTCAAAGCTCCACAAAGTGTTGTCTCCTGTTTTGTCAGTGCTTGTCCATCCAGCAGTAACAACCAGAGGCCAGAACCTCTCCACATTCCCTGTCAGCAAGTCAGGGTGTACTGTTGCACTATTTACTATTCTACCCGTCCTTTTTTTCTTTTCCGCCCGTCTTTCTGCTGGCCCCGGCAGGAATAAATTAGGCAAACAAGCGCAGGAAAACCCCGGTCATGGACCTTTTAGTGAAAGCCAGACGCTGCAGTGGAGAGCAGCCCTGAGATAGCCTCCTCTCCTGCTCCTCTCAATCCCCTCTCTGTGTCTCTGCCTCGCTCCCTCCTTTAGGGAGAGTGAGCGTGTGTCTGTGTGCTGAGGGATTTGACACTGCTATTCAAGCCCTGCCGTTGCCATGGCACTGGATGCCTTATAAGGCCAGCGGAGTCAAAGAGCACAGAGTGGGCTGCAGCCACACACACACACACACACACACACACACACACACACACATACACACACACACACACACACACACACACACACATTGAAAGAATGCCTGGTTGCCTGACTGGCTGCCTGTTTCCCCCCTGACCCCGGGCCAGCCTGGAAGCAAAGGGGGAGTTAACCCCAACACTGCCGTAAGACAAAGAGGGGGGCCTCGGGTCGACGCACAGCGAGCGCATGGCACTCACACTCATGTTCTCCACTTCACTCTAATCCCAAAGAATTTCTCCGACTTTGCTGACCCAATAATAACAGGGACGGCCTGTTGTTATTGAGCAACTTGTCAAAAGGTTATATGATACGCCACTGGCTCCTTTTCACACCTGCTGCACACACTCACTGGTCCTTGTGAAGGAGATCCTGGTTAACTGCTGTCTCCTGGATGATTATGTTTGAGTTTTTCACGTGCACCTTTGAATGGGGTGATCAGAAGTTGTTGGCAGTAACACAGATGAAAGAAGAAAAGTTTAGATATACTGACTTTTAGTCCATTCTCTCTATTCTTTACCCTTTACCCTCATAGCTGTTATTCCTATTTCTGAATGCAAAAAGAGATATGCAAAACACAGCAACAGTCAACCATGGTCAAATTCCTTGTATGTGCACACATGCTTAGCCAACAAAGGTGATTCAATCTGTCGTTGTTCCCTGAAACCTTTTTTCCTGTGAAGGAGGTGCTACCTTTCTGAGGGGAACGCAAGTTATAGGATGGTGTTCTTGGTGGATGATGGGCATACAAAGCGCTGGACTTTGACAGTGGTGACTGGGGTTCACGTCCTGGTCCCTGCAACCACAAACATGTTTCTTCATGCTTATATATCTGTATGGGTGATACTGTATAGGAAAACCAATGAAATACATTGTCAGTGAATATGTTACTCACAGTTCAGTATCAACAGTTTATGTTGATAACGCGTACCCTGGCATCTCTACATTTCCTGTAAGACGTATTTGCTGTTACAGATTATCAGTGTATAGATGTATTTCATTTAATAGACAGGTTGACAGTGCGTAGTAATCCTCCTGTTTTCAACTTATCTTGTAGGTCATCTATCGTCTTGGCAGTCAGCAGTGCTCCTGTGGAATTTTCTTTGTCTGTCATACAAACAGTATTGTCATGTGAGGGGAGGACAAAATAAACAATCTGGCCTGCAAGGTTTCCAATAACAGCCTTCAATTTTAGGAGAAAAAAAAATACCCACAGAGGAGGTATTCACTTCCAAGCATGCCTGGTTAAAAGAACCTCTATGTACCAAAAAGTGTTTGCTCATCACATGGTTTTAAAGGAATTTCCCCAGAATGACAAAATATTTTGAACTTGTGTTGTTCAAAGGAATGTTTTGTCTCAGAAGATGCATGAGTGTCAAAGGAGCAAAGAGGTAAAAGTTGATAACAAGGCTGGCAGAAGGGGGAAGGACTTCTCTTGCGCAATTTTGTGTCTGTGATGTTAATTCAACCTTTTTGAATGTGAGCATAAGGTAACTTTAGCCCACATCCGTCACAGCGAGACTCATTGTGCATGGATAGGCCTTTTGTTTGGTTAAGAGGTCAAGCTAAGCTGCTGTAAGTTGAATTACTGTTTTCTTTTAAGCCCCTGTGTATGTGTATTAGCAGAGGTTGGATAATTTTGCAAAGATTTGGTTGTGGAACATCTTTAAAGAGTACAACTTAAATATCTTAAGTCTAACTATCCAGTAATCAAAAGAAACATATTGCATTTATTTTGTAGATATCCTCTATATACTTTTTTGGGGATGCAGATTTTTTTTAAATTACAGCAGATTTTGTGGAAACTGTTTTGTTGTACATGTGCTTCAAAGTTCACAAGTTCATTTAGTCTTTGAATCTTGTAAACAAAAACTAAGTGAAAGTGAAAACAAGACTTTCTGAAACATTTACAGGATGATTTGGGTCAAAGAAAAGTACAATAAAACAGTTTTTAAAAAAAACTATTATCAGTAACAATAAAACTCACAACGAAGCAGACCACAGTGATAAGTGCAGTGTGGATGAAGGATGTTGGACCATTGACCTGTCTGTCTACACATGTTTTTATCGCTGGATTTTCTGCAGTGTGAGGTTAAAACCAAAGTGCCCATGTTTGCAGCTATACTGTGTTTTGTTTGTGAGCCAACAGATGCAGTACTTCTATATATGTTTGAGTGTGCTTATGTGCACATGTAGCAGTCATAGCAACATAACAATGCATAAAAAGTGTGTTTTGTGTGTCTGAGGAAGAGTGTGCATGTGCCCTTGTGCATAAGTATATGCCTTATATATCTGGGAGTTATTGTGTGTGTGTATGTGTGTGTTCTTTGCTCTTTGAACTGCAGGTCAGGAATGCAGTTGCTCTCAGCGTGAAGTCGACTGTGGCGGAGTCTGCACATTCTCAACACAGTCAGGAGTCCAGAGCCACCAGAGTGAAGCAAAGAAACCGTTAGTACACTCACCTGAACACTGCACACACACACATACACACACACACACACACACACACACACTGACATGCACAGTGACATGACAACACACCTCCGATGTAATCCAAATGCTCCCTTTAAATAGCTCCCTCAGTTTATTGGAAATTAAAAACATTTTCACACTTTGTATGTGCTTGCGTCAGTGCTTCCAGAGTATATGCTGCTTACATCAAATGAAAATAATTTGGATGCCACTAGAATATTTCCCCAAATATTGGCTTGATGTATTTATATCAACTGTTATTGGTCAATCAGTGTTTTGGCATTGTCAGTATCAAGAAGGGACTATGTGATATTTATTATAATATTTTTCATATGGGTGGTTAAATTGCTAAACAGGTGTGTTAACAAACAGTCTCTCATGTCATCTTATTAGGTGGACTGGATGCTAACACCGATAGCATAGACATTGTATTATGTGAGCTTGTGTGTGGGTGATTCAGCATATTTTAACACATTTTTATTACATGTTTTATGATTTTATTTTTTTAAATGTTTAATGGTAAAGTCTGTGGGCATTTTGTGTTTCACTTGGCTGCCAGACAAATTTTCCCTTTGGGACAATAAAGGTAAAGGTAAGGCTGAAGTCATGAAAAGGCTTCTGTAGACATTGAAACACACGCACACACACACACACACACACACACACACACACACACACACACACACACACACACACACACACACACACACATCCGATTTACTTACATGGCATGTACATACAGGTTTAACCAGCTGAAGCTCTGCAGGCTGTAGGAGCTGCTTCTTTAATCTCCTCAGTTTAACAGAAGAAACTTGTGTCATTGTATCAGATACACATTGATAATTAAACTACACATTATATAATATACTGCTGCAATAGGTCACTTCTTCCTGTATTTGTTTTTAGAGAATGTGTTAATAGATAACAAACACAACCAATATAACTTCCACTGTCATTGACATTTTATTTTAAGTGTTACATTGGTTGGAAACAATTAAGGTGATTCTCTGCAAATGGTGGTGAGATTATTGGTCTGGAAGTGTGTTAACTGCATTAGTTAAAGTGCAGAGGAATTTGAAAACGTGGGTTAAACTTTAACTCTAAAGAGAAACTGTGGGTGAACAAGCAAGAGCACATAACTCTCTGCTCCTTCCTCATTAGCCTCTGCTGCCCTTTGGCCCAGAGGCCATAGGAAAAAAAAAATCATCTTCTCTCCCCTTCTCTCTCTCTCTCTCTCTCTCTCTCTCTCTCTCTCTCTCTCTCTCTCTCTCGCTCTCTCTTTACACAACACTCTCTCCATCCTCGGGCCTTTGACCTCAAGCCAATGACGGCGCAATTTACAATACACAGAGCAGTGGAACCTGCCAAAGAAAAACATCTGCTGGGGTGACTCCAGAGCAACACAGCGTCCAATCAATATTTGCCCTCCTCTCCGCCCAGGACCTGCTGGAGATGGTGGGAAACTTCCCATTTGGTGTGTGTTGTCATTCAAATCAGCTATATTGTGTTCGCTGTGAACAAGGTATCAACCCATTGTTTGTAAAGGAGTCAATGGAACTATGTACTGTAATAGCAGTGGAGCTTTCTTCTCCATGTTTTTGCTGTTAAGATAAGAATGAGTTTAAACTGTTGCTCTGAACTCTTTCGTTAACAATCTCCTTGTTTTGTTGTTGAATAGCTTCACAGTTACATAAAGCATTTTCCGCACTCTATTACATTCTGTTGGCCTACCTGTGTGTTCCAGATGAAGATATACCTCACTTTAGGAATAATAGAGTTTCAGTTATTTACTTGCAGAGAGTTAGATGAGACAATTAAAACCACTTTAATATTTGTGTACTACAGTATGAAGTTAGAGCCAGAAGGCAATTAGCTTAGCTTAGCATTAATACTAGAAGCAGGGGGGAACACAAACTCATCTCACAGACCACAACCTCTTAACAGCACATTACATGGTGGTGGCAAGTATGACCATGGAAACAATTTAATATTTAAGCAAAAACACTTAGTTACGTTAAGGAAAAACATCATGGTTGGGCTTAAAATAAATACATAAACAAAAGTAGAATATGTAAACACGTGACATAAGTACAGGAAATACGTTACTTCAAAATAACTCAACAACACTTTAGGACACAATCAGTGGTCTCAAAACCCGGCCTGGTTGAAAGTCTTGTGTTTATGTTTGTACTACGTCACCAGCTCTGGTCGTTGCATATTCACATTGATACCTTTAATTTGTGTGTCAACCCAGCCCAGTATTATGGCAAGTGGTGACACGGATCGTCTATTTTTACTTGTCACTCAGCACAAAAACAAGATAAGAAATTTGTCTTGGACACATACAGTATCTGCTGTTAAAAAATACAAAAATAACATAGTGCATACATACAGTACATACACAGACTGTCACCAGTCCACATGCATGCACACACTGTACCTACAGTACATGCACAGACTACCATTGTTTGGGAACAAAGGTTCCCAAACAAAATCAAACCAGGAACATGACGGTTACATTGTACACTTCTTAAACCACTTAGCCATGACAACGCCCTGAGATGACTTCAAACACAAAACTTTTACTGTTAAAGTAGCAGAATGACATTGACATATTATCAGCTTATGAAGTTGTTACACACACTAACATTAGCGTTCATTTGGAGTCGTGTTTCAAGCCACCTGATTGATGTCAGTCCAATACTCACTCTGCTATTAGCTTTGGTTTGACCTTCACAAACTTGTCAAGGGAAATATTCAACTCTTTAGCTGAGAAATGCTCAACTATGTTCACTATTCTCTGTGACAATCTGCTGTTTGGTGCTGCGCAGGAAGTGAACAAGGTTATTTCAGAGCTTTTCCGCTGCTTTAGCTGGAAATGAGTGATTATAGGGAACTAAACCTCTAACCAAAACAATGATCTTAAAGATAATTCTCTGCAGCAACACCTTTCACATTAGCTCTACTCGTTTGACTCATTGTTAAAAAAATAATTGTGCAGCTATACATTTTAGTTGACGTAATTGATTACAATAAGTTTTAAATATTCAAATGCAGATTATTTTTTATGGCTGGCTTTGGGGTCACTTATGTATTCACATTTTCATTGATTTGTATGGAACGCCATTATGGTCGTAATTGCTTTTATTGTTTGTCTTCTTGCCATAATGAAATGTCGTGAACAAAGCATCAAAGTATTTACACCCTTGACCAACATTGCTTTCAGTATATTCAATATGACATGATTTTAAAATATAACTGATGGTTTCAACTCAGACAACAGAAGTTTGTAATGATGGGGTTGAAGAGGCTGATGTGTACCAACTAGCTTTACTCAAACAACTATTTCAATCAGGAGAGACAAGTCAGATGAAGAAAAGATTATTGTTTATTATTAACAGAGGATTTGTATGATCAAGTCTTGTCAGGTGTTTGGACTCTGCAGGGAGATTTGTAATCAAGGGGCGTCTGCCCTGAGCGGCAGCCTGTAGAGTATTGGCTGATGAGGCTGATAGAATGATGAGTTGATGAAGCAGATGAATCTGCGAAGACTGGACAAAGATGGGGAGGTGGAGGGGGGCGTAACAGCAACAATAACGTACTGAAGGTAGAGAGACATTATATTTAAAAAGAGACGGCAGCAAGATGATAGGCGAACAATGTTTTTTTGTTTGTTTTGTTGTGCTATTGTATAGAGGAAACCTGGTGAGCTAAACAGCTGATATCATGATTGACAGCCCCGAACATTGACAGCAATGAAATTATGAGTGAGCATGCGTGAGGAGTGATTGGCAGATGAGAAATAAACTACGGGCTTAGGCATGCAAGGGTATAATCTTCCTGACTGAACTTATACTAGAGCCTCATTTAGCTAAGTGTTTTGCTTCGGATGTAAAATGATTACCATTGACAGATTGTCAATATGGATTTCAAAGATGAACTTGTTTGGCTTTTAACATCCAATAATTCCCTGTCTGAAAATATATTTTCAGACAGGGAATTAACCTAACGCTCTCTCTAGCCACAACAATTTGATCGTGTTCCCAATCACCAGGTTCAATCTCTTGTAAATCTGAGTCCAATCTGTTTCTCCCTGTTTGTGCCCTATAGGTCAAATACGTTGCTTGGGATGGCAGGAAATTAACCTAATAAGCTCAGTGAAGACAACTCAAATGCTTTAACAGGATTACGACGAGGCCACTCCCTCTGCCATGTTTCCCCTGAAAACACCTTATTGCTCTAATCTACTGCTCACAAGCTGGCGAGCTAATTGACCTCTTCTACGATCATCTGCTCTGGTATTGGTCTGGACTCTAAACTGTGCTCAGCTCAATTGTGACTTACCTGTAACGACTTACTAATTTAGGCCTACATCACAAAAACATGACAAGCTCTGTTCAGAAGAGAATTCATGGATTCCTATCACGAGTAAGCGTTAAGTTTATTTTCACAATACAATCAATGGAAAGGAAAGAGAAAACCAGTGGGATCATGGAAGACGGAAAAACATTTTTTTTTTCTGGTTGAATGTCATTCCCCATCTCGCTCCTCTCATTTTCTGTCATCTCTCTACTCAAACAGAGAAAAATGTTTAAAAAAATAACATAATAGAACCTGTAAAGACTGGCAAGGTCCTTTGAAGAAACCTTGTGATGCATTCTGCAAAATGTATTTCAGGTTAGGCTGTTTTATTTTTATGGGTAACAATTATTTCCACAGTTTGATTTTAAAAAGTACAAAAAGGGTTCACACAATTGTACACTTCCCTTGCAATGAGGGAAGGTTTACAGTGAGGCAGATCTGTGGATGCCTCTGACTGCAGGTAAGCACCTGGTGCATATGTTGGTAATAAGTTGATAATAGTTAAAGAAGGACTATTTTACGCTGTAGAAGGCAACCGAAAGAAGCTGAAGCGGATACATTTTGAGATTCAACACTGAATTTAACTGACTAACTGAAAACTTTTGGGGTTCAAACCACCTTTTTTGTTCTTTAACTTTGGTTAACCACGTCTCATTTGTTTTTTTGTCCTTCGACACAGTTTGAGTCTACAAGCATCTGGATCTTGAGGGATGAAACAACATTCCTCCACAAGGTATTTGTTCATTTGGTGTTTTGTTGATGGTGGTTGAGAAGATGTTGGTCCAAAACCTCCTACAGGTGTTCAACTGGGTTGAGATCTGGTGACTGTTGTCCACATCAGAAGGCAACTCCATGTCTCATGTTTCTCCAATGATTTATTGAGAATTTGTACTATCCCATTTGTTGGAATGAAGCAATCTGTTTTGTTAGTCATACCATTATCTAAAAATGGCATATGGGATCACATGAAGGGTTAATTTTTCAACTTTATGTGGTGTTATTGTGGTTCATGATGAACCACAATAACACCACATAAAGTTGAAAAAAAAAAGTAATCTCCTTCAGGAATTTTCGAATAAATGATTAGTTTAAAGTAAAAGATAATTTGTTCAATAGTCCTTATTCCAAATAAAAATAATCTTTACATTGTTTTACCATTTTCCCCCAAAAATTACATCTTATTTCACTTTACTAAATAAAGAACCAAATAAAACAAAGCCTTCCTGCAGTAAGTGTGCCAGGTGATCCAGGATGAATTTCAGACGTCAAACTCTTTTAACCTCAAGACAAGCAGGCATGCAATCCTTTGAGCTTGAGCATGTAAGTCCCCATTACTCGTCTCAGTTTCACCGGCAACAAGATTTCACTCTTTATCTGGTGGTTTTGGTGGTTGGTCTGAGCTATTTAATGTCATTATCTGACTGGGTGAGAGCACAAAACGGATGTGATCGGCCATTTGATTGAGGTCAAATCTCTTTCGTGCTTCTTCATGCCAATTGCACCCCCATCCTCCTGACCTCTCCACGGGCTGACTGGAGTCAGAAAACTCAGGAGAGCGGTGTCAGGTCAGCGTAGCACAGAGCAGAGAACAGAGAGATACAGAGACGAGGAGGAGATGAGAGGGGATATGGAGTGGTTGTGACAGGTGAGCTAATGGCTTTGAGAGGGCAAGGGGATGAAGCCCGCAGGCTGTGATCTCTTTATGCAGCTTACAGACGGACAACTTATTAAAATGAGGAACGGATGCAAAGAGTAAATGAGTTGACCTAAAACCCCTAGGTCACTGCCCCTCCCTTCTTGTGGTGGTGGTGGTGGTGGTGTGTGTGTGTGTGTGTGTGTGTGTGTGTGTGTGTGTGTGTGTGTGTGTGTGTGTGTGTGTGTGGTTATGAGATTGCGTCCACCCCCCACACTGATTGACAGCCTCTGTCGTTGTCTAATAATGGTTTGAGTATTTTTCCCAGGCACTGAAAAACTCCCCTATCCACAGATTTGAATGCTGGCTGTTACATGTGGGGGTTTTAAAATGTGTCCAGAGATGTAGAGCTTTAAAGTTACCAGATGAGAGTGTCACAGCCTCTATACCGTCCAAAAATAAATTACTATTTAAATACCTAATCAGTCCGTTCTCATGCGCTTTGTTTGCCTTTCTTATCTCACTTGTTCTTTAGTGCACTTTTACAAAACTGTATTTCAATGCATATTTCATCACACTAATAAAACTACAATCATTTTATCAAGCAAGATTACAGGAGACCTTTCATGCTTTCATGTTGGGTCAAGGTCAAAACAGGGTTTTAGTCATTCAACATAGAAATGTTAAGGAATGTTTGAATAACATTTATTTAAAATCAAAAACCTCCAGCAGTTCAATGAGTTCCAGTGGGAGAATGTCACATACACTGTATTGAAGTACAATGTTTTATATAGTTTACCTTTAGTATTTCCTTTTGATTCATATACTCCACTGTCCACTGGCAGCCATATATATATATATATATATATATATATATATATATATATATATATATATATATATATATATATATATATATATGTAACTGTATTTTTTTTTTTAAATCAAGAGAATGAGAAGTAATCATACAACAGTCCTGAGGCTGTAATACTGAGATAGATGCTCAAGTACAATTGCTAGTAATGTTAAATGTAGGTACTTATTCATTGCTGGACTATTGCTGGACTATTTTCAAGCTATGCTACTTTGTACTTCTACTCTGCTACATTTCAGAGGCAAATATTGTTATTAATATTAATATTTTATTGCAGAACGAGTGCTTTTACTTTGATCATTTAAGTACTTTCTGCTGGTAATATCTGTTCTTTTACTTATGTAAGATTCTGAATGCAGGACTTGTAATGCGGTACTTTGACATTGTTGTATTGGTACTTTCTTTGAGCTATGAATGATAATAAAAAAACGTTTTTCTTTCCAGAGGACAGTTTTGGCATAATTTGGCCTCTTTGATACAAGAGTCACCCAGAGGTTATAACAATCATGTTGTCTAAAAAACCTTTGATGAACTCAGAAGCTTAACATAGATCTTAGAGAGACAGAACACAAAATGGAACGATAATTGTATCATCTGCTCTAATGGCGGCTATTACAACAATAGAGATGGTGACCTGGAGGTATGGGGGGAGCAGCGAGGACCGGCCCTCTGTGGTGACCTCTGCTCTGGAAAGGGCAAGCTCAGGCAAGAGTCAGGGCGTCAGGGGCTCGCCACCTCGTCTGGCACTCTGAACCCTCCATTCACAGTCTAAGACAACAGCGCTGCATCGCTGTGACCCTGTGGGCGTGACACTCAACCTTTGCCTTAACCTCCTGACCGCCGGTCACAGCTGCAGCTGACCGGCTCGGGTAGGTCAGGGTGGGGGGGTCGGCTGGAGGGGGGAGAGGGGATGGAGATGATTGAGAGATGAGTGAGGAGAGAAGCTGGAGGGAGAGGAAATGGAGGTATGAGTGAGGTAAAGAGGGAAGGGTTGGTATAAAAAGATGGTCAGAGTTAGCTGGGTTTTTAAAGAGGTGGTTCACCCAAATTTAATTTTGTTTCTCAATTATTGTCAGTTGTGTCTGTTTGTTTATTTGTACAGATTTTGAAATATATAGCTTTTGCATTGGCAACAAATAGGCTACAATGAAATTACCAAAACCAAAAATGTGTTAATGTCCCAATACTTTCGGTTTTAATACTACATTAATAATCAATATTGTTTCATGTAAATAATCCACTTTTTCCCAGTTTCTGTCTTTGCTTGAGGCTACATTAACAGCTACTGGCATAACATACCCGAATCTCCAACCCAACTCTTGACGGTTGAGCTGCATTGTGGGTAATGTAGACGCCAGGTTTTGACAAGAAAGAAGAATGCATTGAATGAAAAAGATCATATCTTTGGGTCTGCTGCATCAATTTGTATCCTTGTCTTTAAACTGTTCATCGCGAGTCTGACAATGTTATAGGATTTAAATGATTAAGTGGAGTGAAGTACTCATTTAACTCTAAAAAAAAACTAATTTAAGCAATTGCTCTATTCCAAGAGGATCAGTTTTACACCAATGTCTCGTCATAGCCTTTTTTTCCAGCTACTAGCAAACCATTGAAAAGAAGGGGTAACAGTGAAAGGCAGAGAGAACTATGAAAGTGCTAAGAAGACAAATGGGCTGGCCGTACATTTTGTGTGCACATCAGCCATTGTCCTGGCCCCCATCCCCCTTCTCTGAGCTCTGTGACGACAGCACGGCCGGCCGGGGAGGGGCTTTTTTACAGTCAGTCGGCTTGTATGGGAAAAAGAACATGTGCACTCTCGAGGTCAGTCCCGAGCTCCTCAGATGGCTCAGTCCTTGAATCAGCCTAAAACATTCATGACTGCATGACAGCTGTTTCTGAAATAGGGAATGTCTCTTGTGATATGTCAGTCCTGTTAGACAAGTTAAGCTCTGGATTCCTTTTTCTGTTTATTGGTGACTCTCACAAAGGGTGAAAAGGCAGAACTTAAACTGCTTTCCATGTTCTACTGCCCTACATTCGCTATATTTACCTCTCTCAACCAATGAATGCCTGAACAAACTGCTGTAGATGTCCTTGATGGGTTGACAGATACATAGATGAAAAGGTACATATATCTCATACAAGCAAACTAAGTAACAATATAACATCTTAATAAGAAGACTAAGAGTCTACAACCATGCTAGCAGCTCTGTGAGGCCGTAGGCACAGCTTTGAGCGAAATGCTAACATGCTCACAGTGTAAATAACTCCACAAATTATAAAAAATACATATAAGCAACTTAAATTAATGATGCATTTGACTATTACAGTACAGCTGATTCTCTGACTGGAGAATCGTAGGATCACAGAACCGTCTCTTCCCTCCTCCACTCCAAGGCCTCCGCTGCAGCTTTTGGTGCTCCACTCTGGAGATGGTGACTCTCCATCACGGCCGCCACTTTCTGCTCCAGCCTCCACACCTGCTCCCGGTATTTCCGGCGAATCTGCCGGTACGAACTCAAGGCTTTACTGGAACAGAAGAAACCCACCAAGTGAGATACGATTTAATACACTCACATAAACAATGACACTACAAAACTACTTGTTTTTTTTAGCTTAAGTTGTACACGCAGAAAGATGATGATGAACAAGGACAAAAACATGCAGTCTATTAAATACCTTTCTTGAGATGCTTACCTGTGAGCTTGTGTAAGCCGGGCAATCTGCTCTCCATTGTCCCTCCTGTGTGAGGTGGTGTCTGACAGAGCTGTGTTTAGTGAGTCTTGAACTAAAGCCAGTCTCTTCTTCAGGGCTTGTTCTCTGAAAACAAAAATAAGATCAGATGAAACACAAGGGAGAACATCATGTAATTCTGTTCATTTTACTTAAGGCACTAAAGATCCTTACATAAACCATTTATAAACCCTATGTGAAATATCATAAATGTCTTTATGATGAGTCATAGCGAATGTGATATAGAGTGCTAACAGCTGAGCTTTGTTCAGAAGTATTCACTACTCGAGGTCAGAAGAAGAATGGGATGCTCTCTGAAGCATCTGATGGAGGGAACAAGAAGCCCTTTATGTCCAAAGTCTGCATTTCTGCTGACAGTGTTCCTAAGCAACAGATAAAACCAGGCAACAGATGTCTGAATGATTCATTTTCTACACTGACTACATTCATCAGGTACCTTTTTTTATTTACCAATGAATACCCAGATTTTTCTAGGAGACATTACATTCAATTATTTAGTAGGTTTCCTTGTTAACACACTCTAATAGGGTAATATTTAAATATTATTTATATATTATAATATGTGCCTTTACCAATTGTATTTTATAGTAAAGTATTTAATTAGTGCTCTAAATATTAGACTGCAGTGCACAGAGAAATTACAATGTCTCACCTTTGCAGGACGGCCTGCAGCTCTTTCAGAATGGGTCTGGTTCGAGGATCAGTGATGTCCCCATCGCTACCCAGTTTAGCTGCATTTTCACAGAGCCTCTGAAACATAACATTCAATTGTGATTATCTTTAAAGCTCAAAAGCTATTCCCCATTCAATTCCGTACTAATGAACATGGCATACAGTTATTTGAAACAGTGTTACAGTGTTGTGAGCAGTTTAACCAAAGAAGGATTTCTGTTTTATTTAAATTGGCTTTAGAGGTCTGAAGCAGTAAACGTATCCAGTATGTTTGAATAAAAAAGATTGAGAAAAGTTAGAAAAAATATACTTTATTAGAGCAGAAATATTTTGTTGTTCTTATTTTTTATCTTGTTAATCACCTTGCGCCTCCTCAGACTTATCTATCTTTAAAGGGACCCGACCCCTAGATTGGGAACCACTGCTCTAAAGATTGAGAATGAACCGTGCAGGACAGAATAACATTTATTATCCTGCAATCAGAAGCCATTGGGATTTTGGTTAAAA
This sequence comes from Cebidichthys violaceus, assembly GCF_023349555.1. Lineage (NCBI taxonomy): Eukaryota > Metazoa > Chordata > Actinopteri > Perciformes > Stichaeidae > Cebidichthys > Cebidichthys violaceus. Next base: position 6,914,548 of record NW_027176296.1, on the reverse strand, counting down.
TAGTGAAATAGCTAACTGCAAAAAGTCAATTATTGAGGCTGACCATGTACATCCAGATAAAATCATTGTTCTTCTAAACCAGTAAACATATACTGTATATTGAGGAAGAAAAGAAACCAGTTCTAGAGAGAAATTTTAACCCTTGAGGCACAAAGTTTGCGTAGCCCTTGTTTTTGAGGCCCTGTGTCTGCAGTGATAGACTGAATGCTGTGTTAACTTAAAGTAGCTGTTCAGCTCTTTCTCATTTGACAGTGACAGAGGTGTGTGATGAATCTGTGCTGCCGCGACAGGACAGCCCAGCAGAAGACCTTGTGGAACTAAAATATCCCTCTAGGCCTGGAGGGATTCTGCTTTGGTAGATGTGTGATTTCCCATGTGGGACACCCAGATTTGAATCAGGTCTGCCACAGTAGACCAACATCCTGCTCCCTCTTGCTCATTTCACCTTGACTTTGTATTATTTGATGAATTGAAAAAAAGGTCTCTGTTGCTGCTGTAAGAGTCTGACCTACCTGTTGTTCGGTCTTACAATCCTCTCTCTCCTCTCTCAGGCTTTCTTGTTCGAAGGCTCCAGCTGCTTCCTGGGCCTTCTGGGCCATTAAACCCCACTCCAGACACCTCAACTCTTTCTCCTTGAGGCGGATTAGCGCTCGCAGATCTGACATCTCCTCCTGAAAAAGTTAAACCATAATCCACAGTATGTTAAACGTAGATACAACGTAAGGAGAGCTGTGTATGTAGTAGTGGCAGAAGCACAAGATGTAGATATTTTAGCACAATCAGCAGGTTTTACCTCCACTTCTGTGGTTGTTGTCGGAGGTTAAAGCCCCAGTATTTAGAATTTGTATGTGATTTTTGCATTGGTCCTTTGTTGGTATTGGCCCTATATAGTTTTTAAAATCCATGGTTATCTGTCTTATCCCAGGTCCCCAGCTGAAATAAAACAGTGGAAGGTGGGATTATATGCGCCTTAACAATTTGACTACCAAAATGCAAACACCTCAAGTTTTGAACAATTTGAACAAATGAGATGTAACATCTTAATTCGTGTGTTTTAGAGGTGCTGGTAGGTATATTATGCTACCTTTTGACACAGACAGTCTAGTTGTTTTCCTGTTTCTGGTCTTTGTGTTCAAAATGTCAACCTTTTCACCAGTTTCAGGCCTCTCAATGCTCCCTGTTCTTACTACATACAGTGAAGTCAGATGGACAACTGCCAACAGTGTCTTGTACTGTGTGTACACTCCAAACACTGTGTGTTGGAATTGTACGTGTAGTGTTATGTAGTACAATATAGACGTTGCCTCAAACAAATCACCCAGAACAAGTATGACATTAGGACAAAGGCCACTTTTATGTCATGATGTCTTTGCATGGATGGTTTTGAATGCTTTTTATCAGTTTTAGATCTTGATTTCTCAATCATATAGGACACACCGCTCCTACCCTGACAGAGATGAGTTCACAGAAGAGGGAAGCCTTCTCTTTCTTGGAATCAGGAGGTTTGGCGTTATCTTTAGTCACATGTCCCCCTCTTGATCCAGCCGGGTGACCAGTTTCGGGGTTCATTTTGCCCTCAACTCCTGGGCTCAGCTTAGGTCGACAAATGGCTGCCCGGTCTCTCTTCAGGCGCTCAATTTGCTGACGGAGAACCGCCTCTCGTTCCACCAGCTCAGGTGTCCTGTGGGGTTATAGGTAGTGAGTGACCTGGCAAAAACGTGGTCCAAGAAATTAACATTTTTAACAATTCAAAAGTTCTTTATTATTGTTACACGTCATTGATTCCTGATGATTTTAAAACATTTAGTTAATAGCATGTAGATCTCTGGTGCTGGGACAGAATGATATATGAATACATGCAATATTTTTAAAAGGTTTATATTCTTCTATTTGCAATTTCAGTCTAGCAATAATGAGAGACAAACATTTTCCTTTCTACTCATTCCTATGACTGTGCTCGAATGTACAAGGAGCACTTTAAAACGTCACCTCTGCCCTGTGTGACTCTGTGTTTCCGTCTCCTCTGTGACTCCTGCTGTTGAGAAAGAGGTGGACAGCTCTTCAGGTCCCATGAGCTGAGCTGATGGATTGTCGGGCTGCTGCCTGTCACCAACTGCCTCTGATGAGAGGAGAAACTGTGAGCCTTACTGTGTGTGTAGGTGTGGGGGGGTTGACATGCATACATAGTCGTTTGTAGTATTAAAACATGGTATTCAAACACCTGCTGAGTCTGTCTGCAGAGGAATGCTTTGCTGCTTCTTGGCGTCATAGAGTGACAGAAGCTCACTGTAGGCCTCTTCACACTCCTCACTGTCAATCACAACCACAAAGACAAAATACGACGTCACTACATGAGAAGAACCTACATTGATACTGTTAGATTGCAGACATGTGCACATTCATTATTTTAAACATCCTTGAACGGCCTCTGTGTTTGTGTGTCAGATGTTTGTACCAGTATCTGAGAGCCATCTGCAGGGCAGAGCAGTTAGCCTCAAGTCTGTTTAGTGCAAAACTGATCTGTTCTGACTCTCCCTTCCTTCGCTCCAGAGCTGCAGTCAGCCGTTCATTTCTGGCCCTCAGTCTCTCAATGCACCTGAAATAATGAGGGAGAGGATGGGAGAGTTGAGAGCAAAAACGGGAGGGAACACCTTTGTTTCATAAAGAGTTTTAACTACAGAAATAATAAAGCTTCTATGTAGGAAGAAACCGTTTAACCGTATTGGTTGACTCAGACAAAATAATCACTGGTTTCTGTAGCCGTGCCTACTTACATTATCTAGATCCTCCTCAGACTCACCTGTTCAGTCGTTCTGTCTCAGACTCCAGGCTGATGGGACTAGGACAAGGACTGCATGAGGTAACAGAGCCCACTGGAGAACCATCGCCACCCACAGACAGAGGTGTTACAGCTCTGGCTGTTCTTCTGTAGAGTAAAGGTGAACCAGGGAACGGAGGAGAGGCCCAGTCAGGACTGAGAGCCCCTGCAGTGGGCCAGTAGGAAGGAGAGCGACCGCCTGACCTCCAGGACTTATGAAGACCGACCAGCTGAAAGACAAAAGAAGGGGTGCTACATTTATTTTTTTAACTCACGAATTGTGCTGAATTATCAAATTTGTATAGTATTTATGTACTCACAATTCTTATATTTTGCCTTACCCCTGTTATAAACAAAAGCCTCTCATCTACCTTGTTCTTGTCCTCTTCCATCTGGCTGAAGGTGCTTTGTGCTCTCTCCAGCTCCTCCTGGTGACTCTGCAAGGTGCTTCTGAGAGCAGAGTCTCGCTTCTCCGGATCCAGGATGTCCTCCTGATATTGGTCCTTTGGCAGGCTTGATGGGCATGAAATCCCAAACTCTATTTCCATCTCCTCTAATATCTGAAACCAGTGAATCGAAATTACTAAAGGGGCTGGTGGGATTCTAAAGATAGTCTACACACTGACAAATTGTATTCCTAAATTGATCCATTAAAATTCAGACAGCAATGATTGAACTCATTATGTCACTTTTGGAGTTAATCAGTGTTTTTTTTCAGAGTAACTCTCAAGTCAGTTTAGCAAAATTTGTCAGTAAATTTTATCTGACATAATTTTTTTATCTGCAGCTTTAATAACAGAAATTAAAAAATGTCAAGGAATCATGAGAGTTTTATAGAGTTTTGATACCTGAGTGGCCTTAACCCAGCTCTCCTGGGCTGCCCGCAGATGCTCTCTGTGCTTGTCTTGGTCAGAAGCTGTGATGGGGGCGGCCCAGGACCTTTTACAGCTGATGGAGTCCTCCACTGAAGATAAAACCTCCTGTAGTTTAGTCCACACTACACCACTGCCCCCTTGTGGATGTAATGTAGAGGTGCAGTTAATCGTGTTAAAATAAGTGAGTGGCAGTTTTACGTCTGAACTAGAAATAATACAATAGTTTCTTTTAAACTTTGTTAAGCATACTTTGTTTGTGTTGTTTGCTCCATATCCTCCAACATAACTTGCTGTATTTTACAGACATAGTGCATGTTTAAAATAATACATTAGTTTTCCGGCCTGGTTGGAGGAAAGATCTTATAAAGTGCAGGTGGAAAGCATCCAAAAGATGCATTTTACTGATTAAAAACAAAGTAATGTTGTTTCAGTGCCAACCTCGGTCAGTCAGTGGAGGTTTAGATGTGGCAGCAGAGGCAGTGCTCCTCTCTGGGCTGCTTCTGGCCAGCCTATGGGACAGGAGGTCTGGGACCAGAGGTCTGGATGGTCTTTGTGGTCTCAGATCCCTTGGTTCACTGCAGAATACCAGCAGCATTAACATTTTTGATTGTAAATACCACTTTGTTTACTTTGAGACAAACTAAGCAGACCAATATATCATTTATTAATGGGAAATATGTAACAACAAACCACCAAAATATGTATTTGGAGTAAACCCAAATGCGTTCATTCAGATCAATTGTATGGCTCGTATCAGTGCCACAGTTTAATTAATCCACACCTGCTTGCTCTCTTCACTAATGTTACCTTGGTGCCTTTAATGACCCCATCTTCTTGTTCAGTTCAGCAATGATGCTGAGCAGCGTCCCCACTTCAGCTTCACACTGAGCCAGTTCTGCTGGCGAAGGCTCCAGGTTTGTTGTGGGGTCAGAGCCCTCAGGGTCAAGGGTCATATGGTCGATCGGGGTCATCACCTCGCGGTCACACCCTGAACCAGCATCCAGGCTGTCACATCGAACCCGACAGGAATCCTGCAGACACTTGAAGTTGTATTTGGATTGTAAGAAAAATAATTTGCCGTATGTAAGTAATTATTTTACTGTTTTACTGTATATTAAAGCAAATGTCTTTTTTTCCCTTCAGTTGTACTCATATGTTTGCATATACATAATGTGTATGTTCTAATAATCTTACGCCATTGAAGAGCTGCTCATTATTAAACTGAGCCCAATAATACGTTCTGCTCCGTGTTAACCAGACATTGTTGCTGCACTATTTAGCAGCTTTTGTTTTGAGCAGCGGAAAAGGAGGAAACAAAAACATCCTGAGATCCAACTTCCTGCTGAGCAAATACTTGTGGACCAAATCATCTTTTATTGCGCACAAAGAATGTTCAGAAAAATAAAATTAGAATAAATAGTTTCTGTTTTATTCTATTCTCTATTATAGGAAATATATATGATGCCATATATATACATATATGTGTGTGTGCAAATGGATAAAAACAAGAAAAGAAACACCGTGGACAGGTCACAGGCTAAACAATCACATTCCTAATTTTAGGATAACACTTAATGTGTATAAAACATGCCACTCAGTCATCAATACTACTAAACATTTGGCTCCCATCTGGTCTGATCTGGTTTCAGGACAAAGTGCATCATCTTACAGTAGCAGGCAGATGACAGGTTTGAAGTACTTTGAAGTATCAGATTTACCCAGTAAACATGTAATACTTCTAGTCATGCAAAACCAGCTATGATAAGTGACATTTTAAAGACAAACACTGAAACACAACATCATAACTTACCTCCATATTTCTTGATCCTGATGTGTGCGGCAGTGATCTACTTCCTGTTGTTCCTGTTCACTGCCAATTAAACATTTTACAAAATGAGAGGATGTTTCCCTCAGTCTTGCTGTTTCTGTGTTATTATATTTTCCAATAGTTAGTCAGTCACTGCTGCAGTCTGCTCTCTGCATGCCTGCCCAACTGTGTAAAGTGTGATGAGTGAACTAAGTGGAAAACACTCAGAAAGTCATCCCCACCCATTCCCTGTGACTTTGTGTCCTTTCCTGTTTTGTCCACATTAGCTCCCATTTTTCTGGTCCACTAGGAGTAGCCTTAACTCTAGATATACACTGTAGACAGAAGTACGCACTACGATGTTGTGTAATTCGAAAAATGCATGAAGCTACAATCAATTTGGACAGTGACTTAAGAGACATGCTATGTGGTGTTTTTCTATCTCTGTTTACTGTAAGTCATTTACATTTGTAAGACAGTTTCTGCTGTGTCAACATACCTAGACTGAAAGTATTAAGCCAGATTCTGCAGAATTGTGTGAACAGGTGATCCAAACATGAATGATACAAGATCATATATTCAACACCAGATTCCTTTCAATATAGGGATGTGTTTTGAATCTATTGATACACCATACCATATTTTTTCAGCCGGGTGTCTTTTTGCATTGCGTAAAGCAGCCTGCATTTTGCAGTGGAAGATTGCACAAAAAGTGAAACATATATTTTGGCCACAGCATAAATACGTGTAAATGGGACTGATTCACAAAATAGATAAGCATTCATGGAGGACTTTGTTTTTTCTGTTTCCCAATCTCCACAAGGGAAAGAAAAAGAGAAAACGGGTAGAAAATTTAACTTTTCATTAAACTACATTACCCATAATCCTATGACATTTTACTCTTCCGGCTTCGATCATTTCCGGTAAGGAAGTAGTCCGATCAAAACAAATTCTAGCTCGTCGTTGAAATATTTTTGCAACTTTCAATGAGTTTCCCGTTTGTTGAATCCTAGACGTTTCGCGGTCGCTTATCACGTAAGTCTACCTGCACGTTTAAACGTAACACATTTAACACGTACATACATAACAGTGCGCGGTCATCGACATCACCTGTGTTAGCTTCATGGACTCACTGTCGTGCTTTCTGCACGCATTGATTGATGCATTTCTGACTAAACTATCTATTCTGTGAAGCTTAAACATCTCAGTGTTTGTACTGTGTTACTGTTACTGGCATGACTTTGAAAGTAGAAATACAATTCTAAAGTAAGGAGACACAGTGGTGGTGATTCTGAGATTCATTCAGCTGTCCAGTGTACGATCTGTGTTAAAAGTAGCCATTGTTTTTGTACTTATTTGTTGAGTGGCAGGTACAAAGACTTGGTGCATTTATGTTGTACTTGTATTTTAATATCAGTAGATGCAAACCACAGGAATGTGTATTTAGGTAAATTCTGGTTACAAATAATTATTATATCTTCATTGCCACGGAGCCAAACTCATCATCTCCACTTCCTCAGCAACTTGTGAGTCCATGGAGACGCCAGAGCCGGGTCCAGCGGATGGAGAGGAGCATCTGGTGGAGCTGCGACCTCGGACGCGCTCCAACCCTGAAGGTGCTGAGGACCGTCGCAGCAGCACAGGCAGCCTCGGAGGAAACAGCAACCCTAACATACCTCAGCCCGCCGTGGGGAGTCGTGTTGAGGGTGAGGGTGAGGCTTCAACCAGCGACAGTCCTCCCAGTTCCACTACCACAACTCTTTCAGTAGCTGCAGCTCAGAATATAGCCCCTGTTGCAGTAGTAGCGGTGGCTGCGGCTACAGCCAGTGCCACGGTGCCACTATCCACTGCTGCTGTTACGGCCAAAGAGAGGCCGAAGCCCACACAGCAGCAGCAGCCCACATTGACAACCCCCATCCCCCCACCAGCAGAGTACCAGCTCAGAGTTCCCCGTGTCAACTGTCCAGAGAAAGTGGTAGGCCCACATAGCAGTTCTGATTTAGGTTTCACATGAAAATTAATCCTTATTCTCACCTTAAAGCTTATTCTATCTGGTTTTCTTCATTTCAGATCATTTGCTTAGACCTTTCTGAAGAGATGTCTTTGCCAAAGTTGGAGTCTTTTAATGGGTAAGCTTCAGCAAAGTTAACCTTCATTCCTCAGTGCTCATATTTCATCTGTCATCACTGCCTTATTTGACCGTCTTTCCAAATAGGTCAAAGACAAATGCCCTGAACATATCCCAGAAGATGATTGAGATGTTTGTCAGAACTAAACACAAGATTGACAAACGGCATGAGTTTGCGCTGGTAGTAGTCAATGATGACGCTCTGTGGGTGAGTAAAGAAATGTCTTAATCTGAACGTTTATGCAATGTAACATGTTTTTTATTGATTATTGCCATCTTCTTCCTCCTCTTATGTACGTTCCTCAGTTGTCAGGCTTCACTTCTGACCCCAGGGAGCTGTGCAGCTGTCTGTACGACATTGATACCAATGTGTGCGAGTCCTTCAGTATCCTTGTATTCAAAACTAACTCCTAAACAATGATGAAAACAAATTCCAGACAGTGAAGCGGTACATGCAGTAGGACATTTTTAAAGAGATTTTAGCCTTAACTGTTCCTGTGTAGACCTTGAAGATCTTCTTAATGTAATGTAAGTACTGTCTGATTATTAACCTTTTTTGGTCTGTTAAAATACATGAAACCTGACATAGAAGTGTTAACTGAAGGTCCTCCTTTTCTTTTTTCATTTTCAAAGTCGTCAGAAGATTGAGCTGCCGTCGATGGACAATGTTCAGACCGTCCCTCCTCCATATGTGGTGCGGACTGTGCTCATCTACAGCCGTCATGCAGGACAGCTTCAGTTTAGCCCTTCAGAGGCTGTTAGTGTAAGTATGATGACTGCTGAGATATCCCTCTTCCACTCTGCTATTTCAGTTTGTTCATTTGTTTCTTTGTAATGTGAATTAGATTTTTCTTCCTGTTAGTATGTTGTTGGCTGCTTTGAACAGTGCATTCACTTTACATTGAAGTCAAAGTCTCGCTTGTTCTTGTGTCTTGCCACAGAAAATGCTGCAGTCTCCATATTTCTTCTTCGATGTGGTCTACCTACACAACGGGGCGGAGGAGCAGGGGGACGAGACAAGCTGGAGGGTGAGTGAATCTGCTAATGGTCGATTTGATTGTGTGCCAGGATGTCTGCTGTAGTTTGCCTCAAGTTTGTTTGGTGTGGTGTATCATTAGTGTATTTTAGTAGCAAAGAAAAACTTAACAGTTGCACATCTGGTGTCAGTAATAATTTGTGTCTGGACTATTTGAGAGACCTTTCTACGGAGCCTCTTGAGAGGTCACAGCAGGAATTTCTTTATGGCCTAATGATGCTTTCTTGGCTCATGTTGATATAGTATAATAAAGAGTAGTCACATTACAGCTGCCATATCCATAGCACTACAGATTCATAGCATTACAGATACAGCAACAAATGCAGCCATAGTCCAAGCAATAACTATATCCAGATCCACAGCTTCAACCAACACAGTCAGCAGTAGTTGTTAACCAGTGTCTGTAAACTGTTGGAGCTTGACCTTAAGAGAGGAGTAATGATAAAGCATAAAGTAAAGCATGGCTGGGCAACATGGCTAAATTGTCACGATGTAGATCATTTCATATCTTGTAACAATATATATTACGATACAGTATGTTTTCTTGCAGTTCAAAAACATTTTTGTTTACGTTTTCTTTCTCCAGGACAACTACACCTCTTTCTGCAACCTGGACTCAAAGGGCATGTGCTATTGCTTTGAGGTTTCCCTGAGTGGACCCGCCATCGAGCTGCACAACTGCATGGCCAAACTTCTGGCTCACCCTTTACAAAGACCTTTCCAGAGCCACGCGTCTTACAGCCTGCTGGAGGGGGAAGACCTCCAGGACATTGAGGCAACAGTGTAAACCATGGCACACTCATGAAGCCCCGTTTCTCTGTGAAATTCACACACTGTAGTTTACTAGAAAGGGGCTGGGGTTTTCTAAGTACACCTTATTACTGAAGGTTTTTCCATTAACTGCTGAAGAGAAATGATTTGTAAGCTGTAGTTCTAATGAAACGTCTGGTTTTTAGCAAGTTACCTAACTCTTTTGTTGTGTTTCCATAAAAGAATGAGTCATGATTGTTCTGAGTAATAAATGATCTGTTTTTTGGCTGTAAAACTGCTGGAGGTTTCCGAGGAATGAGGTGATAAAGTGGATGTCAGAGAGTCCAGGAACTGGACACAAGTAGAAGGAAAAGATATAGAATTTAAAAAAAAAAAAGGAAGATACTTAAAGCATCAGGCTTTGTTAAACTTACTCCCTTACTATTACATCTTTATTTTAAATCATCGCCACACTGATCTGTCTGTGAGTCTTAAAGGGTGGAATCAGTGCAAGGCTTTGTCTCAAACGGCCAGCTATCAAAAACTGTCAAACTGTAATATGATGTACTGTATCACAACTTCTGTGATATTGCCTTCCTGTTTAGTTAATAATTTTCACCTTTTGTTGCCTGTTTTAATGTGTTTTCTGTTTTATAATGGGTTGTTTTTTTAATTTTAAGTTCATTTGTCAGCCTTGTGTGTTACACAGACAATGAAAGAATGTACAGTAATGTAGAAGCGGCCCCTCTTTTGACAATGATCTCTGTGACTGATGGATGGATTGTGAACAAGTCCACACATACTGCCAGTCTAGCTGCACTTGAAACACATTGTATGGATGAGCTTTTTGAAGCTGTCTCTGAATATTAAAAAAAGGCATGTTGAATCATATTTTTCATTTTCACATGTGCTTTCTATGTTTTTGTCAGGAGATGGCAGCAGAACTGAATTCAAAGGCCTCGTTAAAAAGGTTCTGAGGTCCATGAGGATATAGTCTGATTTTTATTTTTATAGGTACCACATCCAAGTGTCAGTTTTCCTTTTTTTTTGCTTTGATCAGTGTTCATCTGTCTTTTAGGTTTTACTAAACCTTTCTGCCTTAAATCTCCAGACATCTTCACTGTCGAGCTTCATCAGTGTCACTTTATACATTACAGCATGATTAAGCAGTTATCGCAGCTTTTGTTTATCTGTTTTCCACCAATGGCATGAGTATTACTTCAATGGTCAGGATATATGTTCCTCTGACCCTAAATGTGTCTGGTCAGTTATCTTAAGAGGTGTTTTTTATCTCAGCCTTCAACCGTTTGGTTTCCTGTTTTCGTTCAGAAGTTGATCCGATGTCTGTCCTGACTCCTGTTAGTCACTCATTTTCTGTCACTCTTAACATACCTTCATAAATTAGTTTTTTTTCCGGTGAAACAGGTTCTCAGGGAGACAATGGGGAGCAGGAAAACCCCGGCCTCAGTGGACCTTTCCCCTTTTACACACTTCCCCAGAAGAGCTGGCTGTTCCTCACGTCATCACTGCAGATAACAGCGCGGGGGGGGGGGGATCCAGTGTGTCTGTACTGCAGGGAGAATTTGTTATTCCCTCATCCCTGAAGAATGACAGGTCTCTATTGTTTTCATTCTTTCACTCCTCCACTGCCATGACTCCTTTCCGTGCTCGCTGGAACAGGATATGCTGGATTTTTTTTTTGTTTGTTTGGCATTTTCTGCTTTGACTCCTCACATGGCTTACATTGTTCCTCCACCAGGGGAATATGATTAGGAATTCTACAGTCGCTATATTTAAATGTGGCACTGATGGGTGATCTTTTCTGGTTTCTTTATATGTCACGTGCAGACAGTGGTGGAAAATAACTGTGCATGTACTCGAGGTACTTGAGTATTTACATTTGATGCTACTTTATTCTTCCAATATATTTCAGAGGGTAATTTTGTGACTACAATTATCTTATTTTCCACTACAATTATCTGTCACATTCGTATACTAACTTGTTACTTTGTAGGTCAATATTTTAAATACAAAACATATAATTATCTAAAAAAAGAAAAGTATATATATTTGTGGCTAAAATACCCAACACCTTTCCTGGATTAACCTGTAAGGGGGCCTCTTTTTTTCCCTCTGCTGGTTGGTAATCCAGCCGTGTCCAAAATTAAGTAAAGTTAGCATTGAGAGGACTTCCAAATTCAAAAAATAAATCCAAAATGCATAAGTATTTTGATGTTTCAAGTACATTTTGCTATTAAGGTGACGCAGGTAACATTTTGGAATGCAGGATTTTTAATTGTCATGGAGTTAGTCTGTCAATCTCTGCACCATTTGGTTGTCCTGTATTGATTTTTATCATGTGGAACACATTAAATGATTTGTTCACAGTTTTTCAAGTCAATCTTAAAATCTTTTTTTTTTTTTTTTTTTGAAAGAGTAGATTAAGTTTATCAAACTTATGGTGGAAAGATCATATCAGACCTTAATTGGTAGTTGAAGCAGAGTATTTTTACTCGTGTTAAAACACGTCTGGAGGGGATCCTTATTTAATCTTCCTGCCCCAATAATCTCCTTTTGTCTCAACCACCAGAAAAATGTGTGATCATTTGGGAGGTGTTGCAGCTGTAACTGTGACGGAGGTCAATGGGGGAGGAGAGGAGAGAAGAGGGGAGGTGAGGGCTGGGCCAGGATGGACTTGAAGTGTGCCTCCAGCAGCATGTATAAACATGGCCCCTTTACACACCTACAGGTCATTGTTGACATCCATCATACATGCCATTTCTGCGTGTATCACCCTGACAGTGAGGCAGAGCTGTAGAAGACAGATACACTTCTCACCACAGTTTTTTCATTCCATTTCTGCTCAACTGTGTTCACCTTGAAGCACCTGCTCTGCAGAGAAGATCACATCTGAACCGAAACCTTGTGGATTTTTGCAAAAATAATTCCTGTTTAGTTCTTCCGAAACCAGCTGCCATCATTTCACCTCCATCAGCCATGTATAGCTCCAGCTACTCCCGGGCCAAGTTTGGCCTGGAGACAAGGGAGCCCCTGCACAAGCCCAAGGGGAAGAGCTGCGGCTACTACATGAGGATCGTCTTCTTTTTTTCCTCTTTGATCCAGTCTCTGATCATCGTCAGCCTGGTGCTCTTCCTCATCTATGGACAGCCAGAGAAGTCTGCAGAGGAGAAGAGGGTCCAGGTCAGTGATTTCTTCTAGTATAATCTTCATTTAATAGTTTGTTTTGTATATACATTAAATGTATGTATATATGTTCAGTGCTGTAAAATACAGTGATGATGCTGAGAGATCTCTGATTGTTATCCTGAAGGAGCTCGAGCTGAACTTCAACAGGCTGAGTGAGAACAACATCCAGCTGAGAAAGGAGAAAGGCGAGGTGGGAGCTCAGCTGGGAGCTCGCACAGCTGAGAAAGCTGCTCTGGAGACAGAGTTGGCGAAGCTGAAGACCGTTTCTAACAAATCAGAACATATGCAAAAGGAGAAGTTAGTAAGTAGATGACTTGATTCATATAATGCTGAGAGAAGCAGGTCATTTTGTGCAGCTGATAAGTAGTTTTAACACATCTTAATCTTCTTTAAGAAATTCTCTACAACAAGTACAAATTAAGGTTAAAGTAAAATTATACAACATGATTATTTCTTTAGGCATGGTTCTAGTTTTCCTATTGGTGACCAGTGGTGGAACACGAATCCAGACGTTTTACTTAAGGTATAATACCACTCTGTAAAAATACTCCATTACAAGTAAAAACCATGCATTGAAAATGTCACTTAAATATAAGTATTTATCTTTATTTATTAGTGATGCTGGAACCATGAACGGTTTTTCATTTTTACAAGAAATATTACTTGAATGATTATCAGATTAGTTTGTTGACTGATTTTCTGTCAGTCGGCTCATCGATTTATCAAATATTTTCAGCTCTAATTGTATAAACTGCTGGATAGTTTAATTTGTAACAAACATAAGCTCTTCATATATTTTCTATGTAATTTTGTTAATTTGTAAATCAACTAAAGCTGTCAGATAATTGTAATAGAGTAAACATTTTATTATTTCCCCCTAAAATGTATTAAGAAGCATAAAATTAACTCAAGTAAAGTACCTCCGATTTGTTCTTAAGTACATTAGTTGGGTAACTGTACTGAGTTCCACCACTATTAGTCGCTATCTTAATAAAATAAAACAAAAAATGAATCATCCTGTAACTATATATATATATATATATATATATATATATATATATGTAAAATATATAAAACAAGTAAAACAAAAATGTATTATATATATATATATAATACATTTTTGTTTTACATTTTTTTATTTCGATGTACAGGCTAACTGTGAGAGAATGGTTGCAACACTCAGCATGATGGCGCGTCGTCCCACCCCTCCGATCCAGCTTCCTCCTGTGGTCACTACTAGCGGTATGTGCTCCAATTCTTTACTGTTGGGAGATTTAATCTAATGCTATAATACTGTTTAAATATTTTTTTAAATTACTGTTGATGAACATCAGAAATTTTGGCAATAATGAATGTATGTGTAAAATAATAATATATAAATGTACAGTAAAATTAAAGTCCATGTGGTTCAGAAAAGACAAGATGTTGGCAAGTAAAGCAAATAGTTTTCGGATGCATTTAAGTAAAAATAATATTGGTACCACTTCATGGTTAATAAATAATTTACTTAGGATTTATAGATCAGTTACAAGACATTAATAGAGCAACTTTTGGGTGATTAGTTGATTAATGACCTCACCTTTGGTGACTAACTAACATCCTGGCAAGCCAAAAGTTATCCTGACTAATGTCTAATAACCCATCTATAAAACATGATTTACTAAACATCAATGCCATTACTTACACTTTGTAAAGGGTGACTTATTAGAAAATGGAACCAGGATATTAATAAACATAGAAAATGTCAGTGTTACTAAAAGTAAAACTGTCTATTTAAAAGTTCCTGTGATAATACTGCTTTCCACTGAACTCTCCAGGTGAAATGAAGACTTTGCAGACCTTCAACGCTCAGCAGAAAGCTATGATAAACCTCATTGAGGCAAACTTCACCCAGACGGTTCAGTACCTAAGCCAGGAGAGAGACAACGCCCTCAAAGACCGAGACACACACCACCAGGATGCCATCACCCTGCGCAGGGAGAACACCCTGCTGAAGGAGCAGCTCACCACCTACACCAGGTACTGTTTCTCCACATGCTCTGTTTCTATCTGAAAATATTAAGATTAAACACATTCAAGTCTTTGTTTGATATTGTTTTTCAACCAGGAAGTGCAAAGAGGACTTTGCTCACTCTTTGGACGGGATCAAAACTGTGACCGGCGATTTCTTGACCAAGATCAACAACCTGTTTCCCCACCAGCTGACCTTTCACCTCACATGTGACAGCCAGAAGGAACAGATGGAGAAGATTAGAAACAGCTGCACAAACCTGTCCAGAGAAGTAGAGAACAAGTTCCAGCTGTATTTAGACAACGTGGGCAACAAGGTATGTGCAAGATATTAAGTGATTCTACATATGTGTTGTTTAGATGTTAGTATTTAAAATGAGAGGGAGTAGGCAGTGAAATAACTGTGTTTTTACATTAATAGGAACTAGAATTTACCCATACATCAACTTATATGCAGTGGTGGACGACATACTCAGATCCTCTACAAGTCTTCAAAATCCTGTTTGGGTAAAAGTACAAAACTAGTAGCGAGCGAGATTTAGATATATTATCCCAGAGGGAAACATTCTTTCACAGCTAGTACAACACATAAAGATACAGATCTATACACCATCACATTATCAGCAAAAGTTACTTGAATTATCAAAAGTAAGACTGCTTGTTTTGCAGAACAATGGCAACTATGGATCTGGTCCATCATAAGGATCATAAGATGATTAATGAGGTAGAACAGACAAAAAGAAGTTCTGATAGTTGCTTTTAAAAAAAAATATTGGATACTTTTACCTCTTCAGGCCTCGGAAAGTAATTTAAGTGAAACCATCTGATCAGTTTAGTGGGAAAATCTTGTGTAACAAGATTATATAGTACAAAATACATTCTATTTTATTAAGTTATCCTTTCTCTCTTATGTAAAATCTTAATTGGAAAAGTAAATAGTGACTTATGTAAATGTAGTGCAGTAAAAAGTAAAAATAATTATTTCCTAAATGTTGTGGAGTAGAAGTATAAAGTAGCATAAAATGGAATTACTCAATTAAAGTATCTAAAAATTATAGTTTTCCGAATTTGCACTCCGTAACTCTGATGGAATATTCCAAGTAACAAATTGAATAGGAAACCAGTTTCTCAAGGGAGGAAGTGAATCATTCACATTAAAACTACAGCTAAAGAGACAGACGTCCTCTGAGGCGACCTCAGAGTCAAAGTAAAAAAAGTGAAAGAAGAGTGAAGAGTGAGCCTCTGTTGATAAAGCAGCACAGTGCTGGAAAACAACTACATAGCCTAAGCAAGTAGCTTTTTAATAAATCATCAGTTCTTCATGAACTTATTATGTTAACTTTTTTCTCCTTTGTCAGAAGACCGGTGGTAATTGTAAACTTTTGTTTTACAATTTTTTTTACCATGTTGTGCATATGTAGGCACAATTCTAAACCAATTTAGTTCTATTCATGATTATTTTTGTAGGGATAAGTTTATAACATTACACACCAGAGCAGACAACAACAACGGCAACAAAAAAAATCTTAACTACATGATAAATTTCTCTTTAAAAAATGTGTCAACTCATCACATCTCATCTCATCTCATCTTCAACCGCTTATCCGTGATCGGGTCGCGGGGGCAACAGCTCCAGCAGGGGACCCCAAACTTCCCTTTCCCGAGCCACATCAACTCTAACTATTATTTTCATTACCAATGAATTTCTTGATGGTTGGTCTTTAGAAGGTCAGGAGATGACATAAAAAATGCGCATCACATTTACCAGGAGTGCTTGTGACAGTCTTTTAATGTCTTGTTTTGTCTGACCAACAGCTCAAAAACCAAATATATTCAGTTTACAGGCATTACATGCATTTATGGTTGAGTTTAATATTATCAAATTTTATGAAATGATCAAAACTTGCTTCATTGTATAGTGTGTCATAAAAAGTCATAGTCGGAAAAAAATCATAAAAAGGTAATAGCATGTTGGAAAAGTCAGTAAAAACCACAGTATATTATAATTTCTTTAGTCACAAAATAGTGAGTGGACTATGTACAAAAATAAAATCTGAATATAGTATACAGTGTACAGTCTAAATTGTTTTTAAAAAAGTTATAAAAAAGAAAAAATAGAATGGTATGTTCAAAATAATCATAAAAAAGTAATAATATATGTTGAAAAAGGTCATAAGGAAGTCATAGTATAGTATGTCAAAAATTGTCAAAAAAGCCATATTTTGGTATGCCAATTGAAATGGAATGAATTTAGAAGAACATTCCTATTCAAATGAACATAGGATGATCAGAGTGGATGTCATTTTCATACGTAATGTACTACTGCCATTGCATAGAACTGTGACCGCTCTCGTGGGCTAACTCGTTCCATGTCTATGGTCAATGCATGGTGCTAATTGCCATATTCTTTTGAACAGCAAACAGTTCAATGTTCATTCTACTCTCATTCTATTTCTATGGATGGAACATAATTTGCATCACAGGCATCTAAATAGCAAAGTCCCTCAGGGAGACATTCAGTGTAAATTTCATGAATGAATGTACTTCTGACGTTGAGGAAAATGTACATTAAGGAACGCTCACAATGATAGATAGAAATATACACATGGACAGAAACAATTGCATTTATGTAAAGGCACCATCTGGAAACATTTGGTGCAGTCAAGTATGACACATTTTTCAACCACAGCCCCCTTATATGAGGGTGACTTTCTACTGCAGAGCCTATCAAAGTATTACATTTAAAAGGAAAAACATGGCATCAGATGATTATACCACATTTATTTAGAAAAAAATGATTTTCTTCTTTCAGGTGGCTGAGATCCAACTAAAGTCCAGTCGTCTGGAGGTGCAAAACTCACATTTGACTTCTGAACAGCAGCAGTGTGAACGCAAACGCAGTGAGACGGTCGCAGAGGCAGCCAAGCAGCTGCAGCTCACGCAAAAGACTCATGACGACCAGGTAGATATAGTGTGTGTGATTGTATGTGTGTGTGTGAAAATAAAAAGTAATTTACACATCATACTTAAGTGTCTCTTTACAGGAGTGTATGTGAGAAAGTAAAATGGAAACCCTGCGGGACAAGCTGATTCCCTCAGTTAATGGTTATACAAATGTGACTGCCAATGTAAAATGTGTACTCTTCCCCTGTTTTAACAGGAACTTACAGTAGCATGAAAGAAATAATGGTATATATATATATATTATTTATTTTTTACATTGTTTCCATTTAAAATAAAACATGCATATTTTGTTAAGGTGGAGAAATTACTGATTGAGCAGAATCGGCTAAGAGAACAGAAGAAGCTGCAGGAAGACAGTTTGGCCCTGAGAGACAGAGAGCTTCAGACCCTCCAGCGAATGCTCCCTGCTCAGCCCAATATCAAGGTAAAATAAAAACAGAGGACCAGCTATTTACTTTGTACAGACATATGAAAGGAAACAAGGGAAGGCAGCGCCCACAAATGATTTCAAACCTCCATTCATTTATTTACAATATACATTTTTCGGTTTATGTAAAGCATAATGTAAGCTGCTCTCAAAAGACAATCTGGCTAAATAACTTGTATTTGGAGTGTATGCACCCCCGTGCCTTTGGATAAGATGTACTTCACTGATTACATGGACAGCAGTGCAGAGGTAAGGTGGTGCATGTGGACTCAGCAGAAAAAAAGGAATCTGAGGGCAGAAGCAGGAAGGATGGACAGGCAAGATAACAAAGGAAACATTTAAGCAGTCATAAGTTCACAAAATGCCCCATTTCAAACCCCACAGTAATTAGTGTGCAGCGTAGGTGTCCATGCACCCTCAGAAAAAGCTGCATATTTGTGGTGTGTGTGTGTGTTTAGAATGTTAAATAATACTGAAATAATCTCATTTGTTTTCCAGTCCGGTGTTCCTAAAGCTGCCAGCCTACAGGCCTCTATTGGAGCACCTGGCATCAGTAAAACTCCAACGGTAAATCTTATATGGGAATAAAACACAATTAATAGATCATATAATATTCATATGAAGTGTAAATACTGTACAGTGAGTGCAGTATTTTGGTGACTGTACAGAGCATGTGATTACATTTAGCCCTAAAAAGAAGATTAATCAAAGTTTGATCTTTCATCATTATAGTTCTTTGGTGGTCTTCATGTGAAACTGTGCTGAAACAAGACCTCATTGCTGTCATTGATATTTGATTATACTTATCAATGTTTTGTCTTTTCAGGTAAGATGAAATGAACTGGAAGAGTAATGAAGGAAGGCACACAACAGGCTCCACAGTGATCAACATATTGCCTTTAAACATTTTTAAGGACATGTATATATTCCTGATTCAACACAACTTGTAAATACTTTAAGTTTATATTAATTTCATATTACTGTTGTTGGTCTGTGCATGCTTCTTTTTTTTCTTTTCTTTTTTTAGCTCTATGTGGAATAGTAGATTAATTAGTATTTTACATTTACTGTTTGATAGTTACAATTGCTGTGAATAGCCTTGGTATCTTCCAAGGTAAATGTACAAATCTCCATGACACTGGTGTAAATATTTTCTATTGTGTGTCACTCTTTGTGGTTTCTGCTGTTAGGAAAATCTTTTATTTCAAAATCAAATTAAATGAACCAAAAACGGACTCACTCCTGAACTGTCTTGTCCTCAGTCTTGTTCCTCTCTGTCATTAAAAGTACAACGACTCAGACAGGATTTTGGGCAGCAGCTGCTCACTTGTCTGCTATAAACAGAATACTCTTAAAATAGCGACATTTATGTTTCCTGGTGGTTCACAAATTGAATTTCTACTGCAGCCGTATTTACAATACATACACCGACCAAGTCATTAACACATCTCCAGAACTTCATTCAGCTGAACTGAACCGATTCAGAAATCAGTAGGAAGACATTTGGCACGAATTCGACTGGAAGTACTAGATCTTTTACGAGTTCAGTGCAGTAGCTGTTAAATGAACTGTTCTCAGGCTTTACTACTTCCTCTTTCTTTTCATAAGCACAAGATGATGAGCGTATTGCATGCGTATACTGCAGCTGGAAACAGCTGTATTTTCTTTGAACCGTTTTATATTATTTTAAAGTACACACACACACACACACACACACACACACACACACACACACACACACACACACACACACACACACACACACACACACACACACACACAGACATCAGCACATGAACTGTTACAAAATGTACCAACATCATTACAGTCAATCTTTTTATTATATCGAAAAAATGAAACATATTACACTTTTTTCCAAAAAAACACATGACTTCTTAAAGACTGTTCTGTTCCCTATCCATTAATTTCAATGTTTAATTTACTACTCTAGTTAAGTTAACTGTTCATTAAACTGCATAAATCAGCGTTCATGAATCAGAATCTAAATTTTCAAGCTTGCATTGCACATGGAAATATTAGCATTTAGACAGAACAAATATTTAGGAGTCCTGCATGTTGTATAATAAATCCCATGAGGATAAACTCCCAGGCTGACTGCACTGATGGATGTGAGTGTTACAGGTAAGACAGTCTGCCTCCTGTCCTCAGGAAATCCTTTGTTTAACATGAAGTGTTTTCAACCCCATGTATAGACCTAAACACACCATGACTTCTAATCAAATGGCTACAGGGTGGTACTGGACCTGGCTACGTCAAACTTGCATCTCAGGACAGCCATGAATCACAACTACAGGAAACTGACAGACAGAAAGCTAAAAGTATAAATATATAGACTGAAATGTATCCATAGCACCAAGTAACAAAATCTGTCACTGGGAAAAGCTTTGTTTCTGGCATAGAATATCTGGTTAAGTTTGTAATCAGCATTCAGTATCTAATGCATTTCACACATCACAGTTGTGATAAACATATCACACACAGACACTACTTCAAAGATGAACCAAGCTCCAGAATTGATTGCCACTAATTTGTACGACAGCAAGTCCCGCTTTCAGCTTAAACTCCGCCTGTGTGGTAATTTATCAGGGTGAACATGAAAGAGGACAAAAAGGCTGACAGGGCAGTGCGGAAAGAGGAAAGGTCAGGTAGCAGAGACAAAGTGGAGAGAGACAAAAAGGCAGTGAGACGGGGAGTTATGATGGTGTACAGCAGGGCAACTGTCGTCAGAGACTGGGCGAGAAGAAACCAACTGGGGAAGAAGGGTGAGGAGTTCAACAAGGAAACATAAATATTTGATCGAGGCAAGATTGACAAGGGAACAAAGGGCACAAAGAGCATTGCCTCCAAAAACTGTCCCTTTCCCACAGAGCAGGAGGGGAGCTGGGAAACTCTGGGTTTCTCTACATACTATATGTATATTACCTGCTTTATGGCCAGAGATGGACTTAAAATGTAGTTTTCATTACTATAAATCAGAACATATTCATACTTGTACTCAATGTGACAACAGCTACAGTGTAGCATGAAATTAGACCTCATCAATTCAATCTTTGTAAGTACAGGTACCTAAAATACTTCTTTCACGTGATAGGTATTATGAACACATGAAGCGTATAATGTGGAATGGTACACCATAAGAAGTCCATGCAACTAGGTGCTTGATGTGCCTTTATTAAAGCCTTACATTCATTTTAGTTACAGTAACAACCTGATGAATCTTCAAACATGTAATGACATGTAAAAACGCAAAATGGCCAGAAACACGATGAGAACATGGTTCCCTTTCTGGTGGATGTGTAAATAGCTAAGACGCTGTAACAACTGTAAGATGCTGTTGATGTTTACAGCCTGTTGCACTACCTCCTAGCTGTGAGAATAAATTAATAATGTAGGTTTAAAGGCAATCAGCCCTTATTTCTCAGATTTCTTCTGTGGTCTCTGATTCATGACGTACATTTGATTCGTTATGAAAACACACATTATCCCAATTATTACATACAATTGCGTACAGGATACAACAAATAGTCATTTAAAATATTACAATTTCACACACACACACACACACACACACACACACACACACACACACACACACACACACACACACACACACACACACACACACACACACACACACACACACACACACACACACACACAGCTGTAATGATATCTGCTCCCAAATAAAAAAAATCTTCATTGTCCTGCAGTACAAGTAAACATCCATGACCTTGCAGAGGTCTGCAGCTGGCTGTATTTGAAATGATCTTGGCTGTTTTGTTGCGACCCAAGAGCCCAATGTTCAGCTATCAAGGCTTTCCGAAGCTATTTTTAAATTACGACTTAAGACTTGCAAAACTCTTGTCCAGCACATGGGGCCTCCTAGGCACCTGTCCTCTTGTGAAAACTATTTCAGTCTTCTGAAGAGCTTCTACAGAAGGGAGCAGAGTGACCCTGCAGCAAAGAACACAGATTTTTATTTTTTTTCCACTCTTGTAGGGCCTCGAAAGCTGGCATAATGATGTGGTGGTGCCCTTTCTTTACCGATACTCTGGGATTAAACAAGAATGCAGCCTCCCTTTCTGAGCAGACTAATGCTCAGAAAGGTATTTCATGTTTTTGCTGATACTTAACTGACTATTTTCCAATGCAAAAGTCTTTGAAGATGATATCCAGGATCTCTTCTGCCCCGACATGTCCAGTGATCCGGCCTAGACTCGTGAGAGCCAACCGGACACCCTCAGCTGCCAGAGCGAGGTCAACGTCACGATATTGCTGGTACTGAGCCAGGGCCGCAAAACACTGCTGCAGGTGGGCTCTGTGACGGGCCTGGGTCAGGGTGGGGGCACAAGACAGAGGGTCGCCACACCTAGAGAGGAAGTTAAATAACAAAATGATTGAAATATAGTTTTTATTTTGTCCTTTTAAAAAAAATAAAAAAATGTACATGCTATTTTATGCCATTTTTATGACTCTTTTATGACTTACTATACTACAACATACTATGACTTTTTAATGATTTTTTTGGACAGAGTACACTATATATATTATATTTTGTATTTAGTATATACTATACTATTACTTTTTTCGACATAAAATTCTATGACTTTTTTCTGACACACTAACTATGGCTTTTTTAACTATTTTTTGGACAGAGTACACTATGACTATTTTGTGACTTTTTTCAACATACTATTCTATTGATTTTTCGATTGTCTTTTTTATGACTGACACACTATACTATGACTTTTTAATTAATTGTTTTTGTTATACTAAGACTTTTTAATTTATTTTTTCGACACAGTATACTATGTCTTTTTTATACATACTATATCATTACTTTTTTTTTTTTTACATATTATACTACGGCTTTTTATAACTTTTTTCGACATACTATACTATGGAATTTGTATGACTTACTGCGTTTTTTTTACATACTATACTATCACTTTTTTGACTTTCTACACAATACACTATAGCATATTTATGACATTGTTACGACATACTACACTACGACTTTCTATAAAAACTTTCGACATACTATACTATGAGGTTTTTATACTCTTATATTCTATGCAATGGATATTTACGGCCTTTTTATACATACTTTACTATTGCTTTTTAAAAAATATATTATACCAAGACTTTATTATTTTTTTAGATATACTATACTATGACTTTTAATGTCTTTTTTTGACATACCATGCCTTTTTAACGTCTTTTTTGACATACAATACCACGACTTTTATGACATACTATGACTTTTTAATGTATTTTTTGACATACTTTGGCATACTATGGCTTTTTCGTACATTCTATACGATGGCTTTCTTTTGACTTTTTTCGACATACTATACTACATACCATAATTATGACATACTATACAATGGTTTCTTTATGACGTTTTGCTTCACAATATACAATGATGTTTTTCGTCATACTATAATATGACTTTTTATGACCTTTTTATACATACTATGGCTTTTTTAAAACTTTTTTTGACATACGGCATTTAAAAAAAAATGTAGGATGTACTATACTGTGGCATTTCGACAGACTACAATGACTTTTCATGACTTTTTTACATCAATCTTGTTACATATAAATGCATGAGGAAATCACAGACAAATCAATCTTTTTGATTCAATACAACATTTAAGTGAGATATGCAGTCTTTGCTTTGGAACAAAACAAGTAAACATTAGTAACTGTAAACTCACAGAATCTTGACACTGCTGTGCAGCACTGCAAGGAAGTCCTGCAGTCCCTCATTAGTGTAACAAGAAATCTGACAAACAGGAGGGAGTCCAGAGACCCGTCTCAGCTCCCCGTCCAGCTTCAGCCTCTGCTCCTCAGGCAACAGGTCAGTTTTATTTAGCACCAAAAGAAACCTGTCTGCAGGAAATACTGTAGTAAGAAAGGAATGAAGAAAAAGTTGATAAATTACCAATGATTCAACTATTACTCTTTCAGGCATTGAGATTTCTATTTAAATGGTCTCAATGACTATAAACTATCTTTCAAGCCTGTACACTCTCTAGAATCCTGCTCAATTTCCACCTGCAGTAATCCAAAGTAAGTAGATGTCGAATTACTCTCTGGCACCATTTAATAATGCATGATGAAGCTATAAGTGAGCAACTGGTGTCACAATAAATGTAATACTTGTGCTTAAAAGCAAAGAACTGAGGTTGTTTGATGGGGAAACATTTTACTTTGCCAGAGTCTGTAACTGTTCCATGCATATCTACTTAACTGTGGTTGAAGTGACTTGAAAATATGATTCCAAACATCCCTGACAGTCCAGGTGAAGCAGGTGAGGCCAAGATATCATACCTGACTCAGGCTGCTCTTGAGTGGGCAGGACACTGCTAAGGTACCCCTGAAGGAAGGTTACAGCTTGCTTTGCATCAGACGGTAGATGAGCACAGTCCACAACCACCAGGGTCAGATCTGCCTGTTCCACTCTGGAAAAAAGGAAATAGCCTCAACTTTTGATCTGGAGCTATTCATGTGATCACAACAGCATTTTGTCATATATTTTTTTTTGGTTTTTACTCTTAAATTCACATAGCAAACCATGAGCCTCTCTGTTGTTTTGTTTCAGAAACAATACGGTGTGGCCCACAAATACTGTGAATAATGGCAGCAATATTTATAATTAATTCATCCAAATGGTATTCACTTTTAGTACTCCTGCAACTTAGTCCCACTGTGCAGTTAGCAGCACCAGCGGATGCTTGTACTGACCACATCCTTCCTGGAGTGACCCAGGTCACAAGCCTCTGACCTGCTCCCTGCACAAAAAGTTCCCCGTAGAATACAAACTGCCCACCCTTCCTATAGAGCAAACAGGGCGCCCAAATAACTTAAACAAACAGTAAAGGAATTACAGAATGTTTGTTTTGAAAATAGTATTTTTGTAGTTACATCTTCATCTGTATTTTCACTGATGTGCTTGGTGACTCATTTCCTGCGGCACGAGCCAACAAATAATCTTTAGATTATCATTTTGTAAATACATTTACTAAATGAAATGCACTTTCAACAGTACTCTCTCGGAGTGAAAAGGTGCGGCAAGTCCCCTTAAATGTCTAACAAATTAAATTTATATTAGTCACAGGTAGTGATGTAATATCTAATAGATGTGTCAGATGCTTTATCCCCCTGCCAAGAACACAAGTACTTGTGGAAACATTTGTCTTTCTAGGGATTAGGCCCACCCTTTTTCCTCCTGCTCTCTAACACCAAAAATCATGTCAGAAAACATGTCTATGTCTCTGAATAAGAGCTGATTTAATACTGTTTGTATGTGCTAGTGTGCCCATACGTCTGATAGTCAGTTTGCCTGTTTGTATATGATAAAACAGCAATGACGAGTGCTGCAAGTACTGCCATTCTTCCCTAGTGTAAATAGTGGAAGCAGCTGTCACAAATTGCCATATATGTCCATTCTTTACACCACACATGAAGAACCTCTTAATGGTAAATACTCTACAACACGGAAAGGAGGCTCTTCATTACGCAACCTCCTGAGAGTGTTTGTCCCATGTATTTATAACTATGGCTGAGCAATAATATAAACTCTGGAGGTTACATCCACATTACAAAAATATAGCATGATGTACAGGGGAAAAGCAATGACTTATTTCTTCCTTTCTTTGTTTTCAAGGACATATTCCATTGGTGCCATGGCTAATTTGTTTTGTGTTATATTAGACACAAGTGACACATTTTACACATGTACTACTACACATGATGTTCTCTACGTGTGTCACTATACTGTAGTTAAAATATTCTTAATACTCTAATAATATTTCTTAATATTTTTGGTCTGCCTCATCACAATTTTAAACGCAGGAAACTGAGCAAAATTCCTTTAAAAAAAAAAATAATATTAATATTAAAAGGGTTTTCTCCCCCTACCTTTCCCGAGCACGGCGGACCCCCTCTCTCTCCACCAGGTCCGGGCTCTCTCTGAGGCCGGCTGTGTCACTCAACAGGACAGGGAATCCACCGATGTCCAGTGCCGTCTCTACTATGTCCCTGGTGGTGCCAGCAATGGGAGACACAATGGCTGCAGGTCTCTGGCCTGGGGATAAAAAGGTTAAGGGATAAAGTTGGCATTATTGTTTATTTTCTTATTGTCAACAAATCCCATGAAAAGACCAAAACTAACGATGTTAGCCTGACTTTCAACACCTTCTGACTTCCTTACTCTGTCTGTGTCAGTCCCAAGGCCAATGTGTTTCTCCTAAAAGATTATAAATACAATTATTGGACAGGCTCATTACAGTCCTGCAACAATTACCAGATTTTTTTTCAGAGCATTTGATTTATTAATTGCTGTCCTGCCGGGATATAATGAGAATTTGCACAAATATAACACACATTGTTGAAGAACATTTCCAACGCTAGCTTTAAGATTGTAATACCTGACAGTATAGCTGTAGTGTCTGCAATCCAGGATGAACTATTTAAACATGACATTATTTGTAAATGTTTTATCTACATCACACTGGATTTTTCTGTGATGAAATATCTATTCAAATATATCAACAGTCACATTATTTATCGGCCTCAATTAGTAAAATCTATACCTACTAAAGTTCTGCATTACGCAAACAAAACAGAAGATATTTTGTCATAATTTCTATATTATCTTTTCAAGAACTTGGCAGACATCCCCAATGTATCCCATGTGAAATAACACTGCCAACTCATGAATAGTTGTCTACGCTGACTGGGGGGGGGGGGGGGGACTAATCACAAGAGGAAATGATAACAGGATTTTATCTGAAGTTTGATAAATATGTCTATTCTTCCGATGCTGTGAGGAGACCCTGCCAAGCCCCCTCTTTAGATAGTTTATATAGAGTGATTGTAAATGATTAAGGATACCATATCCTAAACAAACATAACCTTAGACCATAAACAATGGATTCATTAAGTTGCCACCAAGTGTGGATAAACAAGGGAAGAACTAATTTAGAGGGAGAAAATGGAAAAGCAACAATTTCACTGTTTACCTTTATATCTTTATTAGTAATCGTCTGGAGCACGGCCAGAATCTAAATTGGAAGTAATTAAATCTGTATCTGGAAAAGTCGGACTATTGTAATCATGTGTGCCAGGAGCAGGAGCTACTGTTCACAGATTGTATATTGTGGTGATTATGAGATCGTTATTCAGCATGACGTGATGAAAATAACAACTTAGAAATGTTTGTAGTTCATGCTGCTTAATTTCAAAGTCAGACTGCACAAAATCCCATCTTGTCAAGGAAAATGATTCTTCTCACTTTCAGTGCATGGAACACAGAATATGTATTTATATGAATGAAACACATTTCTCAAAACTTTGCATGTCCATGCTGCTTATAGGATGACAAATGTTGCCTTCTTTCCCTCCCAAACCATGGCTGACAGCGGTATGATTGAACAGTAAGGTCTGTATCTAGATGATAGTAAGTCATACTTTGTGTTAATCCCTTCACGATGTGTGTATGTGCTGTCTTGGTTCTCTTACAGAGTGTGTTAAGGAGGCTACTTTTCCCTGCATTGGTGGCTCCTGCGATGACCACCTGGACTCCGCTGCGTAGCCGCTCGCCCCTCCTCTCATCCTGTAGGTGGCGCTCCATCTCTGCTTGCAGATCACACACCCATTTATCCACTGTGGGAGTTGAGAAAGAGATAAAGACAGAGTAAGGACGGGACGTCACGAAGGTTTCCTATACAACTTCACTTTCATGGCCTTGTGAAGGGAATTTCTGTCCATTGAAGGACAAAGGCCTGTCTGGTGTCTGACACCATTTGTCTGGACGAAAAATGGGTCATTGACATATCTCTTTCCACAGCGGAAAAATGGTTTTGACAATCCAAAGCAATACTTACAGTACCTACTGTACATATATTTAAAACAATTTTGATTGACTCAAGCACATTAATTCATCCAACTTGGGATGACTTGAGAAAAAACAGAAAAAAACTTCAGATATAAAGCATGCCATTTGCTGTATGTCTTCAGATGGTAAAGTACTTATGTCAGGTTTTCTATTTTTGGAAATTAGTCTATTATTATTTGCCACTCTGAGGCGCAAGTCCACATTTCGTGCCACCAAAACTAACAACCCTTCCCAGGCTTTATTGTGTCGAAACTTCTCAACATCCGAGGCTTCTGACGAGCTTTGCCAGTGCCAGATAGCAAAGGACAGACTAAGGGGGGACATCCCTTGAAACACACACACACACACACACACACACACACACACACACACACACACACACACACACACACACACACACACACACACACACACACACACACACACACACACACACACACACACACACAGCACAGTTGGACTGTAAGTTGCTGCTGACAGCACTATTCCTGTAAGATTGGCTTGTCAGGTTGGCTTTGAAGGTAAGACAAATGCCTCTACTGTCCCCCTGGCCTTCTCTCCACACTTCCTAAAAGGAAATTGTCTTTTAAGCAGTTTGAGGTCTACGCTTCTCCCTACAGTGCAACAAACACACCTGATGGCCAGTTGGCGATCCAAACAGGAAAGCCAGCCGGACCCCTCTCTCTTCAGACAGAAACAGACCCCTCTGAAAGCCCAAGGGATGACTGTTCTGTTATTTTTCTCCTGTAAAGACGAGGACAAAGTGTACACATACCTTGGTTTAAGACCCCATCCTCAATGAGTTCATCCTCACTGAAGTCTATGAAGGCCTCAACGTGAGCCAGACACTGTGCAACACACAAAAGAGAGAGGAGCGAAGGGAAGAGGCTGAAATCAGGGTGTGAAGTTAACACCTTGGATACCCTGAAAATGTCAAAATCAGCAGTTGGGGGGGCCTCAAAAGTTGAGCAAATTTTGTTCCCATTTATAATGGAATGATTATTTGATATTGAAGTTTTAAAAGTTGGGCAGGGAGCACAGAAAAAATGAGTGATGGTAAACAGGGAGCCAATGTACAGTTTATCTTGCTGGTGCTGCAGCTGCTTACATGGATATAGTATTGTGCAATTGTGCTATTTTCATCCAAAGGAGAGAATCCAAACAATTCTTACATACCTAAACAAATAATTAAAAATATTCAGTAACATTTCAAATTTTTCTCATGGCATATTTCATTAGTGTGGTGTTGTAGTATAGCTATGTTGATTTAGGGAAACAATTAACAGTTTATTAATTATTTTGCACATTTTCCCAGAGCCCAAGGTGACAACAGATGCAACAAATGCAAAGATTGTTTTTAACAGTGTTCACCCATACATACATTGATACAGTGTATGTTTAGAAACATTAGACACTAACATTAAACATTTAAATGGCCTCCTCTGTCTTTTTCCAGGACTAGTCTTACATCAGGTGCAGTAGGTCATGTTGCTACTTCACATCATTGCCACAAATTTGAAATTTATTTGAAACTATGTAGAATACAGAGGGGGGAACAGCTTCGGTGTTTCCACAACAGCGCCGATCTGTATCTTGATTGACAGGCGGAACATTAACACAATAGTAGTTCCATTAAGCTGAAGTGTTCATCTGCGGTCAATGACCTGCTGCTCTCACCCGCCTCAACACGACGTGAAAGGAAATCTAAGCCTCTGTCAGGATTAGATTTAAACAAGACAGACATGAGAACATATATACTACCATATCATGGTAATAAGCTTATTCGAAAGTCGTATAAATTAATGTAAAACGTGTACTACTAAGTCAGGTGTCTTACCCAAACAACTTATATGCAGAAACTTAACACACAATACAGACAGGGCTTTGGATGACTACAAAGCAAAAAAAGAAAGTTGCCATTTACTCTACCAGAAAGTTCAACTGCATGAATTTTACAGTTACAGTTGGTTCAAATATAAAGTGGTGCTTTGACTGACGATGTTGTTTTCCTACCCTAAGCGACCGTATCACCATTCAGTCAGGAACACTGTTGTCATATATTTAACCATTTATTGCAACAAATGGAAATACAGTTATGCTTGGCGCTGATGGCTCTGCTCTGAAGATACTCCCTGGATTAGCAAGGTAGCATGCTAAGCCAAAACAGGGAGCCTGATGCAGAACCAAAGACAAATTTATTATGTGTACTGAAAACCTCTAACAATGTGTCCTGGTGAAATAATATGACACAAGCTATATGTAGCATTCAACGTCAGCAAGGTCACTAACCCCTGTTTTTACAGTTGCATTCATTCTTCCTCCGTTACTCTACCCTTATCTGTATCATTTGGTACACAGTCCAGAATACTGTTTAGATAAGAAAAACAATACTGCTGCCCAGAATAAATCCATGTCTTCATTGTGTGCCTGTCTTAATACATACAGCAGCTGTGCGTGGTATAATACATCTTTAATCCATCCAAAACAATACAAAGCCAGATGTGCCAAGATGGGAAAACATTAAATGGGTGTCACTTGAGTGATGCGTCAATAATCAAAAATAGAAATGGGCCTTTGAACATTACTAGTGGTATAGTACGAATTAACAGCTCAACGAGGTCGCTCAGTGGTACTGACTCAGTTCTGGTGGCAAACAGTGCAGGATTACACGTTTGTATTAACAAAGCTTTTCTGAACAGAGAGGAGATGCTGTTGTCACCGACTTGATCCCCTCAGCCATTTCACTCATCAAATGTCATCTATTCAACTCATTATTTTGCAAGGTTCTCTGTTTTTTTCTAATCCTGTTTACAATAAAAAATAAATTTATACATGTACCATACAGATAGTATTTTGATTCTCAGTATTGTGCTACATGTGCCACAGCAACATGAAAACAGGAAGTCTCAGATTCCCATTAATTAATCCATCTACGGTGTGTTGAAAAAGCAGCTGTGGCGGTACAAAAAAGAAAGCATTGTTTGGGTGTGAAACTATTGAGGCCTGACTGAGGCAAAGTACAGACAGATTTTTTCCAAAACACTGTTTTCAGAGAAATGTCAGACATGAACATGCAACACAATGTCTCTCCAGGGGAGAACTCATATGAAGGTATATTTGTGTCTTTATTACGCAAACAAAAAAAAAAGTTTTGAAAGCAAATTTCTCAAACCTTTGCTTTAAAAAAAAAAAAAAAAAACCTACGCTTTCAAAACGAAAAGCCACGAGTTGAGTTTGGACATAGTGGGCGGGGTATACGCTGCTGAATGAGCCAGGAGTTTCTATTGGTGGGTTAGATTTGGATCCCGGTATCGGCTTCCACTGTAAACACGGCATATGTCCCAATCCAGCCTGCATCCTTCAGTGGACCCAGCCCTAGTCCGAAATGAGACGGCCTAGGCTACAGAGGACTTCCTGTTTGCGTCAGCAGCTAACTTTATGCTGCCCATAGGCTCCCGTGCCTAGAATGCCTGCTCAGAAGGATTATGCTGTATATATGTATATATATATATGTATATATGTATATGTATATATATATATATATATATATATATATATATATATATATATATATATATATATATATATATACGTATATATATATATATATATATATATATATATATATATATATATATATACATACACACGTGTATATATGTATATATACATATATACGTATATACGTATATATACGTATATATATATACGTATATATACGTATATACGTATATATACGTATATATATATACGTATATATATGCATATATATATATACGTATATATATATATGTATATATTGTTGAGAGATCGTAGAAAAGTATGAAAGTATAAAAGTATAACCTTCATAACCTGTAAACTTTTTGATTCAAAGTGTAACCATTAAAACATATATACTTTTACATTTTTGATAGATGTGATTAAACCATATAAACTGCATATGTGCCTTATATGAAGTAGTCACTCAAAACTTATACAATTCTTCCTCTTTAGAGCAGGATCAAACCAGTTGCATTCTGTGTCTAATCTGAAAACAGGAGGACTCATGTGTGAGAAACTCCTGGCTCATTCAGCAGTGTATGCCCCATCCACTGCGTCCAAACTCAACTCGTAGCTTTTCGTTTTGAAAGCATAGTTTTTTTTTGGTGAAAGCGTCGGTTTTCGTTTTGAAAGCGTAGGGGTTTTTTTTGCAGCCAAAACATCTAGTTTCATAAGCAAAACTAACAAATAATTTATTCTCAGTTTATATATTTAAAATTTTTGATTGCAGTGTGAGAAATTTGCTTTCAAAACATTTTTTTTTGTTTGCGTAATAAAGACACAAATATACCTTCATAAACTCCAGGAGCTCGGCTTGTTTTTGCTGTCATGCTTACTCAGAATTAGACAGAACAACAGACTTTCTAAAGGTCCCCTAAAAGTCTGGTTGGTCGAGGTCCAAAGGTGGTTGAGATCAAGTCAAGTTGAAAAGTTTAGCAAATAAAAAGTCTGATTACACTATTCCAACATCCAAACTGATCTTCGTGTAGAAACTAGAGGATCATTACACAAACAGGTTTTTATAGTACAGATTAATTCAGTTCATTGTTTATAGTGCGGAGGAAAAATTACTCCAAACTTAATTTAAATCTTTAATCTTCTATTATATACAGTAGGCAGGAAAAACTTAACTTCAAACCTTGTAGCATTGGAGACTAAGGTGAATCCAAAAAGTAAGAAACGTGTTAAGACTGATTTGAGACCAGACTACACTTTCTGTTCCTGCCACACATACTAAACAGACACCTTTAAGCCCTGGGCTCTAGTCCTGATGGAAACATCCGTTTGTTGTCCTGCTTATTTTGGAAACCACTATCTGTACCAGTGAGTGACCTACCCGTTTCAATTTGTGGCTCCAGTCCTGATAAAGGCGTCCCAGCTCTCCTGACATCTGCCTGAGAGCCTGTCTCCTCTGAGCCTCTGTCTCAGCATGGATCAGATCCCCGAGCCCCTCCACCTGCAGGGAGCATTATACAGTTATGATTGCTGCACATGTTTTATTTATCCATTTCTTGCAGTAATGTTTTCATTCTGTTAACGTTATGTATCAGACATGTTTCCCCATTATGTGATGCTGTGTGTAAGATGCACAGTATACTGCTACAGTTCCCTGCTACTGTTAAAGACAGCATTTGCATTATGTTGTGGTGCTGCAGCTTTGACGTCCAAATTCTTCTCAGGGACATCTTTTCTCATTATCACACTACGATGAGATTTCTTTTGACCAAAGGAAGCCTTTTGTTTCATTGATGGGACTTTAAGAGGCATTTTCATAATTTCCAAGATAAATATTTCCAAATTGTCAATTTCCAATTATTAAATAAATATTTTTACATTTACTGTATGCTGCTGAAATGTACTCAATCATAATAGACTGTAAACATAATATCCAGAAGAGCCCCTTTCAATATTGGAAGGCTGCATATTTGGCAGCTTTTTGAAGAAAATCACCATCTACAGAGGCCCAGTAGCTTTATCCGTACATAAACGTTTGACAGCCCAATGAAAGATGTTTAAAGGGCAATATATGTTTAAAAAAAAAAAAAGACTTTTTTCACCGTTGACATTTGATGAACTTGAAATCCCTGTTCATTTCTGACCCTGTTTATTCCACATTTACCCTGTAAATTGCTCTGAAATGCTCTTTGTATGTAAATCTGCACATATCTGTCTTAGTGTGTTTTTACATTCTCGTCTTGACCTACCTCCGTTAAACCCAGCTTCCCTGCTTGAAAGGCCCTCCGTGTGAACTCTCCAGCTTCAGCAGGCCTCATGCCAGGCACGCTTCCTGAGAGAGAGAGACACACACACACACACACACACACACACACACACACACACACACGAAAGAAATGAATGAGGCATGAGTTGGGCATGAATCATGCACACAACTCACACACAAACAAACAGAGGAGGATCAAACGCAAGGTCAATGTGTCACTCAGGGTTCACTTGGAATGAAAACAGGCACAAGAGGGCAGATTAAAGAGGGGAGGTTTTCATTGTCTTAATGACCATTTTAAAATTCTCATTAGTAGAAGACAACATTGATTATAAATCATGAGCATCATCATGTACAACACTAATATTTTCCTCTCTCTTACTATTCCTGATTAATGATAATCTTACATAATTGGTGACAAGCTTTCATTAACATTATTAATTTATACAATACTGCCCCCTAGTAGAACAGTGAGATAACTGCAGGTAATATTGTAATATTACTTGTCAGTCCCAGAGGGAATGTGCCTTGCCACGCTTGCCAAGGCACATTTTATAAGTATCTTAGAAATAAGAATATTTTCCCTTTTAAGTCACAGTGATGGGCAGTCACATGACTCAACTAGTTACTGTGTTGCAGACTTACAGCTTTGGAAGTCAAAGCTGTGGAGACACACATACCAAACACCCTGCAAAGGGACGGTGCACCACATGACACTGTATGTATGTGTATACTGCATTATATGAAGTTGTAGGATATTGATACTCAGAAGGATATCTGTATTTTACCTAGAGCGTGTAAGACAGCAGTAATGACAGCAGGACCGCCGTGGATGTGGAACTCCACACTGTCCTCTCCTGTGAAACTGTGTGGAGCTAAGGACATGAACACAAGAGACACACCAACTCAATATCATTCAGTCATTTAATATGCACAGGACCAATATGTCAAGGAACACGTCAGTAAACTTGGGCTAGTACAAGTGGCTGATTCTGATAGAACTTCAGATATTCTAAATACTGTGATGAGTTAAAAAAAACTGCTCTGCTCTAGCTTGAAGGTAAATGACTCCAAATGGCAGCAAGAGAAAATTGTTTAAAAGGCATATGACGCAGGAATTGAAGCTTAATGCCTAATACACACAACACAACTTTAGCCCATATTTTCCACTCCCAGACAAAACCCACACATCAGAGGCAAATCCTCATTGTTTTGGCGCACACACATCGGCCCTTGGGTGCCTGCGTGTGCTTTGTGTTACATTTGCAGTTGTTGTTGTTGTTGCGGCTCCTAGGGTGCTGGATGTTTGTATTAATAAACATAACACAGTGACTGAAATACATAGGGGAAATAGTAAAGGCGAGTGGAAACTGGCTAAAACCTAGTTTGGTGACCTCATCGTATCATCCAGATGAAGAATCTTGTAGTGTGTGACCCAAAATTAAAAGAAAAGAGAAAACACAGGCAGAGGGCAGTGTCTCTGTAGATAAAAGACACCGTCACACACTTCTAGTGGGTCATAAATGATGATTGAGAGGGATTGTTTTTGTATGGGCCCACACATTGTGTTTTAGGAAATCCTGTATAGTATACTTTTAAAACATTTTGAACATGAGAGATGGGACTTGACATCAATATCCAGCAACCAAGAAGTGACCCTGGGTGCTGGAAGTGACCCGATTAGGGTATTTTAACCTACATCCTATGATACTGCCAAGTTTATGATTGTATCCAGAGAATTGTTGGCGGGGAAGTCCCTTTTGCACTCGCTTATCTCTGTTGGAGAATCCGTCCACCCTGAAAGACACAATTCCCTCCATCCATACTGAATGGGTCCAGACCACTAGTATGTTGGCAAGGAGACTGCTTGACCAACAATCGAAGTCAGCTCATGCACCATCAATCACCGACTGGCATAATCTGCTTGCCAGGGTGGCTCAATATGAACAGGTATCATTTTCTCTGATGGGCAGAATAGAAAGGTATTGTTTGTAATGGGTCTCTTCATTACATTAATGGCCCTTAAAGACAAACCCATGGCTTAAGTCCCTTCAATGTAGACGACTACAAGACAGCCACAATGAATGTCTTAGTCCTCTATTTTCAGTTATGTATATAACGTCCTTTAATCCTTGTTTTATGTTTGTGTATATTTCTAGGTCTTTCAAAAATTCGATAAAATGTCAATGACAAAAAAAAAATCCAGCAACCAAGCTGGTTTGTCATCACTTTACACCCAAATGTGTATGTGTGTGTGCGTGTGCGTGCATGCGGTCAAAGGGAACAGACCTGGGAACCAGAGGACAAGTCCGCGGTCCAGCACTTCTTTGGATTGGGGGTCTGTGATGCTGCGTAACAGGGCCTTGCGTGGAGGGGGCCGGCTGTGTGTGAGCCCGGTCATACACCTCAGAGCAGTGGCTGAGGCTGGACCACTGGCTCGTACCACAGCCACTCCACACCTGCCGTGGCCCGATGATAATGCAAAGATGGTCTCAGCATCAGCTAGTCCAACTGGGACTCCATCACAGGTGGACACTAACCTGCAAGCTGGAGTTGCTCTGCAGGAGATAAGTGAATTGTAAGACACCCGTACCTTCTGACTTTAGTAGACTAATGAAGTCTAATAATCTAATATGCTATTTATTTTTGTCCAAACAGACATGCTATATATTCGTTTACATCAAGACAAACTTATAGCCTATATTCTGGAGCACCAAAACTGACAAAATGTAATACAAGGTCATTACACAAGTGCAGTAAACTGAAATTGTCAGTAAATAACACTTAATTAAAGGAAAAGAGAATGTTTTATACTTGCATGGGGAAAGGAAGAGATAAATTAGTAAATGTGTGCCATGGCAAGGAAATATTAAAAACTAAGGAGTCAAAGCCAATAAAATATAAAGAAAAGAGAAAAATGAATTAGGTTTTCATGTATTTAATCAAGTGGTAAAGGAAAAAAACAAATCGTTTCGCTTTTTTTAACCAACTGATTGAAGTTTAAAGCAAAGGTATAAAACTTTATATTCATTGGAATTTATGTATGTGTTCAGTTACATTTTTGCCTCATCTGAAAATATTGTATTGCCTTTTTTTTTGTTTCACAACATGTATTGTAACATACATTGAATCCCTTTTTCAATAATTTACATAGCAAGATTCAAAGAAAAGACAGGTTACATTGTGGCCGTTTCTGCCTGAATGAGTGGCCAAAATACAGAAAACGAGGTGGAATTGTTAACAAACCTTATCCTAAGATTGTGGACAGCAGCTCTCCATATCCCACGAATCATTGATGGCAGCATACTCATATTATTCTGACACCAAACATTTCATGTGCGGTTTCTGGTGTGGCTGATTTTAGAGACTGACGTCTGCAAAACATGCTATATCTTTGACGAACTCATCGTGTTTACCTTATTCCACCGTTAGCTAATGTCGGAGAGACCTGTGAATGTAACGTGAACTGGCAAATGGACACATTTCATGGACAGTAACTCCTTTCAACTAAAGCTACATTAACAGGATTCTACTGCTGCTGCTTCTCAATCGTTTACATTTACCACGATGTCTGTCATTCCCTTTGTCGATTGTGATTGGACGGTGTTTTCCACAGCATCGACGGTTCTAAAATCTCATTTGTTCAAGACCTGTCAATCTGCAGTAAGTCCCGCCTAATGTGCGCCATTTAATTCGGTCCGTGTAGCTACTATTGCCCTCTACAGGTACTCTTCACCGTACATAGCTGACTATCTATCTATCTATCTATCTATCTATCTATCTATCTATCTATCTATCTATCTATCTATCTATCTATCTATCTATCTATCTATCTATCTATCTATCTATCTATCTCTTATAGCTGAAACGACTAGTTGTCAAATCATTAAAAAATTAAAAATGGGAAAATCCTGTGACAGATCATGGAAACGGACTCTCTCTAGGGAAACAGTGATGATAGTTGTGGCGCTTTCTGAAACTGACAAATAATGTGCAAATCCATTTGGATTAAAGATTAGTATTCTAGGTGTAAAAAAGGCACAAGCATGAGAAAAAATATGTTTCTTCAAATACAAAATTGTCCATCTCTACACAGCAACATGTTTGTTTTGTAAAAATTGTTACTTTTTAGTTTGATTTGTTTTTGTTAATGAAGGCCATCTTCAGTAAATAAAACTTGTAGGTGTTTCTGACTGCATAATATAAAGAAAGGTATAGGTTATTTTAAGGTTTACTATATATATAACATTAGAAAACGCCTCTCAGTTAAAGAACAATTCAACAGCACCACAGTCTCTAAAATGATGTAGAGTTGAACCAGCACCTCTCTTAAACTGTTTCTACTAAAACTGAGCGTTAATTGTTACCTCAAAGAAGGTAGGAATAGGAGTTATTGCAGGGCTGTTGTAAAAGGCTGCATTAGTTCTGGCTATAGATGTATAAACTGTATAGTGTAAATATTCTCTGTCATCGTGATCATTTTCACATTATTGAATTACCACTTGTCATTTTGTCGTTTGGTAAGAATCATTTTTTGTGTCTTTTACTTAAAAAATATTGGTGGTGTGGTCTAGTCCTTCATCGTCCATATCAAAAAATATAAACACAGAGTAAAAGCTGTGTGTGTGTGTGTGTGTGTGTGTGTGTGTGTGTGTGTGTGTGTGTGTGTGTGTGTGTGTGTGTGTGTGCGTGCGTGTGTGTGTTCCACTGCAGCTCCTTGCAGCTGTCAGCGCAGAGGGTGGTGAGTAAGCAGAATTTATGCTTGAAGACGAGGTACTTCTGAGCTGTGAGCCATAGAAGGGGGAAGGCTGCCTGCCTGCCTGACTGCCTGCCTTCTGCACAGTGAAACATGGTATCCAGGAGGGCTGGCCAAGGAAGTAGATTGTCTACATACATGCTGAAGAGACATGGCCTGAGGCCCTGTTTTCAATCTTTCACCTGAGACTGCATTAATTCATAGGCTGCTCTGTGCACACAAAGCATGACAACTGCCACCTTACAGCTGTTGTGCACCATCAATGCACAAACATCTTTGTCTCTTCTGAACAAAAGGAAACATTTTCTTTTTTAGGAACATAGTACCTCTCCTGACCCACCTCACACACGGTTTAATAACTCTTCCACTGGTTGTAAAACTGCACATGACCGTTTATGATAGAAACATACTGTATATTTCACCATTATAGAGGATCCACCAACTGAGTCTGCGCCATCAGTGTTTGTTTTGAAGGATGTGTTTGGGTGTAGGCTCGCTTTGACAGGGTGGCTATTGTTTGCCCATTAGAAAAGACATAAGGCAAATGTGAGCACACATGACAACACTATTTGCTTTGTAAAGTAAACTTATAGTTTGTTTATGTGAAGAGATTAAATTATTACTTTTACAGCTGCTGATAGAGAGTAGCAAGTGGACTAAAGTGAAGAGACATACTTGTCCCTACCTGAGTGTCACTAAAAATTTAATCTATGAAGATATTTTTTGCATTTATGAATAAGTCATAGTCTATCAAATCTTCCAGGACAGGGTATAGTGCATTCTCACAAGACAGCAACCTGCTGGACTGCAGGAACCACCTGCCTGATAGACCTGCTGCTGAGAGGTATTGCTGCTATTGTGTTTAAATTAAAGGTGACAGATACAATTTCTTAAAGAGACAACTCAACAGCATTTTGGATGTCACATAAATGTTATCAATACAAGCCATACATTTTGTTTGTGCCTTAATGAATCAAGCGGATTCTATTTCTGGCACCAATTTCAGGCCTAGCTGCTGGAAGACAGAGGTCACTGTTGGGCAATAACTATAAATTTCCCCTGGAGAACGGCGAGGCGAGACTGCAAGGGCATGCATGTAAGAAAAAAAACACTGTTATGTTCTTAAAATATTTCTGTCGGATTTTTAAGTCTTAAAGTGAGCTGTGCATGTAGTGATTTTGTAATAATAGCCATATTACACAACCTGACTTTATATTGGAATTTCTCATGACAGAATTTCTTTTAAAATTTGCCTGCTGAGACAATCTGGGACATTACTCATATTATCATGAGGCTGCTATGGTGAATTGTTGTAAATTGTGTGTGTGTGTGTGTGTGTGTGTGTGTGTGTGTGTGTGTGTCGCCCAGCCCCCCTCCCCTCCGCACTCCCTCTCTTTGTCCCTCCTCTATAGTCGTCGGAGGAGAGCTCTCCATCTAGCCGCGCATCCTGCTCCAGAGTACCACCGCCGCTGCACCGACAACCTTCACTTCACTTTCGCACTCATTTAACCCCTTCACTCGGACACCCGCCGATCGCTGCGCTACACCCATGCGTTGCCCTCCTCCTGAGATGCGATACTATTGTACAATTTCCCGGAGAATATCTTCATCTTCCGTTGCTCCTCGCTGATAGAGAGCATGCCCGACACGGGGTTGGCAGCGACAGGCGCTGCAGCCGCGGCGGCCGCCGGTGGTGCGACCGCCGCCGGCGACGGCACCGAGAGCTCCCGGCACCGACACCGAGCACAGCAGGGAGAAGCGGAGAGGCCGGAGCCGGGCGCTGCCCCGTCACAAGGCTCCTCTGGTGTACTGGGTGAGTCGAGTATTGCTTCTTTCGCTTTGGACGATGCGGTTTAGGAAAGCGCATAAAGGAAGAGAGGATAGGTGGACGTGATGTTGGGGAACGAGACGAGTACCGCACCATCATACACCTCGCGGCACCGTTCTTTTGTCTCCACGAGGGCGACCCAAAAGTACCACTTTATTAGACTACAGGCCTGTAAATAATGGTTTTGACTTGTATCGCATTGTCTGTATGGAAGTTGCTTTTTAAAATTAGCCAATGATAGTATATCCTCTCCAGGAAAATGGCTACATTTTGTCACATTTAGTGTCTGGTTTTGACCTTATTCTCGGTTACCTCCTGTCATGACATGCCTATTCCCACAGTATATCGGTAGTCTAGGCTACTTGTAGTTATTTCTGCTATATATTTTCCACTGCACCTTTATTGGCTGTTTGCAGGCTACCATTGGCTGCTAGTTATTTTTATTTATGTGGTGTATGCGTATTCCGTTTAGTTCTGTATTATGAGATCTGCCAGGTAACCAAATGTTTTTGAACTTCATGATGTCATCCAGCGATTTCTAAACTACTGTAGCCTGATTAGACTGTCGCTGTCTATTTCCACGTTATTGCCTCACTGTCAGTTTCCATGCTATTGGATGGGGCAGGTGCATGTTTTGTCATTTGAGGTTTGAGCCATGACGGCTCTCACAATGATATTGCCATAACTTGGTGCCGTTGTGTGGTTTATACCCCAGTATCATTCCTGTATTATTCTTTAGGGAGTCCTAAAATTCTACTATTATCTACCTTTTAACAGTGTACACATAACAAACATGCTTTCTGTGTACTCTCCATGACCCTGATAGTGTTTCAGAATAGAACAAATCATAGTTGTCTTGTTGTGAGAATTGCAAGTGAGGCTATTTTTGGAACATAACACAGTATTAGCCGGTGTCGAGAGAGCCTCAGCTGCCGAGCCAGGGTTGTTTTCGTGTGTGGGGTGCAGACTGCCTCAGCTCCCTGCGTGTACTGCTGCAGAGTGATGCAGTGGAGCAGTGGGCTGTCAGCCGATGAGCGCCCCTTTCCACACTTGGTCGAGGTAACTTGAGCCGCCGACTGGAAGAGCAGCCTGATGCACCCAGCGGTGCCTCCTCGGGTCCCGAATGGGTTTCAGGAGGGTCAGCAAAGTGAACATTTGTTCAATTTTACAGCTACTTCAATTGGAGGACTGGGAGTCTAAACCTGTAAGGGTAGAGGCAGATAGCAAACATCTACTCTCATGTAAGAGTCTACTGGTTCCAAACCCTTAATAAATGGGGGTCAGTGGTCTAAAATGTGTAGGGTTTAGTATCAAAAAATGTATACGTTATTGATACTGACCAAAATGTATCTAGCATCAAAACTGTCAAGTACTGAAAGCTGCATCGAATGCTAATCTTAATCTTTGATCAGATAGTTTCAGATCTGAAATCAAAAGTTTACCAATCAAGGCATGGCTGCTTTGTTAAAGTAGCCTACAACAGTTGAAAAACCTCTTATTATAGTGGCCACATTATTACAAACAAGACCAATGCACTTTACCTGCAGGGTCGAACAATCTCACGCACAAACAAGGGAATAGTGTACAAGCTTCAGTCACTCATGTGAGAATTTACAGCCACAC
Organism: Cebidichthys violaceus; assembly: GCF_023349555.1. Lineage (NCBI taxonomy): Eukaryota > Metazoa > Chordata > Actinopteri > Perciformes > Stichaeidae > Cebidichthys > Cebidichthys violaceus. Next base: position 6,872,633 of record NW_027176296.1, on the reverse strand, counting down.
GCTGCTCCCTCATTATACCTGTAATCATTCAATAAATGAACACTGTCACAAAGATGACAGCAGTGAACACATTTAGGTTTTCTTGAAAGAGTACTTAACTAATACAAGTAAAAGAACCCCAACCAAAAAGCATCATTTGTATACGAATGGGTACGTAATAAAGAAAACAAAAATAAATCTTGTAGCCACTATAGTTCTTTTTTTTGTGGACAGAATTTACCTTTTGTTTGGTGAGAATATTATGTCTGACAGTGGGGTTAGGGTTAGGGTTATGTAGGGTTATGAACAACAGCCTTAGGGAATGTAAAAGAAAAAGTCTCAGACAAAATGCATCTCAGACAATACAAAAAATACTTTACAGTTATGAAAAGTATCTAAGGTTGGCCTGTAGGGTTTTGCCCTCTTGGAACCTCCTGCCCCCACTTGCCTGTATATTTCCTCGCATTGGTCATGAGGCAGAAGGATTTTGTTTGGGGACTTCAGTGGGATTACCGTGATATCACATAACCGCCCTCACACGTGTCAGTGTCAGTCAGCACTCAGCTAGCACAGCCGCAAGTCAGGATGATTTCTCCAGTTGAGATTTTGGTTCCAGCCTGAAAGGATTTTCCTCACTGGAGGCTTGGATGCTCGATTGTCTCCATGCCTCCACCACATTTTCCTAATCCCCCCTCAGTAGACTGGAATGACTTTGATCCTCTCAGCCATCTTCCTTTGTAACTCCAACACTCGCTAGCCAGCGTTTCAAAGATTAATTAAGCGGCCATCATTAGAAAACGCGACATAACAGTTGCACCAATTAGTTTGTGTTCCCTTTGAGGCCAGTGTTGATAAGATTCTGTGTTATGGAAATCAGGTCATGTAACTTGCGGTTGCCAAATCAGCCAGCGCAGTGGTTTAGGATTTAGGACATTTGTTGGGATATAAGGTGAGATTCTTGATATGGAAATATTCAGTGTCTCTGAATATGTTCCCAATAAGCTTTGTGATTTTAACTCTCTCTATTGTACTATAAATTACATTTTTACTTTAATTCTATTTTCAATCATTAGGTTTAAGTTTTTTGTTGTGGGCTGCTGAAACCTGGGGCTTAATGAGATGGTGTGGAGATGACAACTAAGTAGTTTCTCTCATCAGGATGGTGTCTAAAATACTTCAGTAATTAATGTATTGTAGCCACATGCACGGGCATTCACATTTTTGTCTCATTATTACAGTCTGCATCATGTTCTAATTGTATATCTAAGATATGCTACAACTTCTAAACTATATGCAATAGGTTTCCCTCTATAAAATATATAAAAGTTAGTAAAGGTTAGTAAAGTCGATCTAAAATCTTTTTTTCACCGATAGTGAAGGTCTTTTCTGAGGCAGTCGGGGGATCTGAAGGGTTGAATGTTTACTTGTTTAACTCCATCCTTGACGCTTGGCATGATTTATATGCACTTTACAGTCTGCAAAATGCTTGAGAAAAATGTATTAAGCAGGGATCTGCACTCATGTAGACCTTTAGCCAGGGCTCTGCTCTCTTGCTCTCACTGCCTCGTAAGTAAGTAGAATACCTCAGCTTTACTTCAGACAGATTTAGTCAGGTTCAGTGTCACACAGGTTGCTTTAAATACAGCAGTGTTGGGAGGAAAAAGCATCTGAACTGAACTCCTCGAAAGAAGAGCTGTTTTTCACAGCAGCAGACAGGCTGAGCCATTGGTTTTGTGCCCTCCTACAGCTTCATTAGTGATGAATGTAATGCAGTATGATATAATGACAGCAGTGTCTTGTGCCTAATGACTCTAAACGTAATGCCTATATCGCTGCATCTCTTTGCCCGTCTCACTCTTACTAATCGCATGCTCCACAGACATATCTTCTCCTCTCCCACTATAGAATAAGTACCGAGCTGCACATTAGCTGCATTAGCGAGTGAGGAAAATCGGCTCTATGTGGGGTGACCTTGCTGCTAGCAATGTTGGAGCTTTATTAACCTTACCTGATCGGTCAAACACACCACTGACAGATTACTCCGGTACACCAGCTCTTAATGGAGAAGACATTTATGATAGAACTAAGCAGACCATCAGGCTAACTATAAAACTAAGTGGCTGGCTCCTTACTGTGATAACACTTCATATTTAGTATGGGCTTGCCTTAGAAAGATCATTGCAGTGAAGTAGCTGCAGGTCAGATGAAGGTAAACATCTGTGCTTCAATCATTTTAATAGATGTTAGTTTGTGTGACTGGTAAATTTGTTTCATGGTCTATTTCAAAGCATAGTGGCGGCATCTGCTCAAGCAAAGTACCCAAACTCATCTTTCTGCTGCACTGAAAATCCATCACTTCTTGTTTCTGTGAGGATTAAGGATGCATCAATCCGATACTGACCTTATCAGGTCATGAATTGGCCATGATGTGACCGATCCATATTACATATTACATATAATACAGTTTCTTCATCAATGTCAAATTTCTGTGTTTCTGCCATCAGTTACAGTAATTCAGTCATGGTGGTCAGTTGACTCATTTTTTGTTGTCACAGGAATCCTTGCCTTCATATTACATTATATAAAAATTAGTTCCCCACTTTTTGATATTCAGATTTAAAAAAATTAAAAAAACGGCATAGTGTTCTCTGCTGGTACCCTGAGTCGAGGCATCGGAATCGGTATCTGGGGAAAACAATTAGTATTTTTTTTCCAGGTGGTTGATCTTTTTGTGTCTGTGTGTTTTTTTCACTGAGGAGGGTATGTTTGTTGCACAGGGCCCTGTACCTATTAGCCAGTTTTGGAGCTGATCAATATGCTTCAGAGTTGCTATTATGCATTTAAAGAGTGTTTCTTGCATCAAATAAATTCTTAAACAAAGTGAGAGCAGCACGATCCGTTGATTTCCATCCATTTAGTGACAGATCAATGTGGCTGCACCATCCGACCAACAGCTCAGTGTGTTTTTTGTTATCTGAATCTTGTTTGCGTGGTTCTCCAAATGTCGAGATGATCCCATACATGTAGCCTACCACCTGCACTATGAGACACCTTCAGGTTACAGTATCCCCCTGTGACTGCTGTGTAGATACCTGTATCCAGAGCCATTATGTTTTAGGAAGTCCCTGTCCTACAGTTGTGATAAAGCCTCAGTCTTGCCAGTGGTGATTCACTTGCCCTAGATTCTCAGTTTTTTATGGCTTAATCATATCAGCCATAATGCATCTCTGCCTCTAGCCAACCAACTTCTAAATCCCCATCCATGCTCTCTGAAAATGTACACTTTTTCCATTTATAGCCGTGAAGATTATCAAACTGTAAGCAGAAAATGATAGTGCACACTCCAGAGCTTAATGCACTCCAAGCTCAGAGAGAGACAGAGAGAGAGAGAGAGAGAGAGAGAGAGAGAGAGAGAGAGAGGGAGGAAGGGAGAGAGTGGTGCTGGTGTCTCCTGTCTCCTGTCTCCTGTCTCCTGCCTAGTGTGGATGCAGTGACATGTCTCAGAGACCTTATCGGGGAGTTTAGGCTCCATTCTCTGGGATCAAAGCAGAGTCAATAACCATCCTCCTCCTGTGAGTAACTGATATTGCATTCCTGAAGGGAAAAGTAGTGCATTCGGTCACCCTGTCCTTTATCATCTCTGACTATACTGACAAGGACTGGATTTTATTTTATTTTATTTTTTAATTTTTTTTTTGGTAGTTGTTAAGCAAAGTTATGAGAAATACAATGACCATGGTGAAGAATGCTGTTTTTAGCCTCACTAGTAGTAATTGCTTCACATTAGCCACTTTGCAGCCTCTAGAGAATGCTAAAGGGCCATGAAAGTGTAACATACAACACACGGGGGAGAAGAGCTCTTTCTCCTGCAGTCCAGGTCCAGGTCAGAGCCAGTCAATGAGAAGCAGGGGAATCTTTAAGCACACTCTGTCTGTATTGCAGGTCTTCATCATCTCTATCGTTCTTGTTTCTCTCTTAACTCTCTCCTGTGACTTGTTTTATTTACCAGCTATATTGTTTACATTGGTTTACCTTTTTTCCTGTGTGGCTCTGTATGTTTATCTTGTTCAGTAAAGGTGAGGGGCAGGAAGGGAGCTTGTTCAATGCGAAACAGAATCAGTGCTCATCGGCCTCTACCGTTAATCTCCGACTGAAGTGTTCAGAGAGAGTAACTCATGCGCTGCTCTGCAAAACTGGGGAAACAACACTTTCTGCTCATATATTAGCATAGCGCCCACAGCTGTAGATGACAGATAAGAGCTTAGCAGAGGGTTCTCACCTCAATATATTCCTTTTTCTGTCCTTCCTTTTAATCAGTTTTCCTTGTTGATGTGGAAGATATATTTAAGAGAATCATTTCATTTATGTCTTGCCAGAGGCAACATCTGTCACCAAGGTACATACCCTGGCATATTGTTAAGTTATTTTCACAATCCATTTGATTATTATATGAAAATATCTATTGTTTAAAACACACATTTGAAACTTACATTAATAAGTGACATAAGTGATGTTGCTAAATGATTAAATGAGTCCGTTAGACTTAAGATTATCCCTAAACTACAGCTTTTACTTTACATTAACTTTCAGGTTGGAAAAAGTATCAAGTTATGTAACAGTATTACATATATATTCTGTATTAGCTCTTCATTGAAGATTCTTCATATTTACACTGAATTAAATATTTAAACACAAGACTCCATGTTTTAGTGGAAATATTCTTGAAGTCTTGTGCATCATTTTATGTTTCCTATTATTCACCCTGACATCCTTGGGAGCTTTTGGGTTGTCACTAGAATTTAATAAATAGAGTTCTGTCGGTTCAAACAAAGCTTTCCTGCTCAGATTAAGTTTGCACTGACTGGTCCAATGACGTGTCAGTGGGGTAAAAGAGGTTGGAGTGTGTGATTAATACTGAGGTAGTCTTCACTCTTCTCCATTTTGTTTAGTATAAATTTGCATATTTTGTTCCTCATCTGAAAAGTCCAGTCAGATTCTGGCCCCTGCCTTTAATAAGAATTTGAATGTGGTGAAAGCCTTTTCACAACCAAGGAACATGCTGTTCCTGCTCATATGTTTGCACACTGTCAATGTTGACTGATGAAAGCCTTCAACAGTAAAGTACAGGCTTTCATTTAGCTTCCCTCTGCCTTTACCCCTCTTTTTCCTCCTTTCTCCTTATCTTTTTGTTTACTGTTCAGTCCACACCATATAAAGTCACATATACTTTATGTGCCGTCTGCAGCAACACGCCTGTTTTGTTGGCTACATACTGTACCTCATGAGCTTGCTGCAGCTTTTACTCCTGTCATTTCCCTTAGAGAATTGCTATGAGAAGGCTGCGATTGTGCAGTGTTGCTGAAGAAATTGGTTGTCAAGGAACATAGACAGCATCGCCACATCCTTATTTGCATTTGAGAGCGTAATATCTCCTGTTTTTCACTTTTCTCCAGTATTTTTGTGGAAGCATACGAGTCAACAGCCTGTTGTTTGTATGAAGATTTCTGAGTATAACTGTCTCCATTCACATAGAGAAGAGTAATTAATTTGCCTCTTTTTAAAAAAAACTGGGCCAGTTTCGCCTTAAAGATGTAGCGAATTTGAAAAACTGTAAAATTAGTTGAATGTGCTCAATTCCGCACTAGTTTTTGATGAATCAGTTATTATAGATTTTAATAAAACAACCATGTTACACTTCCTGCTGCTTCTTTTACAGCACTACTCGTGTTACAGCGCTAAATAAATTAGAATGAAATGCTGCCTAGATCTTCCTCAAGCTCTTTTTTTGGCACAAGAAGTCAAAGCATCATTCCTTCCTCTGCTTGTCATTGAGTGGGAAAGGAAATGGGAGGAATGGTTTAATGTATAATAATCACTGGTTCCTCTGGGTATTGATTGGACTCGGAGCCTCCCTCCCATCTTTCCTGTCCAGGAATAGAATATCGTACCATCATAAAGATCAGTTAATCCACAGCCATCCGACTGACTGACTGACTCACTCATACAGTATCTTTTCTCTAAATTCACTTGTTATTATCCTTTCCTCTTCTATTTCCATAGTGCACAGCATCATTTCTGACGTGAAAAGAAATACTTAGTTTGCCTGATGCTTATTGGATTGTGTCACCACACTAGTGGCTGATTATCTAATGTTTGTAATTACGAATGACCTCCTGAAAACTAGATCCCCTCAATTTTAAAGAAAGCAATCTAATTTATATATTTCTTCCCATAATTCAATTAACTTTCACAAGATAGACGTACTACAACTTTCCTAGACAAATGGTTGCTAGGTTTGAGTCTGCTACAGTCCGTCAGATGTACAGTAACAGGGCTACATCAGATGCTAATGCCCACTGTTAAAGCTCTTTAAAAATGTATGAGTCTGTTTTCTCTGAACGCCTCAGTTGTTGGGTCCTCCACATGACCCTGTGTGTGCTCTGAGTTTAAAAAAATGTTTGCGTCATAGTGATTCAATTTGCATTGCCATGCAGCAGCAGCCCCCCCTAAAACTTTCAAGTTTAATAGTAACATATTTTTGGAAATATATTATGTATTTGCTTTCTGCTTTCTTGCTCAGTTACATGAAAAGATCCATACTATTCTCATGTCTATTCAAAATGAAGCTGCAGCCGGTTAGCTTAGCAAAGCATAACGCCTGGTAACGGGGGAACAGCTAGCATAGACTCACATAGCCAGACCTTTCTGCACAGAGCTGTGTCAGCACTTAAGAAAGGGCTCCGCACATTATCATTCTGGTATGGGGTGGAAAATACTTTGGCTTGTTTGTATTTCTTTAAACCAATCACAATCGTCTCTGGTGGCGCGAAGCACAGGCTACAGCAACGTCAATGCCCATGCAAAACAGAAAGCAGAAGTCAAACTACTGCTGTCGGATGGTAACAAAGCCGCCTACCAACCTCTCTAAAGCTAAATTATTGTCCCGTTATTTGTTGTTTGTTAAATATGTAAAGACACACACAAACACACACACACACACACACACACACACACACACACACACACACACACACACACACAAAAAGCCAGGCAAGCTGCTTCACCCTGTTTCCCATCTTTATCTTAAGCTAAGCTAACCAGCTGATGACTCCAGCTCCATATTGAACCCACAGATATGAGAGCAGTATTGATCTTCACATCTAACTCTCTGTAAGAAAACAACAATTTCTTAAGGACTATAATATCAATTCCATCTTAATTGTATTTTTTTTTCCAGGTATTTGGCCATGCTGTGGTGCTGCAGGGATCCTTAAGCCGCTCCACACAACACAGAAATGACCACTAGGACGTGTTTGCATTGTTGCTGTGTGTAATCCTTGTCCCTTTGTTCTGTGTTAATCAGAAAACCCTTCCTTCACTTTGGCAGTTGTCCACTACTCAACAAGGAGGTCTTTTTGCTCCACAAAGGCTGCTATTCACCCCCACTATATTCATCATCACCACTCGCTTATTCATAATTCGTAATCCCCCCCTTGACAATGCTCAATTCAGCCAGTTAGATAACCAGCCTGTGGTTGTCTGAAGGAGAAGTCTGCATCAACTGGGTAGTGTTGAATCCCTATTCAACACTGGCTTCTGTTCATGATTATTACCTGACTGAATAGTAGACTACATGAATTTGCTCATTTAACACTACCTTCATAACAGATATGACAGCTCATTCACTGCTTCTTCACTGAGGTGCTGTAGCTCACCCAAATTAACCAGCTAACCCAGAAAGACCCACCACAGAGAGTAGGAAATGAAGGAGGCAAATTAAGGGAAAGAGAGAAAGAAGATGGAATGGGGGAAAAGTGATACTTCAACTACTCTGCTGTGTGAGCACTGTGGCTCTTTTCTGGTCTTCTCTTGTCCTTCTCTTGGCCTGCAGCCACGGGCGGCTCCAGTATCACATGTAATCATTGTTATTTTGAGGCCAAGGACGAGTCCCTATTATCCTCTATGCGGCTGTTAATGAGGAAACCAGAGTTCTGACATCCACCAGCATTGACATCTTCATCCCATTTGTCACAAAGGTGGAACAGACACCTCCTATCGCCCTCTGAAGAAAGACAGTCCTAATCTCAATTACATCATATACAAGTTCTTTTTATCTAAGAACAGGTTTCTCTAGTGATGGTAGCAGCGTGGTTCTGGGTATGACTGAAATTATCTCAACAATAAATGGATTGCCATTCATGAGGCCTACTGACTTAGGTGATCCCCTAACCTTTTGTCTTTTCGTAAACCATGAGGTTAACATTTTAGTTTTTTAGTGAAATGTCTCAACAACTATTATTTGGCACAGACATTTATGTTCTCAGGATGAATTGTAATAATTTGATGATCCCTTGACTTTTCATCTAATGCCAACATCACTTTTAATTTCTTCAATACTTTGGTTTGTGACCAAATACCTGCAAAACTATGGACATTCCCATCAACCTCAGCTGTAATTTGTGTTTATGCATCTGAGCATCCGAGTGGTAAAAAATCATTACACCATCCTCCGTCTTGTCTTTCTAAATCGGAGATATAAGGAATTTCTTTTTACAGCTATGATATCTCCTATTGGTGACTATAGAACTACAGAATCATTGATAAACCACTGGCAACATGACTACAAAGCCCCCATAGTTGTTATATCTAGTAAGATCATTCAGCTAATAAGAGCTAAAGATCATTTTGTATTTGGTTTCACTTGTTAACAAAATAGCACAAATTTACAACAAATCTTAAAGCTAATATGACATCAAGGCTGGCAGTTGGGGATCCATATTGGAGTAATACGTTGACTCCAACAAGTTGGAGTAAAGGTTCTCCTGTTGTTCCCGTTGTGTCACTATTGCATGAATTAAGCATTTATGCTAATTAGAAAATGTTAGGGTGTTAACATGCTAAATGTTAGGACAAACATAGTCAATCATAATACCTATATTGTCATTTTGAGGATGTTAGCATGCTAATGTTAGCATTTAGCTCAAAGCACTGTATCCTTACGTACAAACTCACAGACCTCTTAGTCTTGCTTTGTTTACTGTCTCTGATTAATTGGGATAAATGAGATGCTAAGACTATGCCAGTAGTGGTTAAAATGGCTGGAGAAAGAAGTATGTTAATTATAATAGACCTGATTTTAAACTTTTATATATATTAAAGGAAACCAGTTTTGATTTAATGATTTTTTAAAAATGCATAACACAGCTGATATTGTGCCTAGCTGACTGTCATTTGTCTTTGACAGTCAGCATTATATTTTTTCTGTACCTTCAGTCCTTTGATTGTCAGTATTTACTGATTGGTGAGAGAGGATTTTTTTGTAATGCGTATGGCAGAAATTAAGCTTTTGCGAAAAACACTGTTGTGTTAGTGCTTTGCTACTGAGGCATCTGCACTTTGTTAACTCAGGTTTATTTGTATCACGATTAAGCATCGCCCCTCTTCTTTCCCTCTGTCCAGTTTGAAGGCATCATCCATAGGAGCTACATGTCCACGATGATGACAAATACCTCTTGAGACAGCATGGGTGAGAGGAAAGGCAGGAGAGCTGAGAGAGAGATAAAAAGAAAGCATGGGGAGAAGGAGGGACTGAGAGATTCTGCCCAGTGGGGCTAAGCACGAGGATTTGGATGAGAGAAAGAGAAAATGATAGCAACAAAAAGATATAGAGAGTAGGGAGAGAGAGTGAGACGTCCACGGTGTAGAAGAGGGGCGCAGACTTAGGTGAAAGAAAGCAAAAAAAGACATGTGGAGTGCTCTGCTGCAAAGGGAAGAGGGGGCTTTCATATATTCTAAAACACATCTGTGTGTGCAGCTGCCAGTGAAAATAAGAGATGCAATGTGGAATTGGGAGTGTTTGTCAATTTGGTGCCAAAATGTATGCAGACTGTGTACTTTGCATTGGGATGGTGCAGGTGGCCGTCGCGACAAGCTAGAGAGCGATTCAGCGTTTGGAAGTTGGAGAAAGCAGGAGGGAGGGAAAAGTGGGAGGAGACAGGGACAGATAGGTGGGTTATAGTTTGCTTTTTTCTCCCCTCAAGACATGTAGGCTGCATTTGCAGAATCCACAGCTTGATTCACATAATCTTCACAGGTGGAACGGTCTGATTTGATATTTATTTCAGACATTTTAGCTGCATGATTTGAGGACTCACGTCGTTGTTGAACTTCTCTATGTACAGTGATGTGGTGTTTTCTGTTTGTTTTTTGTATGCTTTTCTGTGTGCTGTGTGTGTTTTGGGAGTTAGGAACCGGTTTAAAGGGGCGCTGTCTGTCGTTGGCTGTCTGACTGGGTGTGGACTCTCTACAGGATGGCGATATACAGAGTCAGGGCTGGAAATTATTCTAATTAAGGAAATTGTTGGGTGATTGAACTTGATTAGACTCTCTGTCCCACTTACTGATGTAATCGTTCTAATAGGGTCATTTGTTGCATTCACACACTCAGTAGTTGTGATAATGGAAATGTTTTCTTCCCGACTTATTTGTTATAGCTACATTCCCTCCTTGTCTCTGCGGAGTTCAGTCAGTATGTCTGGCTTTTATTACATTGCGTCTGTTTGCGTCTCTCTATCTGCCTCTCTGTTAGACTGGCTCGATAAGAGTCCAATGACTCGCTGCTGAAAAGATAGAAATCCTGTTCTAGTCTCCAGCCTCCCAGGAAATACACACTGTTGCCAGGCATATTTAGAAAAGGCATTTTTTTTTAGAGGTGCATTTGAAAGTACAAATCCTCAGCATCACATCAGTGTGGTAAATTTACACTGCAGGCCTCAGCTGTTTGTATGCATTAAGGTGCCACTGTTAACAGCTGGTCCATGATAGGCAGCAAAGGGAAAGTATTTTAGTATTTAGTTTATTTGTATATGATGTAAACCCAAATTAAAGTAAAAATCTATTCGACATTTGCTGCCCACATACTGCTTTTGTGTTCTCTTTTTTTGTTTCACGTTAATGCTGTGTGTACAATTACTAAGAAAGGCTTTTACAGGTAAAGTGATCACCTGATTACTCCTGTAATTATACACCATCGGTGGTGACTCAGCAAATATCTTGCATACTTGGTTAAACAAACAAGGGGCCTTTATGCCCAGTCTAAATCCAGACAGTGATAATAGGGTGGCTCTCAAATATAATATTTCAAAAAGAACTAGATGCATGTAATAAATTCCAATATCTTACTGTTATTATCCTGTTGTGTGGTTCCCAGGGGAAAAAATCCTCTATTCTATTGAAAGCATGTTGACTTAAATGATTTCATTATCTATCTAATAAACTATACCATTCTTTTGACCTGACCCAAAGATTTGTTCCAGCGGCTTAAAGATTGACCCCAAAACTTAACCCTTATTGACTGAGTAAAATCTTCCATGTTGACCTCGTTGCACAAAACACCTTAAATTAAGATTTTCCTTAAAGTCTGTTAAGGTTTCCTTGATTTTAAATTGTTGAACAAAACACCCTTAAGTTTTTTCACCTTAAGATTTCCTTAAAATGTTTAATTAAGTATTGAAGTAATTAATGTCTTATACTTAAGGAATCCCTTAAAGTTAGTTAAATTGTTGCACAAAAGACCTTAGAAACCAAAAGAAGAAAAAAATCTTAAGGTATATCTGACTATCGAAACGAAATATGGTTTATGGTGACAAATGAAGAAAAATCATCCATAGAAGACTGTTTTTTAAACTATAGGAAAACAATCTCCATGGAAACTGTTGACTATTATTGCTATAAAATCTCAATGCAGTGAATTCCTTAACTAAGGAAATCTTTTAAGGGGTTCTGTGCAACTCCCTTAAGTAAGTAAAAAATTAAGCCCTTAGTGTCACATTTATGGAGAAAACATAAGGCAAGGCAAGTTTATTTGTATAGCACATTTCAACAACAAGGTAATTCAAAGTGCTTCACATAAAACCATTAAAAGCATCAAAACATAAGGCAAAAGAAAAGGAGATTTAAAAACGATTAAGAACATTCATTAAAACATTAAAAACAGGAACAGTCATTAAATCACTAAAAAGCAGTGTAAGAAAATAAAATACAGTAGTAAAATGCAGTAATGCAGGAAATTGATTAATATCCTTGAATCTGGTTCAATCAAAGGCAGCAGCAAACATAAAAGTCTTCAGTCTTGATTTAAAGGAGCTGAGGGTCTCAGCAGACCTGCAGCTTTCTGGGACTTTGTTCCAGATATGTGGAGCAGAAAAACTGAACGCTGCTTCTCCATGTTTAGTTCTGACTCTGGGAACAGAAAGTAGACCGGTCCCAGACGACATAAGGGGTCGGGATGGTTCATAAGGTAGCAGCAGATCAGAGATGTATTTGGGCCCTAAACCATTCAGTGCTTCATAAACCAACAGCAGGATTTTAAAATCAATTATTTGTTGGACAGGAAGCCAGAGCAAAGACCTCAGAACTGGAGTGATGTGATCTACTTTCTTGGTCTTAGTGAGGACTCGAGCTGCAGTGTTTTGAATCAGCTGCAGCTTTCTGATTGACTTTTTACAGAGACCTGTAAACACACCATTACAGTAGTCCAGTCTACTGAAGATAAATGCATGGAAGGTTTTTCCAAATCCTGTTGAGACAGACATAAGTCCTCTAATCCTTGATATATTCTTCAGGTGATAGTAGGCTGATTTTGTAATTGTCTTGATATGGCTGTTCAGGTTGAGGTCTGAATCCATAACTACACCTAGATTTCTGGCTTGGTTTGTGGTTTTTAACGTCAGTGATTGAAGCTGAGCGCTGACTTTCAATCGTTTGTCCTTGGTACCAAAAACAATTACTTTTGTTTTATCTTTGTTTAATTGAAGAAAATTCTGGCACATCCAGTTGTTGATTTGTTCAATGCAATTAGCCAGCCCTTGTATGGGATTATAGTCCCCTGGTGGTATAGTTATCTAAGGTGTTTTGTGCTACCAGCCCCTGAGAGTTATCAGAAAAGTCACAAAAGCTGCGAGGACAGAGTATGCATCATAAAGTTTTTCCTTTAGTGTCTGTGACCTTCCCTTCTTAGTGCTTCACCTGAGTTTCTATTAATCTATCGCCGGCTCACACACATGCAAATAGACAAATACTGTACCTGTGTGCACACACTGACAGATAAACACCCCACAGAAATGCTTCAGAGAGCAACGCAGATCACAGAAAGACACCCTGCTTGTTATTACTGCCTGGCTGCTGTCTGATAAGTGCCAGCCCCGAAACAGTCGTCGCACTGTGAAGGCCGTGAGTAATACACGCTTTATATGTATCACTGCTAGTTCTGTGCCCTGGTTTCTGTTACAGGGCCAAAAAGGGTTTTCAAACTCACAAATTATTTCTTTTTGCTTAACTGCTATATTATATACAGATTACCCAACTCGGCTGTAATAAAAATATTTTGAAAACTTGGTGCAATTTTTAAGGATTTATAACTTTGTACTCAACATTAACTCTAACCATTTGGACGCAAAAATGTGTTTCAGTGTAAAATCTGCATGTGCACAATATCTGTAGCACTCAGTCTATTCCAGAACACTGATGAGGTAAAACTGGGTAACAGCCATCAATGCCAATTGATTACCCGCGTTAAATCAATCGTAGAAGAGGGAGATGAGGATAATGAGAAGCAAATGAGTTGCAAAAAAAGGATTGTTAATAATGGCTGTGACTCAAAATCAAGACGGTGAGGATATTTTGTGTATTCAGTGAACTGCATGTAGCTAAATCAATATTTTATTATCGACAATGTATCACCTCACTATATTTATGTGAAAGGGGTCTCTCACAGTTACAAACTACATATTATCACCTGACTGCAGTTTCCCTCAGCTCTACAAAGATATATAGCTTATTTCAGCTCATTGTTTTTGTTTTCGGGCCCACAGTTTACATTACTGTTTTGGTTCAGTTCTTCTATTCACATCAGCATCATTTTCAGCTGCAGCAAAAAAATAAAAGCTTTGTAAACTTCCTGCTCAGAACCAAGCTGACAGAAGAAGTACATTTCCCTCAGGAGCTGGTGGAGACCAAAAACAGAGCTAAAAAGCAGAGTGAATATCTGACTTTTATTAATCAGGTGGCCAGAAACATATCATTGCCAATGTTTTACTTAACAGTGACTCTGAAAACCCTTTCTGATCCTGCTAATAAACAGCCTGATGCTCTGCTCAACTGGCCATTGTTTCATGTGTATGTTCATGGCAGCTGAGAGGTGGTTTGTTTGCGTAGTGCAAAAACACACTTTTACACATGCAGACACGTATCTGTCAGACTGGCCTGGACTGAGCAGTGAAGCCTTGGTGGCTGTGTAAGAATCGATGTCTATCTTCAACCAAATACAAACACACAAATGCATGCAAACGAACGGAACACATGCTCAGTATTGGGGCTTGTAAACTGAAGCATTGTTAAAGTGGTGAAACCAATCTGTTGGCTGTACCAGGAGAGTGTGTGTGTGTGTGTGTGTGTGTGTGTGTGTGTGTGTGTGTGTGTGTGTCTGCTGTGTGCGTTGCCCTCAGCGATGAATACAGGACTCGATTAGAATTGCTGTCATGTCGCACCATTGCCTGCAGCATTTCATCTAAAGCACAGCGGAGCGGGCAGTCAGATTTCCGTATCTAGGAGTACCACTCGAGATTAAATAGTCAGAAATTCCTTGCGCTGTTTCCTTTTCGGCCCGTTGCGATGTTTGAAAATGTTCTTCAGAGGGGAAGAGCGTTGTGGAACCAGATTAAGTTGTCACAACCTCTTTGTAAGTACTGAAGAGGGATCCTTTAAATAGTAATGCTGTCTCTAAGTCTTGGTCTGTTCAAGTTTGTAACACTAATGTGTTTTGATTTATCTAGACAGAAAATATAATTTTCTGCCAAATGTGTTTTTCATGGCATCCTCTCTGTATCTCTAATGACTCTAATTTCTTTTTTACTTTATTTTATGAAAATATAACATTTTAGGTGACAACCAAGGTGCTTTAAGAGAAGACATGGTGAACAAAAAGAGCGTCAAGATGAGGAGATAGGACAGTTAAAACAGTATTATAGCTAAGCCATGATACTAGGCTAATAAATACAATCTGAGTTAAAGCTACAATAGTCAATATTCATTCCCATTAAGTATGGAGGAATGCAACATCTACATATTATCACATAATAAAATTGTTTTGGTGAATGTGTTGGCATACAGTTGACTATCAGCAGACACAGAGCAACATTTCTCTCTGGTTTGGTCTCCACAAACCCCTGAGGGAAATGTATTACTCTTAAGATGCTAAATCCTTCATTTTATTCACCAGCTAGTTGCTAAATGTGTGTGCCTGTGGTTGGTAATGGACAGGTAGCTTACAGTGGGGTTATTACAGCTTTTTACCTGATAACAGCTGTGGGCATTGGCTAGAAATGAGGTGGAGATTATGGGCCAGAAAACCAAATTATTGATCCGAAATGGATCAAAGGCTTTGTTGGGATGAAGGTTACTGCAGAGTTGGGTGATAATTAGTTCTATAATACTAGTAGTGACCCCTTTCAATTAATTATACTTAGTAAGTTGCAAAAAATATGAATAGGGACTATGCATGTTGGTGCAGTGCTTCTGTGCAAACATTCAGTACAGCAAACATGGAGAGAGTATATTCCCTGGATAAGGCTGGTTTCTGGGAAGCCCCACTATGTGTCCCTCTCTGACACCACTCTGAGCAGAGGGACACACAATGATGTTTTTATATGACAGGTGTTTATTGGATCCACAGAGCATGCAGAGACACTGTGTGATTTACAGCATCATGCTAGCAGCGGTGATATCATGGTTAAATTTACAGCTTGCCATGACCTCGACCTTTGTGAGGGTGTATGTCTTTGCATTCACTTTTGTAACCATGTAAGCAAAACGTGAACCAGTTCTAGGATGTACATTGACTTCGTGGTAAAGTAAGATGATATGTAGATTTATATTTTGGTCTCTTTTTACTGCATTCAAATACATAAGAATAAACAAACAGTATATTATTGGATGAATTGTGTGATACTTACCTTATTTGTGTGTGATCTCTGGATCAGTGCCCCACTTTTGCCCCTCTTCTGCTGCTCCATGCCTCAGTGATCACGGTGCTGTTGTGGGACAGGCATTCTCTCCCGGCTGCTGTCATTATTATTCAGGACCCAGGAAATGGTTTTCACAAACTGTCCTCTGCCAGCTGAGTAGGGTCTGGGGTTAAACTGGTTACAGAATCACTTGGCGCTGCTGCCCTTCTGAAGAACATATCAGTGGGAATATGAGAGTGGGTCAGTGAGAGATAAATGAGGTGTCAAAGATACAGTTCATTTGAGCCTGGATACAAAAATTGCAGTTGTTTTGAAAATGTTTCCATAACGTAACTGTATCCACCCTAGAAGAAATGTGTTATTTTCATTCAGACTGCTGCATAATGTCATAATGTGACACTACTGGGTGGCTACAGTGGAGCTGTTTTTGGTGTACTGTTGACCTCAGGAATAGAGACAAGGTAATTCCACACAGGAGGCTGCATTTCCATAGTCAAACTTTCTACGTATTGTGTTCTTTTACTATTCAAGGCTTATATCTGGGCATTCTTGAGACTCAGAACATATGACAACACTAAGAAATAGCTTCACTTACATGTGTTGAGTTGAGTTGAGTGTCTGTGTGTGGATGTGACAATTCAGAGAGTGTGGACAATGTGTGGCCTCTGGTCTTGGCAGGGCAGGATTATCTCCGTCAGTCTCATGTTGTGAGGCGAAGGGGCGTGACATTTAAATCTGTCCCGTCGAGAGGGACGATTTTTGTGTGTTTCTTTCTGTGTGTGTCGGGGCAGCATGGGTAAGAGTTTTGGAGTGGGGTTTGCAGAAAATGTAACAAATGTTATTGCTCCTTACACTCTCTCTCTCTTTCTCTCCCCCTCTCCCGCTCTGTCTTTCTCTCTGTCTCCCTCTTCCTCAGATAAGTTGTTTGGAAAGCGGCTGCTGCAGGCTGGGAGACACATTATGTCTCATAAGTCTTGGATGAAAACGGTGCCCACGGAGAACTGTGATGTCCTAATGACATTTGCAGGTCAAGCACTTACACACACTCGCATGTTTGAATTTCTATACTTGTGAGGACTCTCGTTGACATAATGCAACCCTTACCTAAACCTTAACCACCACAAAACATGCCTAAGATCAACCCTTACCCTCACCTAAACCTGTGTGCTACTAACGTATATTGTCATTGTTTCCCTGAGCCCAAAGTACTATATTCAACACAGAGTCTTGAACTTAAAACGGCCCTTTGAAAAAGTGAGGACCGGGCTTAATGGTCTAACTTTCCAGTGTCCTCGCTCTTTAGGCTAAATATTGGTACCCACAAATATAGAAGTAAAACACAAGCAGACACATTTGCATTATGCAATTTAACACAAAATTGCCATATGAAACACCCTTTTTATTTTTATGCTCCAACATAAATATGTATATGTATTTAAATATGATTTGAACTGATAAATTAAAGCTGTGAATTTACTTTCTCACTCTCCAGGCAAGGAAGAAAGCAATACTCTTGTATTCCTTTAAATTTCTCCCATTTAAAGATATTATTCTGTATCTCTACGAACACAGAAATCCCATACTACCACTGAGCAGAAGAGAACTTTAAAATGTACTCGTAGAGATCAATACAGTTATATACTGTTGATAATGACATTGATCACGTGACTTGATTTTATGACTGGTTTGAATCTGAACCAGCTAAGAAAGCAGAGAAGAAGAGTCATTCTCTAGTATTTGTTAGTACGACTCTTAACTCCAGCTGCTGCTCATGAATAAATAGTACAAGACTGTGGGAGTACTCCCAGCAGCTCATGTGTACAGTAATGCGTGGGTATAGTTGAAAATGTATTTTTATTTTTCATTTCCTGTCACAGACACTACAGATGACCACACGTTGCTATGGCTACTGAACCACATACGGCTGGGAATCCCAGAGCTCATCATCCAAATACGACACCACAAGCACACGCGGGTCTACGCTTTCTTCGTCACCGCTACATATGAAAAGTAAGGCCTCGTTCCAAAGGTTGCAAACACATTTTAGCAGGGGTGTATTTAGTCATTAATTTATATATTTGCTTATTATTGAATGTATGGCTTCAACTGAGTCGTAATTTCATTGTTCATGAATCTGTCAATAATAACTTTTTTGATTATTCAAGTATTTGTTTTTGTCAATTGAATGTCAGAACAGAAACAAGTAACAGAAACATCTTTAGATATCTTGTTTTGTATGATCAACAGTTCAAAACCCAAAGATGTTCAATTAACAATTACATAAAACAGAGAAAAGCAACAAATCCTCACATTGGGAAAGTTAGAACAAGTAAATGTTTTTATTGATAAATGACTCCAAATAATGATTAATAAATCAAAAATATTCTGTCGACCGATTAATCAATAAATTATTTGACTTCTAATTGACAGCCAGGGTAGGTAGACATGTACTTTGTGGTGGAAAAAAAATCCTATACCCGCTTTGCGTGAGTCTTCTAATGCTGAAATACATAATACCAAAAACCAGGTTGTCTTTTAAGCATTTATTCTCTGCGCAGAGAAGGTTCAATCATCACAACAGAATGCGTACAGTCTCAGTGAGGAAGAACCTCGAAAAAAGTGAACAAGCTTTCTTTATACAGAATGAGCAAAGGTGGGGGCCGATGGCCGATGTTACAGACATTTCAGTCTCAGACTTTTGGTCTCAGACTGATAGGAACAACAAGTGAAAACAAACGGCCAGCAACCAAAACAAGCAGCCCAAAGGCCTTGGCATGGAACATTCTCATACAACACAGTTAGTTATCTATGTGAACAGGCAAGGGAGAATTATTCTTTTGCACAACAGAGACACGGTGAAGTTCAACAAAGTCCAGAGCAAAATGACTTATGCATGAATACAATATACTGAGTAGAAATATATACTACGTAAAAAATTACCATTACAACTTACAGTTATTTATTGTTTTTAAATCAGAACAACTATGTGATATAATACAATAAAGATGTAAGTGTATGAAAAATAAAAGAAGAAAAGAAGAAAAAAATTAGTGCCAATATCTTGAGTTATATAAGGTTTTATTATTAGATAGATAAAGTAGATATAGTTGTTCTCAATGATTTAACATCCTTAAACGAACAGTTTGACATTTTGGAAGTGTGATTAATCTCTTTCTTGCAGAGAGTTAGATAAGAAAATTGATTCCGCGCTAATGTTTGTAATCTGAAGAAACAGTCCGTAGACAGTTAGTGTAGTTTAGCTTAGCATAAAGGCTGGAAACAGAGGGATGCAGCTAGCCTGACTCTGTCTGCAGGTAACATACTCGGCCTACCAGAACCTTCAAAGTTAACTCGCTTGTTTAATCTGCACAAAACCTTCTAGTTTAGCTTCATATTTAGCTTACAGATTTAAAGTGGTACATAAGTCCTCTCATCTAACTCTTGGCAAGAAAGTAAATACATGTCAAAGTATTCCTTCAAACTGATTAAAATATTTCCAGATTTGTAAAGACTTTCTTTTGATAGCCCAACACTGTTAGCATTAGCTGAACAATATTCCAACCTTGCAGAACATCAAACCAGTGTGATTTCATCCTTGCTTACACAACCTGCTACAGGTGCACACAGTAGTCGTACTACTGTTTAAACTGTAGCCAATTAATCACCTTGTCACCCTTGAGAAAATACAGGAAAAAAAGCTAAAGCAGCTTTTATGAACAGAGATAGAAATGCCAAATGAATAATATGGTATATATCACAGCTTCCTCTAGTAGTTTGAGGTTTATTTATTTTTAAATGTTACTACTGGAGTTGGGATGTTTAAGACAAAAATGTTCTGTTTGCTCTTTACTGGTGTAAAATTGTACCTTTGTTTATTGTGGTATTATATTTAGCTGCAGCTATAGTAGGCACAGTAGCTCGTACACAGTGAATCGTTAGTGAGGCTGCCGTGATGCCTGGTTTACTGTATCAGCATCGCTGCTCTGCCTCTGGCTGCAGGTTATTTAAAGTTTTGCAAAAGGTTAGAGTCAGGCCAAACAGTATGGATTGCGTTTGCTCTGATTACACTGCCCAGACATGGTCTCTTGTTTTGAAAACATCTCCAGGGGAATCGGGGATGAGCCCAGGGTCATTTTAATCTAAGCATTGACTTTGGTGTATAAATACTGAGATATACAATTCAGGGGATCAGGGTGGCACTTGCTGTTCCATACTGCACTTCACCTCTTGACAAATGTAGAGTCAATCTGTTGACTGTGCATGTAATAACAGGCCTCTTGAAAAACCCTGAGAGTCTCAACCAAACCTTTTTACCAATGAATGGAATAGAAATGGACAGATGGCCTGAAGGAACGAGGAAAGAGAGCCAGATAGAAACAGATGCAAAGAGAGAATAAGAGAGAAAGTGAAGGAGTGAAGCAGAAAGACAAAGAAAAAACAACAGGGAGGGTAATGTGGTAGGAGGATGGAGAGAGTGCTTTCTGAAAGTGTGCCAGTGGGTTTTAGATGAAATGCTCAAGTAAAATGATTGCTGTGTGACTAGAAGACCCCTCTCCTCTCTCTCTCTACGCACACACACCTGCTGTCAGACAGGTTGACCTACATTTCATGTGATAGAAGAGATAACCCAGAAAGTATTTCATCCTCCCAAACTCACCTTGAATAGTCATTCCCTTTGCATACTGAAGCGGTGAGAATTCTCTATTCAAACCTTCCTCTGTGAGAATACCAGCTGAGGACTCTAGGCTTGATTTTAATAAAAATCTTTTTAATATTATCCTATCAACTGAAAGACATTGCTTTTTCTCCCAAGGTTTATTTTGAAAGAGAGATCAGTATAGAATCTTGGTATGAGATCAAAACAGCTGGGGTCACAGTTTCACTGCTGTTCTCATCTCATCTCATCTCATCTTCAACCGCTTATCCAGGATCGGGTCGCGGGGGCAACAGCTCCAGCAGGGGACCCCAAACTTCCCTTTCCCGGGTCACATCATTGTGGCCCGATTCACTGCTGTTATGTGTGTCAATCTCCAGTTGAAAACAACTATTAGCAGACAGTACAATTGTAGAAATTAACATACTCAAGTGTGTTATACAGCTAATGTCCTCCTTCTCTTTTCTTAGCTCACATACCATCCACTACTCATTTCTCGTTTCTGACGAGGCAATTTACAGCATGCTGTCCTGTTCTGCTGAGTTTCCATATTACGTCTGATAGATATTTGCTAAATTAGCATAAACCTTACGTGGAGTGCTTTTCCTCGGGCAGTATTCTGCTCTTTTACAAGGTTAGCTTTGTCCACACATTCCCTTTGACTGTGTCGCCAAAATAAGACTAATTTTATTTGGGGAGAGAAAGTATAAAAGGCGACAAAGTTTTAGATTAAATAAGAAAGGGGAAATCTTATCCAAATTCATGGCAGCAGCAGAAGCTGCGCACCTCTGAAAGCCCTCGCAGTTATTGGCTTGGATTACTAAACAGTTGGGTTAAATAGATACAGCCTGTTTTATTTCCTCAGACAAGGACCTTTGTTGTGATGGTGCTGCGCACTAAGCAGTATTCAGTGCTGATACAGAAGCTTACACCTCACATTTCTGTTGTAATCCATCATGGTGCTGATCGTACTTCACTGTACTGCTCCTCCAAGTGCCCGGAGCTGCATGATGGATGGATGTTACAGGCCCACCTAGGCTGCAATCCTGCATGTGTGTGCATAAACTTTATATACATTATGTATATGTACATGTGACAGAGAGAGGTGAGCTGACCGCCTGGAGGGTACAGAGGGCGTGGTGTTGCATTATTCCTGCGATTTCAGCACAAAGCCGCTGGGAAGGACAGAAGGAGAGGAGGGAATGAAGGAGGAGGAGGGGGAGAAGGAGACAAAGGAGACGACCGTGCACAGGAGATAGAAAAGGATGAAGAGAGAAGGTGGATTGAGAGAGGTGGGGAGAGTAGAGAGTTGCTGTAGAAAGGAGGAGGGAGGATGAGAGGAGACATGGAGGAAGGGCTGATGGGAAATGAGATGATGAGAGACTGATGAGGTTAAAGCATTAGAGGAGAGATCAGGTGACTTTAACACTATGAAGGACAATCCTTCTCTGCTAATGTTGTTGTTTGCTGTACTCTGCTTAAATTGATTTTCATAGACATTTCTCCAGCTATCCACAACAGGATTGCAACTGTTCTCCTTGTTATTAATAAGTTGATGAGGTTTATTAACAAATTTATTAGTAGTTAATGTGGAAAAAATGTCAATTGTCAATAATTTTCCAGAGCACAAAGTGAAATCTTCAAATTGTATCATCCAACCAACAGTCCAAAGGCCAAAAAGATAACATTTACAATGATATAAAACAGAGAAAAGCAGATCCTCATATTAGGGTAGTTGTAACGAGAACATTTCTGCTTGATAAATTACTTAATCAATTATCAAAATTGTTACTCATAAATGTCAACATTAAACAGGAAATGAGTCAGTCAAAGAACAAGGTTATGTAACCATTTTTCACAAGTGTTCAACAATCGCACTGGGAGAAGACTTCTGATGCTCTATAACACTATCAGTCTCGCATTGTTGTCCCCCAGTTTGTTGCGAGGTGCTGAGGAGATGGGATTGAGGAAAGCTGTGAAGCCCGAGTTTGGCGGAGGAACGCGAAACTTCTCCTGTGAGGAGGATTACATCTACGAGAACATCGAGAGCGAGCTGTGTTTCTTTACTTCACAGGTCAGTGTCAAAACACGCAAATCACACACGCATATGCAAGTAAATATGCTGTCAAGGCATCGCCTGAATTTACTCTCCTGTCCTCTCGTTCACTGCAGGAGAGGCAGAGCATCATCAAATACTGGCTTGACAATCTACGGGCCAAACATGGAGAGGTGCTTCATAATATCAACTTCCTGGAGGGCCAGCCAATTAGTAAGTTGCATCATTTTACAGTACACTATGTGATATTTGTTTTAAACAGGTGGAACTTCTTTGGCAGCTTTTGGTAATAATCCCTCAGTTGGTTTGGTATTAAAACTATTAGAAGCATAATTATCATGGATTTGATGGTTTACTGTATCCGACTGCATGTATATAGCGCTTTTGTAGTCTTAGCAACAACTCAAAGTTTTATAGCATAAGCCAGCATTCACCCATTCATGCACTGGTGGCAGAGGCTAACCTTACAAGGTGTTCATCAGGAGTGATAAACATTCACACGCACACTTAGAAGCATTTTCGGGTTTAATATCTTTTTAACTTACTTAATGCTGTGCTTTATTCTTTTCTGCAGTCCCGGAGTTGAGTGCACGAGGTGTGATCCAGCAGGTATTTCCTCTCCATGAGCAGAGGATCCTCAGTCAGCTGATGAAGTCCTGGGTCCAGGCTGTTTGTGAGAAACAGCCTTTAGGTCAGCAGAACAAAATACTCATGAACACGAACATACTGTACAGTATACATAACACTCTAGTAAAACCACAAGACAGAAGAAAGTACTTTTGGCATACTGTGAATTACCTTCACCGCTCATGGTTCCTTGTTCTATCCTTTAACTATTATAATAACTGTCGTATTATCCCTCTAATTTGTCATACTGGTGTTTACAGATGATATCTGTGACTACTTTGGTGTGAAGATTGCCATGTATTTTGCCTGGCTGGGATTTTACACCACTTCTATGTTATATCCTGCTGTGATCGGCTTCGTGCTGTGGATGCTCACTGAGTCAGATCAGGTGAGGAGAGACGCTATTGTAGCATAAAGCAACTTAAATCCCCTACTGAAAAATGATCACCATCCTAGTCCAAGTCTGCGTGTTTGTGTTGTTTCAGACGAGCCGTGACATCTGCTGTGTGGTGTTTGCACTGTTCAACGTGGTGTGGGCCACTCTGTTTCTGGAGCGGTGGAAGAGGAGGGGGGCTGAGCTGGCATTCAAGTGGGGAACACTGGATACGCCATCTGAATCCCTGGAGGAACCACGGCCGCAGTTCCGGGTGAGAGAAACTAAAACTCTGACTCCTATCTCCATGACTTCTTCTCTTCTCTTTCAGGCCCTTTCATACTTTCTCTCTCTCGGTAGGGAGTGAAGCGCTGCAGTCCCATAACAGGTTGTGAGGAATTCCACTATCCTCCTTGGCGGCGGCGTGTATTCAGGTGGCTGGTCAGCCTGCCTATCTGTATCCTCTGTCTCTGCTTTGTCTTCCTGGTCATGCTCATCTGCTTTGAGCTGCAGGTCAGTCAGCTGTCAACATCGGTTTTCTACATGCCCTGCTTGTATAAATGCAGCAATTATAGTTTCAATGATAAAAAAAATCTTCTGACCCTGCATCTGTTTTCTTTAGTTTCAGCTAATTTATATTATGGGTGGATGTACTGATGCAGCAAGCCTGTTAAACGTCAAAGTTTTACATGCTATAGGTAGAGCTTGATACGAATAAAGCAGGAGAAAATACCTACTCCTTCAGAATGGTGGTCCAAGAGTGAACACAAGTGCTTTAAATGCCCCTTGATGTTTTGTTTTTTTCTCTGAGGTGACAAGTAAGAACCTGTGATTGTGTCTCTGCAGGAGTTTGTGATGGGGATCAAGGAAATGCCTCGGCTGGCTCGCTTCATCCCCAAAATCATGCTGGCTATCACTGTGACTGCATGTGATGAGGTGTACAGGAAAATCGCCTGCTGGCTCAACGACATGGGTGAGAGTCAAGCTTCCAGATTTTTCAAGATCCACATAAATAAGATAATAAAAATGATCTTAATAAGACTGGTTTCATCAGATATCTTCAGTAATCTCCTGTAAACACTAATCAGTGATTAGTTTAAATTTTACCGTATATTACATTTATGAGTCTGGTAAGGGATGATTTATTTTGTTTTTCCACAGAAAACTATAGACTCCAGAGTGCCTATGAGAAAAATCTCATCATCAAAATGGTTCTTGTGAGTGGCTTTTCTGCATAATATCTTAAGTACCCATGTGATTTGGAAACTTTTTAAAACAGTCCCTTTCTTCTTAATGACACCTGGCATTTCTTTCTTTCACAGTTTCAGTTTGTAAATTCTTATCTCAGCCTTTTTTACATTGGATTCTACCTCAAAGACATGGAGCGTCTGAAAGAGGTAAGAAACATCCCAGTTTTAATGTTCCTCTGTCACACATTAACTTCAGTAATTCATTTGGCCTCCAACATCTGTCGTTCTCCCATCCTTAAATGCTTTGCTCTCTCTGCTTACATGCATTGATTTCCATAACCATCCATCCGCACATCTCATCCATTTGTCCATCTGTGGAAGATGCTGCTGGTGTTGTCTCTGTTAAGGAGTCTGCAGCGGCAGGTCTGGGTCAATGTGCTGCCTTCCCTCTTCCTCAAGATCCAGATGCATGTGGTCTCTGTTCCCTGGTTCTTCAGGGCTTTACTCGGGTCCAAAGTATGCTCCCTGTGCATCCACAGTCTGGGCGAGCGGTCTAATGTTCATTTCTGACCACCTCGGTCTTAACCTTGCATGCTCCGTGACGGTCATGACATGAACTTGAACTATCAACCTGCTTCGTTCAAAATTATTGTGTGTGTTTTGATCATATTTGTCTGGTGAAAACCTTACAACTTGAAAACGATTCAAAACCAAATTGATAATTTCAAAATGTCATCAGGACAAATATATTTCGTTTTTTCTTACTTCTTAAAAGGACAGTACACGTTCACATGTTTTTCCTCTTACCTGTAGTGCTATTAATCAATCTAGGTTGTTTTGGTGTAAGTTGCCTGGTTTTGGAGATATCAGCAGAGACGTTTGCCTTTCCTCCAATATAATGACTCTATGGCACTTGACTTGTGGTCCTCAAAGCGTCCAAAAATAAATTTGAATAACTCAACAGCAATCTATTTCCAGAAATCATGACCCGGTTACTTAAGATAATCCACAGACCTTGTTATAAAGCAGGTGGCAGTTTCATGTCGAAACTATACTTCCGACATGAAACTGCCACCAAAACAATCTAGATTAAATAATAGCATTGCAAGTAAGAGGAAAAATATGTATTTATTATTTTGGGGTGGACTGTCCCTTTAAAAACACCACGTTTTAGAGACATGTGGTTTTCACCAGACATATATAATAGATGAGTGGTTTACGGCGGTAGACAATTTAAAATGTAGCTGTCCAAAGATGATGTCCGATTGTTTAAATGATTGCGTTTTATTTCTGACTGATCGAGTCACAAATTGTGACTCCTCACGCGCATTTATGAGCAACATTACTAGTTGCAATAGTTGAGTGGTTTTGTCTTTTTTTTTCCTTTGACATGGAGATGTGGTGTCAATGTTGATTTTTATTGGCATTTTCCTTCCGTGCAGTTTGTGTGAATTGTTTTCCCGTTACAACTCTCGCTCATGCCTCAATTCTCACTGTCTGTCTGTCAGTTTCTGTTTCACTCTTAGCCAGAGTGCCGCCTCATTGAGCTTGTCATATTCTGTTAACATCGCCTGACTTCCATGTCTGATTCCCAACCAGTACAGCCCAGCTTCTGCAAATATTTGTCACAGTGTATTTACTTTTCTGCTTAACAATCATTCCACTTAAGACTGCATTACAGCACAAGAGTGAAATAACATTTCAAATATAAGCAGACAGCATTTTTCTTACTTGATTTTCATTCTGAAGTTAAATGAATAGAAACCAATAGCCTCAAAGGTAAGAAAACCCTGGCAAAACATGCACTGAAAAAACCCCACTGGTGTAGTCCTTTTAGTGTCTGAAATGAAAACCATCTGGTGTTGTCAGCTTGAGTGTGCCAATGTTCGACTCTGTTCCGACTGTTCCAGTAGGTAACAGTGGGAGAACAGTGTCTCCTTTTCTCCCATCATTGACTGAAAGTAACTTTCTATCTGTTTGGGTTGTAATAATTATTAAAAAAAATTCCAAATAAAGTAAGTTTTGCCATTCTGGGGGTTTGTTTAAGACCTGTATGAAGGTCTGACTGCCTAGGTTACTTCTCTTGTCAGACTCGCTTTGATCTCATATCTCTGCAATTAACTTGTTGAGTACACTGTTAGTATACTGTACATAGTAATGAAGCTCCAAATCAGGAAATATTCTCAAATGGTAATAAACCTCAATTATCCTTCAGGTTAAGTTTATCTGTACTTCCTGTTGTTTGTGTGATTTGGATTTGTTCGGCAAGCTATGAGTATTACTGAAAGGCCTTGAGTGTCCATGTTCATCAGTCATTCGCCTCAATACATCATCAGCCATTGAAATGTTGTTTCAGTGGTGTTAAACTGCACCTCCACAGTGAATCACATTGTTCAGAAAACTGCGGCTGCACTGCTCCCTTTTGGTTCTTTCAAACATATGGCACTTTTGGGGCCCAATTAGTGACAGATGACATTTCTAATTTATAGGGAACCGTCTAGCAGCAGTTTTCTGCCTTATATGATTTTCTTTGTGGATTGAGTCTGCATACAAAATTGTGTTTTGATTGATTTGTCGAATCTGTTCCATGTTTATCCTACTGCTTTCTCAGCCGGTTATCATGCCCTCTCTTCTGTCCTCTTTTTCTCTAACCACCCATTTCCTACCCCTTGCATCTTACGCGTGTCTTTTAAATGCTCTGATTAGTTAGACAGTATGTTCACTTAGTGTAGCAGATAATTTTGTCTGAAGGTTTCTCTCTCTGTCCTTGTCAGATGCTGGCCACTCTACTCATTATACGGCAGTTCCTTCAAAATGTGAAGGAGGTGCTGCAGCCTTACCTGTATGAGCGTCACAAGCTGGGCGAGCTCACACTGAGAGCTGTGTGGGACCTCCTGGTCTCAGTGCTGCTGAAATACGGCCGGCTGGCAGCTGGAAAAGCCCAGGCCTCTCCCACCGATCAGGCCATGCCAGGACCTGGACTGAGGGGAACCAGGCCTGGATTGGGGCAGCTAGATAGAAGGTCAAACTCATTATTTTAACTCTCATTCAATTATTATATGCAGTAAACATACACTTCAATACAATGTACTTGTAAGGTTTACATGCAAGGTTAGTCACAACAAACAGACCTGCACTTGACTGTCATTCTCCTTATACTCCGCTCAGGTTTCATACATGTTGTAGAGAAGCCCGGGAACATTCAAATATAGAGCCACATTATCTGCACTTGATATTGTCTGCACGCTGTGTGCAGTTATGATTAATGCCAGTCGGACACTGAGGAAATGGACAGAGCACCGCTGTGAGCGGTTAACACACATGCACATGTTGTCTGATGTCTATCTGTTCTTTCAACTTCTCTCAGGGAAAAGAAGTGTTTGAACGGAGGATGCGGGGTGCCTGATGAGGAGGAGGGAGGTGAGAAGGACGAGGTTGACAGCGGGAGGTTCAGTGAAGGAGAGACGGAGGAGGAAAGTCTGATTGACTGCGGTTTGAAGCTGAGGAAAGTCAGCTTCATAGAGAAGGTATAAGCTGTGTGATAACATACATTTATGAAGTGTTACTATGCTTGTGCTGTGGCACTTTCATATGTTAACACATGCAAATATTAATGCAAATATAGTAACAACAGTTTTTATTTGCATTAATCGTGTTCTGTGCTGTTGCTAATCTGTTGTTGTTGTTGTTGTTAAGGTGGACAGAAGACCAGTCTGCAGTGGGCCCCCCATGGACACCAGTTTTCTGGAGGAAGGGAGCCCCACTATGGTGGAAAAAGGAATGGACCCTGCCTCTGTATTTGAGATGTGTGACGATGACGACGATAATGGCATCCATGATGTGAAGGAGTCAGGTGGGGGAGCAACAGGTGTGGCTGAGGGAATTAATGCTGCTGCCGGCGCTGCTGCTGCTGCTGCCAGCGCTGCACCGCTGCCTTCTGGGTCTGAGAACAGCACATCACTGCGCCACAGAAGAAGAGGCAAGAGCACAGAGAGACTTGAGCCGAAGACAAAAAGGGAATCATGGATTGACCCCCCTGAAGTGAGAGAGAACAACACGCTCGCTCAGGCTGAGATGGAGAGCTGCATGCAGACTTATGCTGTAAGAAGGACTATATACTGAACTTATTCTATAAACTAAACACACTCTGGGTGTTAATATTCTCATATTGTGACCAAAAACGTTAAAAGTTAAACCAAAATCCTTATCCTGAATAGTAGCAGTACAGTGACAGCAGGCAAAGAAAACTACATGTGTACCATGTCATTTTAATTCAGCAATTCAAAAACTACTACCTTGTGCGCAAAAGCTACGTTGAAAGTGAGCAACAACCTTGCACTGCTATAAGAAAAACTAGCGCTTGTGCATGAAGCTCACAGTAACAGCTGGAGGGATTTCCAGGGGACTACTTACTGTGATTAATGATGGTTGGATTCAAAAACATATTTGAGATGAATTCTGTGATTTGGAAAGCTCCAGGTGACTCATGTTCCTTCCCCCGACTGATACAGTTATTGCAGGAATACTTTTTTTCCCTAAATCTCTACAATGGTTGAGTAGAACGGTATCATTACAATGAGAATAACAAACTTCTTTTCATGGTTTTCCATGAAACCATGGAACTAATATTTCCTCCAAGGAATCTGCCGCATAACCTGATAGCGCTCCTCCACTATCATCATTTATGACCTTATGACAGCTAAACAAAGCAAACAATGTCTTTTTATATTTGGTACCATGGCACACTGATTTAGTCTACAGAAATGCAGTCTAGGTGTCTAGTTGCATTGAGAGTGTACTTACTTGGTAGAGTTGTGGTCTAATCGTCCACTCTGCCCCTCTCAGGACACCTTCCAGGACTACCAAGAGATGTTTGTCCAGTTTGGCTACGTGGTGCTCTTCTCCTCGGCCTTCCCTCTGGCTGCCATGTGCGCTCTCATCAACAACATCATTGAGATCCGTAGTGATGCCTTTAAGCTCTGCACCGGTCTGCAGAGGCCCTTTGGAATCAGAGTGGAGAGCATCGGCCAGTGGCAGGTCAGAAAGACACTCTGTGAAAGTTAAAAAAGGCTCATGAGAGTTTTCTGCCATTGTTGTAAATTGAGTCAATTCACTTTTACCATTGCATATGTGACAAACACTGGCTCTATTTTGAAAGTCATACAAGTGTAACTGTGTAGCATTCACATTAAATTGATTGAATTGTATAGCACAAAGAAACTGCAATGTTAAGCTTCCTCTTTTTTCTCCTTCACAGACTGCGATGGAGGCCATGGGCCTGATTGCCATCATAGTGAATTGTTACCTGATTGGTCAGTGTGGTCAGCTACAGCGTCTCTTTCCGTGGCTCAGCCCTGAGATGGCCATCATCTCCATCGTCATCCTCGAGGTACAGCAGCTCCTTCCTGCAAGTCTGTTTAAAGTGCTTAGAGCAGTGCTTTTTCAAACTTTTTCTCAGGGCGCCAGCATTTTGTGACCCAGAACAAAATGTTTAGTAGTCAGAAAATGTGCCAGGTATTTAGGCTACAAACAAGTTTACAACTGTCTGTATTTTTGTACCTGCAGAGACTTGTATGGCAGGGTTGTATGGCAGAAGATACCCAAATGGTTTCATCAAATGCTACAGATGTTATCTTACACAGAGACATGTTTCTCCCTGATAATAACAGAACATATTGCAATCGTCTGGTGACCCAGAGTGGGAAAATAATTTAGAGGAAGATGTGGTGTTGTCATGTGCAAATATCATAAATCACATGTTGCGTTGTGTCTTTGTTCTAGCTTGTATACTCACAAAAAGGTGTCTAGCAACAACTATCTCTTATTCTATCCAAGTGACTGACAGAAGCACAACATTAACACTTTTTACACTGATGAATAATAAAGCATGAAATGGGTTTCCAGAGTGACAATCTTTATGAAAAGCACAAATAGAGGAATTGGAGCTCTCTTCATGTTTGTCCTCTTACTTATACTCCGTAACATATTTAGATACAGGTTTTGTTAGCGCTGCACTCTGTGCCTGCCTATAATTGGGAAACGGGTAAACAGCCTGCAGCTCTGTTTTGGCCTGATAAAGAAGTTGGCCTATCAGGAGGAGGATTTCACGTCCTAGATGATGTTGTGCAAGAATTAGTTCCAGTAACATACGCTTAAAGAATCTTTTGAAGCATTTTGCATCTGATCGGCATTGTTCTTTCAATTAATCCTTTTTTTTCTTTCATCCCAAACTTTCCATTTCTACCTACCCGTATATATCTGCAGCACTTTGCCGTCCTCCTGAAGTACGTCATCCATGTAGCCATCCCTGACATTCCTACATGGGTTCGAGAGGAGATTGCTAAACTGGATTATCAGCGCAGGGAGGCCTTTAAGGTAAATCATGTGACAGCAAGAGAAAAACATAATTATATTTGTCTGGGAGAAGTTTTAAGAGATGGATGAAGTTCAATAATTATTCAGGTGGTTCGAACAAGTCTTCAAAGGACAACCTCATTATGTGCAGAGTTCTGTATTGTAAGAAAAATCTATAGTAGTAGCTATCAGAGGTGCCAAACCTGCTGCAAACAAGCTGTACTGCGACACTGCACCTTTCTTTTTGGAACTAAATTGCTTATTTTAAACTTCTGGTGATATTTTAGTGATGATGCTTTTGAGAAACACAATTGATAGAAGGTAGAAAAAAGACTGGGCTGTTGTAGTGGCCCCTGCAGTGGTAATGCGGGATTCTTGGTAAGGGATTTGTTCGATGGGTAGCACTGCAGTATTGTAATGGTTAGCTGGATTGCTGATTCTAGTAAATACATTGTGGGAATGTTTGTCTTCCTCTGCAGAAGCATGAGCGGCAGGCACAGCAGCATTACCAGCAGCTGCAGAGGAGGAAGAGGGAGGAGGAGGAGAGGCAGAGGCAGGCGGAGCATATGGCCCGCAGGGAAAGGGAGCGGGACGACAGCAAGGGCGACTCCTCTGGGGATCACCACCACGACAAAAGTCACGGCAGCAAATCACGTGGTGGGGGTGGAGGAGGAGGAGGAGGGGGCAGCGGGTCGGACAAACCCAAGAGGCCCAGCTCTCTTTTGGCCAACAATAACGTGATGAAGCTGAAACAGATCATCCCGCTGCAGAGTAAGTTCTCCTCGAGTGGCGCCCGTTCCCCTCAGTCTCCCACTGGAATTGAGCCCAAGCTGCCCGGGTTCCTGAGCTTCAAATTCCTTAAGTCACCTGAGAATAAGAAGGAGGGTGCTGCGGCTTCTGGGGCTGCCACCACAGCCGCTAACGCCACAGCTACAGCATCATCATCATCAGGTAGCAGCTCTCAGGAGCGTTCTCAGTCTCCCAGCAAAGCCTTCAACCCTGGGAAACTGTTTAACTTTGGAAAA
The DNA here is from genome assembly GCF_023349555.1 of Cebidichthys violaceus. Taxonomy (NCBI): domain Eukaryota; kingdom Metazoa; phylum Chordata; class Actinopteri; order Perciformes; family Stichaeidae; genus Cebidichthys; species Cebidichthys violaceus. Next base: position 6,840,353 of record NW_027176296.1, on the reverse strand, counting down.
TCTGAGAGCGGGACGTGTGTGAACGGAGCCACGCTGCCCAGACCCGGGGAAGGATCATCATCACAGACGTCAGACAGACAACCATCCAGGTCTGACTTGAACGGTGTTCCAGACGAGATCCCCTCGCCTGGAGGGGAAGGGTCAGAGAACGGACACGCAACAGACTTGGACCCGGCCGGCTCTAAAGTCTAGTAGCTCCATAAATAACAAACTTGCCGTTGGTTACATCTCAACAGAGGAAGGGATGTGTTTACTGTGAGGAGAGGCATGACCTACCTTCTGTGCTATCACAGGCTATGTGTAGAAGTACTTGAAGGAGAAGATGAAACTGATGAGAGGTGACTGTTGTTTTGGTTAGCTTTTTGGCTGAGAGACAAAAAAAAACAGGCTCTATAAGAAAGACGTAAGCCCTCTTATCATGACTGAATAAACACACACACGCACACACAAATCCTTCCTTGTCTGCAATACATAAAGAAATGCATGAGCTGCGTTTCTAATATTTTCAAGCCTTTAAAGCAGAGCGCTGTGTTTCTTGATTTCTTCTAGTCATAAATTGTAAGCATCTTGTTGGCCTCCAGCTAGGACATAACAGCCTGTTGTGGAGGAAAAAGATTAAAAAGCTTAAACAGTATGAAAGGATCACAGATTGTACATCAAATAACTTTGGAGAGTGTTTTTAGCCATCACAACACAAGTGATCAATAGATATTGTCTAATTGTAATTGTGAGGAATTCTTGGGCCCTTCACTTATATATTGAAGTGGAAAAAATGGAAAAGCAATATCAATCAGTTTGAATTCTTCTCATCAATCATCACACAAACCCTCCCTTAATAAGCATCCCTGATGTATCACCAGCTTTATTTTCAAAGCAGAGGTGATGTCTGAGCTTTGAACCCTTCTTCCCATCCTGTGAAAGTAGCAGATTTGCTCGAAAAGGAAGTAAATAGCTCAGTAACTTGAGCTTTCATGTACCAGTATTTTTTCCAAAAGTTTAAGTGGAAGACAGACAAAAAAAAGAGCAAAAAAAACAAAACAAAGCAGAAGTCGATGAACGTGAATTTGAGAAAATGGTGCATGGAAGGCTGCTGTCCTCCATCCAAGCCTGTAGAGCGTCTTGTAAACACAGATGGTGCTTCATTTCACAAACTCTAACCAGACTTGGCAAACGAGCGTATAGTTAAAGAAGTAACATTTGCACTAAATGTTTATGCCCTGCATAGAAACCTATCTCGCTCTGCAGGAGAGAGGGCCGACACCAGCCTGCCTCATACCATTATGCAAAAGCTGGGTTGTTTAGCTTTTCTCCTTTCACACAGTACATGCGATCTACTCACCTGCCCCTGCTCTCAGCAACTATGGCATTCCCTAAATATTGAAATGTTTTTTTGTCATTTTACAATAGTTGCTCTTATCTGTGTTGAGCTCCATATCTTTTGTATATGCACCATTTGCTGCATTGTTTTATCACAGTGCTGATGATGGCAATTTACTTTTTTAACCAAAGCGGTATTTTTTGGATTATACTGTTCATTCAAGACGTACGTGTACTCTATGTTCTGGTCATGTACGTCAACCTTGTTTATGGTATGCATTGCACAACTCTAGCAAGCAAAACCACCATCTAACATTAACAGGTATTTCATTTCTGCAGGGTCTCCAGAAGGTGGCACCAGAGTATATTTGCATAGCAAAATGTGTTGGTGAGCAGCTTGTTGTGAATCGATATTGACCCATCACACCAGTGTCTAGTCATCAGTGTGCAGCAGGGACCGCAACAGTAAGGCGTCCATGTAAGAACACTTAGAAAGGAAAATGTATTAGGGTGACATTAGACAAGGCCATCACACTGTATGTTGAGAGACAGAAACATTAACTATGCATTTCCATCACCTTTGGCAAGGATTTTGGCAATAACACTTAACTCCCCCACTCGCAGCACACGTCCTACTGCATTATCCCCACCCACTCTATGCATCTTTTCTTTGTGTCCCTTCAATTTCTGTTGTCAGCTCTCTCAGCTCCCACCTGTCTCATATTTAATGTGAGGAATCCCCTCCTGACTCACAATTAATTTAATAACAATTATCTCATCCATCTACCATTTGTGTTTACAGAATTTGTCTAATCGAGGAGTGATGATGGCATTGAACTTCAAACTGCTTTTTAAATTATGTTTCTGCTTTCATGTGTCTGTAACAACTTCATAATAAGTAAAGTCCAGTCACATGCCTAATGAAAACACAAAAATGTACTTCCGTTGACAGGCAAAAAGATCTTAGTGACATTAAATGCAATAAGGAAATAGACAGGACATCAATTTGTATGGTCACAGTATTATTTTACTGTCAATCTAAACTATGTTCTTTTTTATATTTGGAACACATTGTCCATTATCAATGTAAAATGAGAAGTGCAAGGCTGAGCGAAATGTAATATCTTCAGTGTCTTTGTGTATCACAGGCTGGTCATTGTTAAAGGACACTTGATAGAGAACAGGATGGTAAGCTTAGCTGAGCATCGTCTCATCAAATCCTTTATTCCTGCAGCAATTGGATTTCAGGGATGAGTAACAACATGATGCAATAGAGTCCAGGTATTAATAATTGGAAAGCTTGCGTAAAATATCAGAAGGCAGTGTCAAAGTAGAAGTGGCTAAAGCGACAAGGCTGAGAGAAGAGCAACGGTTTAGGTCAAACCTTCATGTATGTAGTTCCTTCTTATACAGGGAGAACTTACACTTCAACTTTTTAGGATAGAACTGGATAGCATTAGCCAACGTATCCCTTCTTTCATCCTTGCACTCTTTGCAGCAACAGCAACTTCTGCATGTTGTTAATAGGAAGGTCTTTAAATAAGTAATGGTTAAAGTAAATTACCAGATCTTGGGGATCAATGGAAGCTTCAAGAGATGAGACAGCACCGGGCCATGCACAGGCATCCCTCGCTAGAGGACAGCAGCTCAGACAGCTGAGACCCATCAGCCGTCTGTAATTCACTATCAAAGCAACAGCAGTTCTTTAAAAAAGTTGGGCTAATCTAGACAGTACTAGAAAGGACTGAATTTAGTCAATTTTCTTCTGGATTTTAAGAGTGGATGTGAACAGTTGAGGTTCTCACCACAGCTACATTAAAACCTGACCCTAACCTCAAGAGTTTAAGATAAGACATCTTAATGGAAGCCTCACTGACTGAACATCATATGCTCTTCCAATGTACAGCCGTACAAAAAAATCTTTTAAAGAGGAATACTGGGAAATGGGATTATTTATTTATTTTAATTTATTTTGTCATATTTTTGTAAGACCTGAAAAATAGTTAATAAAACTATTTCAAATGCATTTCATGTGTTGTGACCAACTTGCTCCCTGAAAAAAATCCTGACTTTCTTTCTTCACTCTCAAATGCTGATTTCAACACTGGGTATAAGAATATCCTTAAATCAAGTACGTAAAATTATCTATTAGAAGTACCACATGACAAAACCCCAGTTTCAATCCAGTTTTATTTCAGCAAAGCTAAAAAGAACATGTCTGATCTAACACACATGAGATGGGGCAAGGCTTAGGGTGTTATAGAACAGTCTATCTGAGCAGAAGCATAATGTGGTTTTACACTTCAGACACAGACAGCATTTACACTGTAAGTAGGAAGATGACTGACCACAATGTCAACCCACATTACAGCATCCACTGAAAAAAGGACAGGAAAAACAGGAGGCTTTGATGTGACTCTGATGGGCAGTGATAATATAAAAAAAGAAAGCTTTATTCAGTATTGTACAGTATATGACACCAATACAAACTGAAGCTCAGGAACAAGGCAGGATGGCGACTGCACTTTGCTGTGCATGCTTATTGTGCATTCTATGGCTGAAAATATAACACCTCTTTCAGCCGCCCTGTGTACATCTACACCAGCTCTCAGACAAAATCCATCCAGGGCTGTCACAAAGACAAGACGAACTGCACAGCTCTCCCGGGCCCTGAGCTGGGGGAGCTAAAAGGTCTGAACCATGATGACAGGTTGTAAGGCCTCTAGGCTGATACCTTCCACAGTCACACAGGATAACGCCACAGCCTCAACACCCCTCAAGTTGTATTACTGGTCCAGAAGTATAATACCCAGCTATGGAAACATCAACATGCAAGGGAAGGTAACTTCCACTGGGCACCGGGGCTCTTTTCTTCCTTTCTCATTTTCTATTGTATCCATAAGCATGTATTATTTTACCAAAAAAAAAGGCAGACACAAAGATACTCCATTAGATAAACTAATTCTGGTCCTGGAAAATATATACACACATGTTTTATTTTCTCCCTTTTCCAGACATTATTTGAGATTTTTTCTCCAATATCTTTGCTGTTACCGTGTTGCACAACTGAAAATCCAATGTCACAAATCCATATTTGAGCTCTACTTTTTCTTTTACATCTTTTGATGAAAGAACAGCTAAAACTCACAGAAAATCCCATTCTTACTAGCCTCAATTAGCCAGAAGGTGGTGCTGGATGTAAAACATTTCTCAGAAACACCAACACGACATTTATCCTATGAGCACAAGTCCCAGGCTAGAGTGAAGATATGCATATTCACCATAAACACACATCTACGGGGGATTCTGGAAGAGTTGCTTCTACTTTGTGCTGTTCTGTTCACAGTGCAGTCTTGGTTCTGTTGATTCAAACAGTGTGAAGAAATGTCGAATTGCCCCCATGTGGCTGCAGAGTGGGCAGTGAAACCGAGAGGGTGGGCACTGTGGCTGGCAGGAAGCTCATTGCCATACATAAACAATAATAGTAATAAAATTAAAACAGTAACAAAAAGTTATCTTTGCACAAATCAGGACAGACTCTCCAGGTGACAGATGGCTACAAGTCATGTGCCAGTAATGAGACTGTTTTTAAGGATAGTGTCTGACTCCTGTCAAGTCCCTCTGTGATCTTAAAATCTACTCTGACATTTGTTTCAACTGTTCATTCGCATCACACATACAGTACAATACACACTCACAGCTCAACATGCATACAAACATATACACATTTACTACTACACAGAGAATAGCCAGCAAAGATTTAAACAAAAAAACATCAGTATAAAGTTTCCTCCCTAACAGCGGCACTGTTCTGTCAGTGACCCACAGTGACTTTCAGATCTTTTCTGGTTACATTATTTTCACTCACACACTCTTTACACTATGAATGGCTGCTTCGTTGACTTGAATTTCCCCAATTCTCTGAGAGTGACTCTTAATTTAATACCAGAAAAAGCATCCTGCCATAGTGCAGAATGGCCAGAAATATTTACACTGGTGGGATTATCCTTTGTTATTGTTAGTTTGTACTGGCTATACTATGTATACGTACGTACGTACGTACGTACGTACACACACACACACACACACACACACACACACACACACACACACACACACACACTTATGAGTCCTCGTTCATCTCTTGGCTATCTGTCCTGGCGATCTTCCTTGGGGGTGCCGGACTGTCACCCTCACCTTGCTCCTGTTCCCTTTTCTTTGCTGCATTCTGTGAGACACAAATGAAACAGCAGTCAGTTAAATCGCACAGTTTATGATAATCCAACAACTAAAGATGAATCAATAAGAGAAGCCAGATTAATAAAACTATCTCCAAAGGAATTCATATGCTCACCTTTTTGTCCCACTGCTGATGGAGGTAACGCAGGAGGATGTTGGTTTTCTCTGTTACAATAACTGTAGAACAAACAGTCAGCACATTACTGGAAAAATATGTTAAAAATATATTAATTTAGAGCAGTCTCCACAAAACTATGCTCTTAGTGAAAACAAATTATTGACCAACTACTGTACAAAAAGCTTATGTTAATTCAGCCTCACTTACAAAGTATGGTTTTAGGTTTAAGTATTTGTCCTCCCGTTTTGCTATGAGTTTAGCACTTACTCTGTTCAGAAGGGTAATCTCGTGTTGGAAGGTACACAGAGGGCCTCCGATTCTGAAAAACAAGACAGAAAAAGGTTTCAAATTACAGATTATATGTGGTTTTGAGTGTAATTAAATTAAGGGACAATCACAGCATTTTTGATTGTTTGTAATTGATTTATCTTGAGAATGAGCAAATATGTTATAGACAATTGTCGAGCATTTTATCCATAGCAAATATTCCTTAGGATTAAAAATGACAGTTTGATGATATACATATTATCAGAGGCTACTTACAGATGCTTTACAAACGGAGTCTGCATGAAATCTGCTGAAGTTGCTCTTATTGTAGACAGGAAGTCCTTTCAAGAAATCCGCCTGGAAGAAGGGGAGGTGATTAATAAACAACCCAGCGCTGGTTTCTTTTATTTAACATTTAATCTGACCCTAAAAAACTACAAGTCCCAAGTCATCCGTCTACCTGCTCTACACAAATATTATACTACTTTAACAAACATGATAATTCTCCTGTGGCATTTTTATAACAGCAATCCTAATTATCGCTTGGCATCAGTATCAATAGTTTTCTACTACAGATCATGTTAGATAAAAACACAGTTGAGGACTCCATGCAAGTGACTAACGTTACAGACCACAACATACCAGTCACTGAGTCAGTGCTGGGCGTTCCCTCTTCTAGCAGCCCATGCACGCTACCGGGCCTGCTACTCTCCCTGTAACGTCCCCAGTCACCCCCCAACTGGACATGATATCAGATACAGTGTACACAACGTGGTTTCAAATTAGCACATCAAAGCTGAGCAGCTCAGAGCACAAACCGATGCCGGCTTGGCCTCGGTGAATGAATGCCAACAGGAGAAGCAGGTGTGGCTAGCAGCTATCTACTAGCTCAGTATTACCATATGCCCTCGGGGTACTGTGGGATTAAGCTAACGTTACACGCCTGGTGTATGTGGACTACATACCTTCTCCATGATGATGGTAGAAATTCCCAACGTCGCAACTCCGACTTGTGGACTTGGCTTGGTGTCTGATGTGCTGGTCGTGATGGCAGGCAATATGTTAAGGGTTAGCCGCGCTAGCTTACAAGCTAGTTAACCGAAACAACTGTTCTATCGGACCCTCTTGTCAAAGAAAACAAGGATCTTCACACACGAGTAGCTGTTTCCATTCTATATGCCAGTGTCCATGAAAAAAAAAATGTACACGGAGAGAAATTAACCCAGTATGTCATTGCATGAGTTAGCAAAGCTCGTTGCACAGGACTTCTTCAGCTAGCATGATGGCTGAAAGGTAGCGACGCTACATTGACCACGCCCCGAACGCGGCCATTGGTCTAGACTTGCTCCCACGTAGTAGTAGCTTCAACCCGACAGCCAATCATTAAACACGACATATCATTATATCATCATAAATATTGACTGGGAAATCTTGCTCTCACACATGATGAGCATCATTATGAAAAAAACAAAAAAAACGTCACCAGCTACTGACCATACAAAGTTCACCCACTTAAGAGATGTTTAACTGTGAATTGGCGCTGGACATCTTGTGAGGGAGTATCAAAAAGAACTATAAGCTTGAAATTACTTGAACCCAAAGATTTACTGATATTTAAAACGTGTAATAGTAGAATCAGTTTGAAACATAAACACATTTAGAGGCATTGTTGCAGTTTGAAGCTTTTGGTTTCACTTCAGCTTAATTGCAATCTGACTTTTTTATTAGAATCTTTTATTTATTTTGTATTTCTTTATTGCTATTATTATTATCTTTAATAGCCAGGTATAGGTGTATGCTCTTTCCAGCTATCTCCCTCTATATGATACTGAAGTACTATCAATATCAACATATTCTGTGTTATGATCATATCTGTATAAAAAGATACACTTTGAATTAACCATAATGTGTTACAGCTGGAGGGAGAGCTATAACTATCTCAGTGGGTTTGCTGCGTCTTCATTTCTGTGGTCTTTCTCACACCTCACTGGCACCTGCAACTGGACTTTTTACAGATAGTTACCTAGCAACAACAGCCATGGCAACTGCCACAGCACTGGAAAATGGGATGCTGATAAGATGGAGCAGCTATTGTGGAATATATATTTTAATGGTATCTTAAGGAAATGTGTGTAACAGATATGACAACATGTACAAATTTAACATTTAAAATTAGGAGAGGAAACTCAAAACAGCAAAAATTGTAAATGTACAGTTGAATGAATTTTCAAGCATTCAAGTAATGCAAAAAAGTGTTATAATAGGTGTTATTTAACAAACCAACACATTTTAAAGGGAGATAGTGACTTACTGTTCGCCACCTCAAGTAACAGTTATGATGGCGAGAGGTGTGCAAACAATGTGGCTTTATTTGCATGAAAGTTTCAGGAAAAAACAAACATTGAAATTAAAAAGTACACAATAATATGAATATTAACATCACAATAATGCCTCTATAGAGAAAGTTGATCTTTTACTTATGGCTTGTTGTTGCTTTCACGTTGTTTACGTATTTGAAAAATCAATTAATTCAAAATTCAATGAGGCTATTATTTGGTAATAATACTTGTATTTACTTTGTATACTAAATAGAGACGTTTTTTATGTTTCAAAATAAATATCCATTAGTTGTCTCGCGTCAGATAGCAGCAGGGGGCAGCTCTTCACATCCTTTAACTGAACAAGGATGTTTCACTTTGATGGATTAAATAAACACCCTGCCATCAGACCGGCGGAGCTCCGGCGCGTCTCCAAGCGCCGTCACAAGCATTCCAACATGGAAGTGGGGTGCTGGCACACGCATATATTTTGGATCTACCTCTGAACCGCACAGAGAGATCTGCTGTCCGTAGGCTAATGTTGGCAGCCATGTGGAGGCTACCTACAGGACAACAGAATCCAGATAAATTAGATTATTGGATTGCCTGCAACAGATTATAGCTTGCCTACTTCCTCTATGCCTCGTAAGAAAACCACATTAATCTGATCATATTTCACGCGGAGTTGTTGGAAATATACAGGTAAGCATTTTTTTTTCATGCCTCCTCTTTTTACTTGTCTTGTGTGGTTTAGTTTTGTTATAGTATCCTGTAGATTATTGGCAACAGACGGTCGCTACATATCAAGTTGCGTTGCAGTTAAAAGAGACAGACGGGTTATTGAGTGATATAGAAATGTGAAATTCAGTTGAATGTACCAACAGAGTAGACTTAAAGGGAAAACATTCTAGCACTTGCCTCATTTTCTGCATCAGACGGCAGTGAGTGGCATTTTAACTCGCTTTATTGTTATCAGTGAATAGATGTGGACCACTAGCTTCACCAGATCAACAAGTTTTATTCTACTAAAATCAGCAACAAAGTTAATTTACTATGCAATGAAGCCCTCGTTGTTTTCTGTGTAAACAGTTATTTTTGTTTTTGTTCAATTGGTATCTATTATATGAATCTGCTTAACGTTTTTTTTAAGGGCCACAATAACTGTCCTATTTGAAAATGCACAAATTAATCAAAATCTTTTTATTTTTGAATAAATTCCTTTTTGCTGAACATTGTAAATGAGTTTCTCAACAGTTGTGTTTGGAGCATTTGTCTACAAACAAAGCAGCATGCAGATAGTGATGGTATATTTGTCTTAAGGGCATTACACAATACTATAATGCAGTCCATAACAAAAGATATATTTCAAAGATAAACAGCGTTATTTATTTATTTGATTTAAATTGTGGCATACAACAGCAAGCAATTGCAATACCTATGATCAGGATTCAACGTTTAGTGGCACATTATTTAGCAAGCCAGTAAACCAACTGTAGTTGTTTTTAATCCCCATGACAGCATCTACTCTTTTCTGGGCATCAGTCCCCACTGTGATTGTGTCTGACCTGCATGAATCCTTATATAACAGCCTCTTGCAGTCACTGTCAACAGACGCTATAACGTTACAGTTGTAACCACAAGACGAATCAAACTTACTGCAGTGCTTCAGCACAATGTCCAAATGTAAAACATCAAGCACAAGGAAGCAGACTAACATAATAATGAGACACAGCACCGGGATATTATTGAAGAGAACAGTGTTTTCACTACATAACATTCAGTTAGGGAAGCAGTGTTGTGACTGTGAGGTGGACAGTTCAATACTTGGACCAGCTTCATAATTGGGGTGTGAAAATTAAATTGTGGTCCTTGCCTTTACCTCATTACCGTCCGTCATGATTTGCCCTTTATTAAAGCAGTTAACACCTGACATGCTTCGCTACAGTGGTAGTACTGGGCAGGTATTCGCAGGTCTGATTTTGCTTAAAAAGAGCACAGAAGCAGTGTCCTCCTGTCCTCTGGTTTGTAATAGTGAGGGCTGATCATTTGTATCACAGATATACCAAATATTCTACCAAACTTAATTAATTAAGATATGCAATACATGTGAGAGTTGAATCAACATGCACTTGCATCATGCACTATGCAGGATATTCTCACAGCATCAATTAGGAGAAAGATTGGACCCTTGCAATCCCTTCTTATGTTGGTGTCAGTCTTGGGTTTTCCTTATGAAAGAATCTATGCTCTACCCATTGATTAATACGTTTTGACTAGATTACAGTGACTGCTATGAAAAAGAGTCTAGGGAATACATGGAAGGACAGGATTTTACCACACAACAGCACCTCTATATTTGGTTTCTATCACAAAGCAGCAGTCTATTTTAAAGTTGATTCTAATATCTGAGTTGGATGAGTGGAACAATTTCAAAGGGAGGCATGGAGGATAAATGGGAGTTTGTTGTGTCTGTAATGGTAGAAAAGGACTGTAAAAGATACGTCTATTCTAGTGTCAATGTTGAATGTAAATGGACACTTAGAAACAGAACAGAGGTTGCAGAACAGAAAAAAACGTCACACCTTGTGTCTCGATAATGGATGCCTTTTGATATGAGAATAATATTAGAGGTAAACGTGTCACCCACAGTGATATCAAACTGGCCTGCTCAGTCAGTTTGCACACAGCACTGTACAACACCACCGTTTGGATAAAAAATATGTGCAAGTGTAAGTACAAAGGGTCTAAGAATTGCCAGCAAAGCAGGAATGTCGTATTACATTGTGTCCATAATCCCCAAATGAAAGTACCCGATGGGGTTGCAAGTGCAGAAAAAGATGCAACAAATCACACAGAAGGTAAAACTGTTCTTGCACAGTGTCACTGTTTTCATCAAGAGAGAAGATAGACAGATTGTTGTGTGGACTTAGACAGAGCGTATAATCCCCTCTAGCAGGGAGGAGAGTGACAGGAAGGTAGGATAATGACACCAGCAGAGAGACTTGCAGACCCTGCTTGGCTGCTGTGCTGTTGCCATGGTTGATAATCAACTGACAACCTAACATATACTGTATACTGTAGCTGAAGTGTGTATGAGTATGTATTATACAGAGTCTCATCCATTCTTCAGATATTTACCTCTCTTCACGTTCATGTTTTTTAAAAATTAACAGTTTGGAGCTCATCAAGAAGCCAATTTGGTATTGTGGGTTGGTGTAATAAGTAAATATGAAATCCTTATCTTCAACGTGAGCCGACAGTTTTTCCAAATCATCATGTGAAAACTGCCATGACTTGAATATGCCTGTGATTCTTCAAATTTGTGTGTTCTCTATATGAGCCTAATTTTACACATTGAAGTAATCTAACTCTCTTTTATTTTCTAGTTTGATTTACTTACTAAGCCATATTAATAAAACATTAATACCATTAATTACGATTGGTTGTTTGGTGGTTTTGACAGATAGTATGGTAGTATGTGCCACTGCAGAGTGATCACATGGCGGACAGCTTTAACTCAAGGAGCTATTACTGGTCCCGTCTATTTATACCCTCAAAGTCTGCGCTGAGGGAAGATGCTGCTCAGATACGTCTGACAGAAAGTCTCAAGGGTGTGAGTTGTAATTAGATGTCAGATTGTAAAGGCAAAATAACTTGTTTGCTTCGTTGAATGGTACGTTTAAGGTTCCCAAATGCTCATTTATTAAAAATGGCATGACAAAACAATGCAAAAGAGTAGTAATACAGCGATATTGGGGCAGATACTTATACTGGTATTTGGGAGTAAGTAGAGCATATTATGGTAATGGTATGCAGAATGATGTTTAGTACACATAAATGTACAATTCTTAGAGCTTAGATACAGATCCCAGTTAAAAATATCATCAGATGTGTAACAAAAGAATTAAAAGATATGAACAATATGAACTTTAACTTTTTCTGCTTATTTATTGCATGTTAATCAACACACACACACACACACACACACACACACACACACACACACACACACACACACACACACACACACACACACACATTTTGATTTATTGCCGATGTGTTTTTTTTAACTCCATCTTTGTCTAATTTTTTTAATAGTATACAGTGTGTTTGTTTTACATTTTACTGTTTTCTTGTTCATCCTCTCTCTTTTTTAATCTAAATGTGCTTTAACTTTTAAAATACATGTACGTTTACTTCTTTTGATATAATGCATTCGAACATCAAAAGTTACATTTTTTTTATATTTTTATGTTCGTGATAAGCATTACATTACATTACATTACAGTCATTTAGCAGATGCTTTTATCCAAAGCGACTTACAATTTAACATTGGTAATCAAAAGAACTACTAGTCACCAGAAGTCATAAGTGCATCTCCTTTTCCAAACAAGCATCTAAGAGCATGAAGCAGAGCATAACTCAGAGCCAAAGTACAGTGCGGAAACAAAGAAAAACAGTTAGTGCTATAAGTAATACGAATACAATAAGTGCAACAAGCTAGTATGAAAACAATAAGCGCTAAGTGGAAGGCTCAGGGTAGCACTTCCTGAAGAGGTGGGTTTTCAGCCTGCGCCGAAAGATGGGCAGCGACTCCGCTGTCCTGACGTCAGTGGGAAGTTCATGCCACCACTGTGGGGCCAGGACAGAAAACAGCCGTGACCGGGTCGATCGGCCGCCAGGACCTCTGAGCGACGGGGCAACCAATCGCCCCGAGGCAGCAGAGCGAAGTGGTCGGGCGGGGGTTTAAGGCTTGACCATGGCCTGGAGATACGAAGGAGCTGTTCCTTTCACTGCCCTATAGGCTAGCACCAGAGTCTTAAACTGGATGCGAGCTCTTACAGGTAGCCAGTGTAGAGAACGGAGAAAGGAAGTTGTGTGGGAGAACTTGGGGCGATTGAACACCAGGCGAGCTGCGGCTTTCTGGACAAGCTCCAGAGGTCTGATGGCCGACGCCGGGGCTCCAACGAGTAGAGAGTTGCAGTAGTCCAGGCGGGTGATGACAAGAGCCTGGATGAGAACCTGCGCCGTCTCGTCAGTCAGGAAGGGACGAATCCTCCTGATGTTGTAGAGCAGGAATCTGCAGGAGCGTGTAACGGATGAAATGTTTGCTGAGAATGACAGTTGGTCATCCAGGGTCACACCCAGGTTCCTCGCAGTCCGAGTCGGCGTCACCACGGTATCATCAATGGTGATGGACAGGTCCCGGTGCGGGCAACCCTTCCGCGGGAGGAACAGTAGCTCGGTTTTGTCTAGGTTGAGCTTGAGGTGGTGTGTCGTCATTCATAAGCCAGTACCGGCCAATAATATCAGACCGTTGATTTATTAGTATCTAGTTAGTGAGGCTCTAATAGACAGAAAATACACTTCACCACTGAATGATATTCAGATGATTCTTCAAACTTAATAATGAACAGAAATAGAGTTAATTAATAAAGTTCATCTAGATTGTTAGGCTTCACTTAAAGATATTTTACCAGATTACAGCTAAATGACTGTAATGTAATGTAATGTAATGCTTATCACGAACATAAAAATATAAAAAAAAATGTAACTTTTGATGTTCGAATGCATTATATCAAAAGAAGTAAACGTATATGTATTTTAAAAGTTAAAGCACATTTAGATTAAAAAAGAGAGAGGATGAACAAGAAAACAGTAAAATGTAAAACAAACACACTGTATACTATTAAAAAAATTAGACAAAGATGGAGTTAAAAAAAACACATCGGCAATATAGTTTAAATAGCTTCAACTGAAATGGAGTACTTGCTTGTAAACATGGTTAATTTATTATAATTCATGTGTCTTAGGTTTTCTGTGATATTTCTGTTTCATTTACGTGTGTTGATTTTTGTGTGTTTTTACATGAATTTGTTCCCTACAGACTGGCAGCCATGCTGACCAGCTTTATGGAGGGTCTTCTCTGCTGCCTCACCTCAAAGTCGGCTAACGTTGTGGTTCCTGCAGAAACCTCAGAATCCACAGATGGCTATGAGTTTGTGGAGGTGAAACCAGGCCGCGTCCTGCGGGTTCGACATATCATCCCCGACCGGCCGGTGGTGGAGGAGCCCACTGGACCCGGTGGGACTGTCAGCTGCAAACGAAAGATCACAGTATATCGTAATGGACAGCTTTTCATTGAGAACTTGGGTGACAGGGCGAGTGCAGAGCTTAAGAACTGCCAGAATGGAGAGGCAGAACCAAACAGCACTGTAGAGGTTGAACTGACTGACTGTGGTAAGTCCTCGGCACCTGTCAGCATCCCTGAGGCCGGGTCTGAGCCTGTCGCAGCTGGAAAAGATGGGACAGCTGAAACAGCAGCAGCAGGAGAGGCACCTGCTGCTGGGCAGACTGACCAGTCGCAGCAACCCAGGAAGCGCAGGAGGAAGCCCAAGCGCACTGTGGTGATCGACTGTGAGAGGAAGATATCGGCCTGTAAAGGGACACATGCAGACGTGGCTCTGTTCTTCATCCATGGAGTGGGAGGCTCACTGGACATCTGGAAAAGCCAGGTGGACTTCTTTTCCAGGCTGGGCTATGAGGTGATCTCCCCGGACCTGGCAGGTCACGGAGCCAGCTCAGCACCGCAGATAGCTGCTGCATACACTTTCTATGCCCTAGCTGAGGATATGAGACTTATCTTCAAGAGATATGCACGCAAGAGGAATATTCTCATAGGACATTCTTACGGGTAAATTTAAGATCACAAAATTCATGTAGCACATAGTATTGACAGAGAGGATTTGGAAGACTTCAGGAAATGCCCGAAAAATAGTTAAACATCACAATTAAAGTGAGAAAGCAAAAGACACTTAACTGCATATTTATTAGCTTTGTTGCCATTCATATTAAGCCCAAACAAGCAATGTAAGAATGTTTCTCATTTACATATTGTGTAATTATAGCAACATTGACATAGTTTGAATTTACAGTTTTATAATTGCTTAATCATTTCATAAATGTTTGAAAAATGTCACACATTTGCCAGTTCTTCTGTCTTAAAATCAGATTATGTAAGGTTGAAGGAGAAATAACAAAATCTCCCTCTTTGAATTCATAAGCATAAGATGTACCATTGCGCAATTCGATACATGCAGCTGCACTTGGTACCTTATGGTGGTTAATATTAGCTTTAGATAGATATTGCAGTGTAACAGATACACTAAGCTTTAGCGTCTGTGTTGTCAATGCCACTTGCAGCCATATTGATTATAATTTAGCAAAAATTACAGAGTTGCTTAAGGTTTTGGACAGTTGGTCACATTTTCTTATTTGTTATTCAGTATTTGCTTCATATTCTCCAAATACTTACATCCAAACACTTTCCAGATATGCATAATCAAAAAAGGTAACTACCACAAAAGGAAAAGCATGGTTACCTTGATTCTTCTATCCTGTCCTGTAACCAGTCTTCTGCTTTGCCCTCCTAGTGTATCGTTCTGTACCTTCCTGGCCCACGAGTATCCGGAGCAGATCCACAAGATGGTGATGATCAACGGAGGTGGTCCCACAGCTCTGGAGCCCAGCCTCTGCTCCATCTTCAACCTGCCCACCTGTGTGCTTCACTGCCTCTCACCGCTGCTAGCATGGAGCTTTCTCAAGTAAGACACACAGCATCGCAACACTAACAGTAACAATTTTACCAGCCAAAACTGTTACCATGCATAAACATAATCGCTCCCCTATAACTGATTGTTATAAGGTATTATGAAGTACATTAAAATGAGGCTTAAAGCTGCAGCAGGTAGCTCAAATTGATAAACATTTGTTTAGAAGTAATGAAAATTAGTAATCACATTTTGATGACAAAAATAAAAAAAAACAATGAGCATCATAAACATTCTCTATTATAAATCATGTCAAGGTAAAATATGAGAAAGCTCATCTAATGAGCAGAGGTCGAAGGCTGAGAGCGTGTCTTCCTGTCCATCAGTCCAAAGATCTGATCTTTAATCACCGAAACTTGTAAAAGCTGTAATCAAGTGAACAACAACTGTTCCAACTGAGATACCCAAACATTTATGTTGCTGGCTATGGGTGAGTGCCATATTTATGCAAATGTCACCTTAATGTGGCACTGTTGTGTTCATTTCACCCACAGTTTAATGTCGTCAGAATCTTGTTTTTTGTCTTTGCCCCCAACAGGGCTGGCTTTGCTCGACAGGGTGCCAAGGAGAAGCAGCTGCTGAAAGACAACAATGCCTTCAACGTGTCGTCTTTTGTGCTGCGCGCCATGATGAGTGGGCAGTACTGGCCTGAGGGGGATGAGGTCTACCACGCTGAACTCACGGTGCCCATCCTCCTGGTTCACGGCATGCATGACAAGTTTGTCCCCATTGAAGAGGACCAGCGCATGGCGGAGGTGAATGCACTTCTTCAACCCCCAAAGCCCGAGATTCAAACTGCAGGGACACTGATGCTACTAAAGACACTCAGTGAACTGAGAGAACCAATAAGTCATGTCTTTTGTCCAGATCACAATAATTAAAAATGGAGCAAAGATATTTTATTCCTTGATGGCTTAGGCCCTAAAGCACCATCTTGTTAACATATCCTCTGTTGTTTTTGCAGATGATCCCCACTATTTTTTCCACTTCAGTTCTAACATTCTTTACTAATTTTGTTGATTTTTTTAAACTATACAATATCTACCATATGATGTTTTCATACCATAATCTCTAAAGTCTCTCCCAATACAAGGTTTAGGTGGTCTTTGGTCATCAATAGTCAACAGTCTAATGTAAAGTATAAGACTTTTTTTGTTAATTGGATAAACATTGCAACTTCCTAACAGTCCCTGAGCTTCAGGGACTGTTCATCCAAAAAGACAGAAAACTACATAAGAAGAACAAACTATTCCCTTACTCAACAATACTTAGAAATTAATTTGTTTTTGGCATTCTAATAATTACACTGAACTGTCCTTTTGTTTCATTTTGTTATACTAATGACTGAAAAACCAGCTGTGATTCAGAGGTCTGGAAGCAAGACAGCGCCATAAAGCATCTTGATGATTCTAAAAATCTGACCTGTTCTTTTGCTTTAAACTGTCTGTCAGATCCTCCTAATGGCCTTCCTGAAGGTCCTGGAGGACGGCAGTCACATGGTCATGATGGAGTGTCCTGAGGCTGTCAACACACTGCTTCATGAGTTCATCCTGTGGGAGCCGACCAGCCCTCCACCGCAGAAAAAAGAGTCCAAAACACGTCCAGAAACTGCCAAAGTCCAATCTGACAACACCAAGGCTACATCTGACCCTTCCGAGGTCCGACCTGCAACTGCAAGGCAGACCTCATCAAACATCAACACAGAGGAGAAGCCAAACAGCAAGGCCAAGAAATGATTAAAGATTAAAGCTGAATCTTCAAACGGTTGTTACACCATATCATGGCTAGTCATGCTCTTTGCAGGTCCCGATAATCTGAGCTGGTTTTAGCTGGTGAACCTGATGCTTAGCCAAAAGAGTCAGTTTATCTGAAATGGTCCAGCTGTATGCGACACAATGCAGGGAATTCAAGTTTGGGTCCAGTTATGTCAGCTGCTGAGCTGAAGGAAGAGAAAGAGGAAAAAGGATGCTGGTGGTCCATTCTTCAACTGACAGCTGTCTGTCCTCAACATATATCAGGGAAGATGGAGCTGTGCCTTGAAGTGGAGGGTGGTGATGATGCCAGGGTAGTTAGAGACAGAAACAGTAGCCTAACATACTGCCATGAGGCCGAGGGTGGAAATTAACAGTTGTCAAGCGGCAAAAGTGATACAATTTGACTTTTTTGGACAAATCAAAAAGTGTCCCCTGCCACACTGACAGCTATATTTTAGAAAGTATAACACTTGATGGCCTGGTCAGTAAAGTAAAGCAAAATCAATGATTTGTATGAAACGTACTCCTGGTTGACTACCTGTTACACTGCCCTACGACTGCAAAGCTGCAGCAAAGCCAAAAACCTTATGGAAACAAGTTGGACGCTAAACTAGCCTCATGTATTTGCCTACTTGATGTGTAATATCAAATTGTGACATGTTGAGCTAGCTGTTAAATGTCTGTGTGTGTGTGTGTGTGTGTGTGTGTGTGTGTGTGTGTGTGTGTGTGTGTGTGTGTGTGTGTCTAGCTCAATTATTCTATCACATATAATGATTGATTTCAAACCTAACTTCTTGTAGAGATGAGAGTTTTAAGTGGACACACTGTTTTACACAAAATGGCACTGAAAACAAATTGGAAGGCATTTCTCATTTAGAAATGTACATTTAGTATTTTGGGAATTTGTTTTTGTTCTTCGGCATCTAAGAGGTGAACCAGAATAATATGTTTGCACAATACAATAGAAGGTCAAAGATTAGAAGTAGCCTTACCTACATACTCACACGACATATGGGATTCAGCTGCTTCTGGTTCTGTTTTGTGTGACTAAATTGTGATGTGTGAAGCTGAACAAAGGAAGAATGATAAAGAGATAAAGACAGAAGTGAAAGTAAATTTGATGCTTCCAAGAATTCTGAGAAATGTGTGTTCAGTCAAGTGTTTCCTGCTTAATGTAGCAACAGTTGAGGCTCAGCAATGAATCATAACATTATATGCACAGAATGGGCCAGAAGATTTAGCACAAATCTCTTGTATAAGAAGACTTGTATTGTGAGACAGAAGGGTTTAACAGACAACAGATATACACCCCAAACTGTAGCACACTACAGTTTGTTAAAAATATAAAATTATGTAGCCATGTGCTGTTACTGTAGCATATTTGATCATTAAAATACTCTATAAAAATAAGTGAACCAAAGTTGCTGACATAATTATCAACTTCTACGTGGTATAAGGTGGTTCCTCTATTTCCTGCAAAAAAATACACATTGTGTAGGCAGTTCTTTGATATATTATACTTATTTCAAAAACCCATATTTTTTACTGTAATGGACTGTCAGTGCTAGAAGATTTGAATTAATTAATTTATTGTTATAAATAAATATTAAGCATGTATTTCTCCCCAAAACTGCTATTCTACAATGTCTTTTTTTTTACTTGAAGAAATAAAGTTAAGCTCGAATAAATTAGCAATAAATTAGTGCAAAAACTGTTGAGTCTGATGTATGGATACATCAGTACATTGAACTCCACAGGGCAGACAGCTATTAAATCCTCTGTGACTGTTTCGTGACCACTGCAATAATGTGTGTATGTCTTAACATTAGCCGAAACGTTCTCAGTGCTGCGATAGTTGTAGAATTTATAATGTTCACAAACTTCTGAGCCTCAAACAGAGAATCAGAAGTTTGATTTGGAAAAAGTGTGAATGCAGCACAGATGTTCTTTCTGATTCAACAGTGTTGATGGTTTTTATTTAGATTATTATTTTTATACATTGTATTTCTATTTATGTTGGGTATTTAGGGATTTAAAATACATTGTAGCAGGGATTCCAATGAATCAATTGAAATGTATTTCTTATGTCGGAGAAATGTGACAGATATTTATTTAGACTCAAGCTAACAACAGATCATCATTTCCATGTGGAATATACGGATACTTTGTTTATATGATTGTGCTGAATTTGAGGAAACTGTTCATTTTGTATCTTGTGCGTCTTAAAATTTGTAACTGATTGCCTTTGAAAATTATTACACAAACAGCTGATTTTAAATTGTATCAAGGTAAAGTATTGTGAGTTGTCCACAGTTTTATCCTCTGTCTTTTATATTATATTTTATAATCTTTCAACTTTATTTGTATTTTAGTGACTTCTGTGCCCTTGTTGTAACTTAACTAAACAACTGAACACCTGGTTACCAGTTGATCCACAGTCTATTAAGCAGTTGGGTGTTAAGTGCCTTGCTCAAAGGCAATCCAGCGGTGAGTTTTTGGGAGCGTTATTCACTAATACTCTTGGTGTTCAAAGGGAATCAAAATGGCAACTTTCATTCAGAAGCCCTCCTTTTTAATCTTTAGGGCATTGTTTCCACCTGTCACATCTTTTGATGAGCACTAGCTAGCTAACAACTCCACAACTGTCATCAGATTTTGATTTAAATATTGCTTAATCATGATTGGTGAACGTAAATATGTGACATTGTCTTTCCAACAGAGCCCTGCCAACGTGAGAAGAGCACAGACATCTCTCATGTGAGATCATCAAAACTGTTTTAACTTTTGCAGAAAATGTTCATGTAGATGATTGATTATAGTAAGAAGCTGATTTACTTGGGGAAACCAACAAAATAAAGTTAATCTATGCAGAAAAATTAAACTTTATTGTTAATATGCATATACTCAACATAAATAACACTTTTTATGTTAACAAATAATGTCTTTTTTATGAAATGACACAGTGTCATATGACAATTTTTGAACTGAACGACTATATATGTGTGTGTGTGTGTGTGTGTGTGTGTGTGTGTGTGTGTGTGTGTGTGTGTGTGTATGTGTGTGTGTGTGTGTGTGTGTGTGTGTGTGTGTGTGTGTGTATAACTGTAGATGATACAATCTGTTTATTTAGGGGGGAAAAAAAATACAGAAACTCAATTCAAACTCAACATGCACTTATATAGGTATAATTTAAAATTTCTCACAAAGGCCCCTAGTTTGATGACAGCATTTCTGGTTAACGTTGCTCACAGAACTTATTATTTGAATCCTTACACTTTTCTGCTGAAAATATTTATAACTTAGAAAAATTATATTTTTGGAAATTGACATAATATTTGATCAAATTCTTTAACAAATGTCAACACAACACTGTGTGAAAGCTTTACACTGTTTATACATTCATACTGTTAAGTAATTAAAAGAAAGCATTCAACTAAAGCGCTTATTCCCAAGAGTAAAGCCAGCCAGTCAGCCCTCTCAGACCTCCACAGTGACAGTGGCACCGTTGCTGGTGTCCTCTAGTGGTACTGTCTCTGTTTCAGGCTCCTCTTTTTTATCTTCCTTCCCTCCATCAGCCACAAGAGGAGTGCTCTCTGCTGCCGCTTGCTGGTTGTTGCTGGTAGTGCTGGTTGGCTGCTCAACCTTCTCTTCCGCTGGCTGCTCCGCTGCTTTGGTTTCATTGACAACCTGGACGGAGTCACCCGTAGAGGCCTGCACTGCTTTCACTTCCCCGTTCTGGACAGGGAAGACACCCTCCAGGGCCTCGTACAAGAACTGGTACTGCTCCTGTAAGAGACGCAGACAGATTTTAGCGGAAGCATAATCCTAAAAAAAAAAAGGTCTGTTTAATGTCGTCATATACATATACGCGAAACCCATCCCTAGCTTATTGGGAGCAGTGGGCTGCTGAGTAGCGCCCAGGAAGCAGTTTTTTAGGGGTTCAGTATCTTGCTCAGGGACACTTCGGCATAGGACATGTAGCAGCCAAGGATCGAACCGCTGACCTTGCCAGACAACCCTCTCTACCCATTGAGCCACGGACACCCACGTGCAGTGCTGTGCTGTAGAGTAAACCTTTACTTTTCTTTACAATACACAAATAAGCGCACCAGAAAACAGCTTTGTATGACTCATCTTACGATATTCTATATATTTTTGTTATTATCAAAACAAATGCCAGAAAAGATCAAAACCAACAATTCATATCCTTCTAACAAGTGTATCTGATTCCTCTGAGTTCTAAACTATTAAAAACACGTGTTTCCTTATTACGATGAACATGGGCACCGTAGTTTATTATGAGTCAATCATACACCGTCCTGCTGCCGTAAACACTCACTAAAGCTCAATTTTCCTATAATTCTTCTTCTTTAAATAAAATGAAAAGCAAATAAATTGAAGGGGAGAGATAATTTTGTTTTCTGGTGAAGTGAAATACATTAACAATACATTAAACCTTTGGTAAAACCTACCACAGTATGTAAGAGGTACACAACAACTCATCTACCATGGCAGAACATCATCTGTCAATTATTGACATTATTGAGTTACTGACCAGCCAAGTGCTGTAATACTTTACACTCTCTACACTGTTTGAAGTTAAAGCTGTGACACTGTGTGCTAACAGATATTGAGTTCCTCTTTCTTACCAGGTGGGAGAGCATGCCTTGTCTCTCCTTGCGTAGGGTTTTGGCCACCTGGAAAACATCCACCAGCTTCTCAGTCTCAGCGCTGTCCAGCAGGTTCCACAGAGCACAGAAAATCCCTGAACGGGACGAGCCATCACTGACACACAGACACACACACACACACACACACACAGACACACACACACACACACACACACACACACACACACACACACACACACAAACACAGAAGGTTTAGATCACATTTTTGCCTCTATTATATTATTTGTTCCTATTAATCCTTTTAACTTTACCTTTTCCAGGTTGTAGCGGGCTGCAGCAAATATATAGTATATATAGATTGCTGTTGTTAATTGCTACTGGTTATGTTAAGGGTTTCAGACAAATAAAATAGACTTGAATAAACAATATTTTTTCAAAAAACACATAACTGATTGATATGTTGATTGGTTATTCCTGTTCTGTTTATACATATGATTAATCATGAGAACTGCACATAAATGTTGCTCTTCCACTTTGTTGTACGGAGCTTAATGAAAATATATTTTTCACGCCAGACTGCTAAATTGTCTCTTTAGAGCATCTTTAATTGTAATTAAGGATTATTAAATTTTAGGTGCTAAAATTAGAATCTGCTGATATTTTTCTACAAATACCTAAGGTCTGTAACTGTATAGTTTAATTTGGTGTCATATGATCTGTGACCTTTATCAAGCTCTATAAGCTGACTTCGTAGATCTGCCCAGAAACTAAAGTCGGTGGGGAGGATTTGTCTTCCAAAAGAGATTAAAGGCCTGAAATTGAGCTTTGAAAGCTCCTTATAAAAAAACTGGATGTGTTGTGGCTATATACACACTGCCCCTCTGAGATTCCAGGGGACATTTTCTGTGAGGTTGTCTTACTTGCAGTGGACCACAATGGGCATGCTCCTCTGTGATTTGCTGCCGCCACAGCTGTGCTTGATGTCCTTGATCATGTCCGTGAGATCTTGAGCTTTCTCCGGCAGCTCGCCGCTCGCCCACTTCAGCAACTGGAACTGTTTCACTGGCCGACTCTCTTTCCTCTGTTGACAGAAATGTGGGGTTTAAAACAGCTTGTTACATTGAAATGACCGGTCAGATCACAGGTTGATGCTGATAAATATGGGAATAGAGCCGGGCAGACCTTGCTAGTAGGTTGCTGTTGTGTTACCTTGACGTGACGTATCAGCATATTGCGGCTGATGAAAGCTGGGGAGGTGTCCGTGCTTGCCAGTTCAACCTCAATGTCCCCAAATGTTTTCTTGTCTTTATCCCAATAGACACAGTCCGACTCCTGTGAACAAGAAGACACATAAGAAAACAAGTGTATCTCCCATACAGTATATGCACCAAGAGCATAGAGTATTCTGTATGAAAGGTACATACAACATTATATATCATGATATGTGCATGATACTATACCTGATCTCCCTCACTGCAGTCTGAGAGCATGACAATAGTAGATGCTTTCTTCTGGTAAACCATCGACCAGAAGTCAGCCATGGTGTCTGGCAGCGGAGTCTGCGCTGCGAGGAAGGTGCGTGGACCCCAATATCCCTGTGTGGGCAAGAAAACACATCACACATCTATTGTTGTACACACTCATAACAAATAGGATGTGGTAAATTCAATTAGATTTGTCTTGAAATTCAACCGACTGCATGCAAGATGGGAATTCATTCAGAGTTAATGAGATAACGCCTGCTACAACAGGAAAGATGGTAACAGGAAAACAGTTTGTCATGCTGCAATTAAACAAAACACTGTTATTTTTGTCCTGGCATCCAGGTCAATGTCAGAGGTACAGTATGCAGAAACATGTTAGTAAATAAGCTGAAAGTGCGAGTAAAATGACATACATCTATGTGGGAGGCATTGATGTATATAGTGGACTCCTCATTCTCCTCATCTGATGAGTCTTCTTCATCTTCTTCACTGGGGTCACTATCATGACTGCGTCCTTCATCTAGCTTCAGCAGCACTCGGTTGTAGTCATCTGAGTGAAGTTAAATTGAAGATAATTACTCTGGTATATGATTGCATGTACACTGTAATGCACATTATAAACATAGTGCATATACACAGATATATTACGGTTGTTATTCTATAGTTCAAATTGTCATTTGTCCCTGTGTTGAGCTGATACTTACATGGGATGACAGATGAAGAGCGATTCTTCTTCTTGTTCTCTTCTGTAATCCCTGTGTTGAATGTCCTCCAGTTTTTATAGATGGGGAGTCTCTGAATTACAAGACAAAGACATTTCACCAGTGATATATGAAGGTCTGTAATTTCTTCCATATTAAATAATAAGAGGTGGGAAGGGGAAAAAAGAAAGGGTAGGACTACATTTGGCATAGTTTTAAAGGGATTAGAAACACTAATGTTGTGGAGTGTCATACCTCAAACTCGTCCTCCATTAAGGTGGGTTCATTTCCTGAGTTGTTTTGTTTTAGCGTGCTCAGTGTGCTGTGGAGCTCAGACACAGTGATCTCAGTCTCTCCAAACTGATTGTGTTCCAGCAGCGCCTGGTGAATCAGGATGTACTGGGCCTGTGTGCGGACAAACGTATTTAAAAAAACAAAGGACATACACTTTGGGGACACAAACTGCTATTGAGCTACACAATCCCCCACTTAATTACTGCGCACAACTATCTTTTAGCTTCTGCCCACTGGTGGGCGCTAGAGAGCACACTGTTTCACTCCACATCACCATCACACTCATTAAGCCAGGCATGTATAGTGTAACACATTCAAAATGTACATTGACAAACGATAAAGCCAAGATCCTGAAGTGCACTACAAAAATTATTATAGACTTTGTTATAACAGTGTGCCATTATGAACAAAAAATAAATAAAAGGTATTGGAAATGAATTAATGATAAATACCTGCTTTTAAATAATGCATTAATAAACTCAGAATAAAAAGCTCTGGATAGTGTAGTTACTAATCAGACCATAATCTTGGACAACAGTGTAAAGTAACACTGTATTAACCTCTATGTATAGAGTGTGTGTTTGTTTGTCTACATAACGGCTGTATCAATGCTTGTGTATACTTTTTTGCTTAATTATCTTTATTTGTTCATGTGGCTTTACTTCCTGTATGTTTGGTCTTTGAGCTGTGAGTACATACACTGAGACCTGGAGTCACATTCTTCAACATACTCAGCCAATTAACGTAACTCTATTGAGACACACACTGTGCCTAAAATATGACCTAAACTGATATCTCACCTCAACTTGAACCGTGAGACATCTCTGTCTGCGGAGTCTAACTACGTAGCCATAGATGTCCACTCTGCCCTCCGCCTCCAGACCCTCCATCATGGCATCGATGCCAATGTAGGTGCCTGTCCTGCCGACTCCCGCGCTACACATGAATAACATTGTGTTAATACATGTTGGTACACATGTCTATCAGTGGCAAGTAAAGATGAAGTCAAGCATCAGTTTTAAAGCAAATAGATGGGAAACGGCCTGATGAATCCCCCTGAAACCCAGTGACATCTTTTAATCTGTAATAAAGCAAGTTCAGTGGTGTGCCTGAAAAGACTCTTGAAGATATCTACTGTGTGCACAACACTGTCGAAGGACTGTTCATTAGTACAAAGAAGGTGAATTAGGAGTCCAGTTTGGAATTACTTGGCTATGAACACAGACTTTACTGCCACTCTGTCAGTATAGGTACTACTAAATGCAGTTTAACAGCAGCACACGTTTATAAAGACGTATACTGTATATAAAGATAAACAATAAATCAATAAGGTGGTGACAATAGGAAGGTATATGACTGCGATATATACAAATTGAACAAAACACGATACAGAATGTAAGATACAAATGAGTACACCTCTGACAGTAAGGCACTAAATACTGGAAAAACTATCACAGAATGTATTCTCAGGTTTGGCATGCCTAGAAGTAAATAATGGGAAATGGGAAGATACTGGTGTACTCTGTACCACCAAACTACTAAAAGAAGAAGAAATCACATCCAGTGTAACAAAACCACAGCTACGATTAGCAAATTAAAATGTTGTTCATGTTGATATTTGGAAGAAACAGAAGTGAATGTTAACTGATCTAGGATGGGAGCTTGAACTTACCTGCAGTGAACGACGATGGGGCCGCTGAAGAAATTCTTGAAAGCATTGACACGCCTTCTCAGTTTCAGGAGGAGATGTGGCTCCCCGGGGACGCCGTGGTCCGGCCAGCTCATGAACTGGATGTGGGTCACCTCCCTCTCTGAGTTCTTCTCCCTCCTCTGCAGACACACATGGTTATGCAAATATGCACAAAGACATATAATAACACTGAATAATAAATATTCAATCAAGTATATTAAGATAAAGATGGACAGAAATACTGGCCTTTTTCTTCTACACATACTCACATGTGGACACACACAATTTAAAAAGCGAGAACATACATTTCCATATTAAACGTTTCATGGAGACTCACATTAGTTAGGCTGAGATGGCGAATGGTGTAATCCGGACAGTGGTCCTCTGAGTTCAGCTTCACTATAAACTCCTCAAAGATCTCTGTCTCCCGGTCTGGAGACGGCCAGTACTGCGCACATTTGACCTGCAACACAACATGTGAGAGGTGAGAAAGAGAGTGACGGACACATTTTACATATCAGTAACACATCAGTAACACTGTTGCACTTTAACCCAAAACTCAAATATGCAGTCGATGCATGTTAAAAGCAGATAAGTACAAACAATCTCCAAATGAGAACACAGTGTGCGCATGAGTATGAATTTTGGGCTTGTCTATATCTGATACAGTAGCCTACATGTGGCCGAGTAGCTATGACGTGAGTGTGTTTAAGTTACAGACAGACTCAAGTCAGTCAGTTATGTAAAAAATATACTTTTTTAGTGATTGCTTACACACTTAAAGTGAATACTTAAGCATCAAAAGTTTTGTAACCATGCCTTAAACAAAGGCACTAAAAATACAAACACATTTTGCTTTGCTCTGTTTGCAATTCTGCAACACACGTCTTACAAAACACTATACACTGTTTCCTACATTAGATACAAAAATGCAAAACATACCTGGAACTGGCAACACACACACACACACACACACACACACACACACACACACACACACACACACACACACACACACACACACACACACACGAACATACAAATTGAACACATCTGCCTGAGCCATACAAAATAGGTGAGCTTACCTGAGGTCTTTTAGTGGACCAGTATAAACAGACCTTTGATAAGCTCACCTCTTTTTGGGAACTTTTGAAACATGGAGGAAGTGTGAGCAAGGGGACAAGAGGAGGAGGATGAGAGGAGGAGGCAGGACAATATTTAAAGTCAACAAAAAGTTTTAACTCCTGTTCTTACCCTGTTTCCCTCTTCACAGCGTGTTACCATGACAATGATGGAGGACTGCTGCTCCCAGACCATCCTCCAGAAGTCACTCACAGTCTCATCCTTCGGCCCTGCGGCACATACAGAATATCTTCATAGTCTCATCCAGAAACATAGTGTTGACTGAGTGTGTGAAGAATATGAGAACTTTACTTTACCTTGAGCTGCAATGTACTTTTTGGATTCCTTGTACCCCTGCAGGAGGAAAACAAATGATGCTTAATAAGGTGTGTAATATCAGAAAGGGGTTATGAACCATGTCTCTATTTAGCTCCCTAAAACTGTGCCGTTAGGCCAAAAATGTAGCTCTTTAACGTGGCTATTCTGGCTATTATTTTTTTGTTGAAATGTGTATGTTGTTTGGTCATTCTTATGACTGCAGCAGTGGTTGGAAAAGCTGTAGTAGTGTGATGTGGGTGTTTTTCATACATCAATGAAGCTGGCATTGATGTAGTCACATCCTGCCTCTCCATTTCCGGTGGTCAGCTGGACACGGTTATAATCATCTGGTTCAAAACAGGAAATTAATAGATTATTACTTTTTTTATCACAGAAGACACCTTAACAACCCTTAATGAACGAGGAGTGTGTGCACATTTTCTGGAAATGAAGAAGCTGTTTATGGAGGCATAACATGAAATGTAATAGGTATATCTCACATTGATTCAAATATTGGAATAAAACCAACCTGCTCACTTATTTGAAACATTTTCCAAAATAGTTGAATACACTTAGAAATATTAAAGAAATAGCTGCCACAGTATATACAGTAAGCACAATCTATGAGTGTAGACAATCCTACTTGCAACTGATGGTGTGATTTACTGTTTTGTTGGTGAGGTTTAATGGTAAAAACAAGGAATAATAGAACACATTACACAACCGGACTTATGCATTCATCTCTTTTATCTACAAAGCCTCAGGTGTTGTTGGACAGACTCACATGGCAGGATGTCCACATAGCGGTTCTTGGAGACATTACAGGGCTTCTTGGCCTCTTTCACGGTGTACCTCGAGAAGATTCTGGGGATGCTCTGAAAGCAGAAACAAGTTATGCCATTTGCCAAACACCAAGCAGCAATTCTAAAGTACCATCCACACTTCTAATCTATGAGTGGGTAAGGCCCTTAGCATACACAACTTCATTAGTTCAAGTCCAGCTTGGACTTTTACTACACTATTGACCATCTTCCTCTTTGCCACTCTGTTACATTCAATAAAGACCAATAAATACCAAAAGCAATGCTCCAAAAATAACAAAGATATAAAATTAACCTGAAACTCTGCCAGGAAAAGTCTTCCCTCATCAGCAAGCTTCCTCTTGTAAGCTTCAAGCAGGACCTCTGCTGCAATCGGCTCGACAGGCATCAGGTTCTCCTCGTCATCTACAACAACAAACCAGACAGCAGATAAGATACAGAAACAACATAATGCTAAAAGTAATTTATTACTAGTCATTCCTCTAAATTACAGTATAGTAACTATTTGAATATATTTCTGTGTTTTTATGAATTATTTCTCTTGAAACATGCTTCTATATTTTCTAACAAGGAATTAAAGAATACTTCTGTATACTCCGATTTTTTAAAAACATAAATCATCTGAAAACAGTAGCTGCTACACGTGAGTGCCTTTTATCGCGTACTTAAAGATTGCTTTAAACATCTGGTTCAAGACAAAATCCAGGATCCTGAAACAAATCTAAAATCGACTCACTTGCTGTAGAAATAAGCATCATGTTTTCACCCAGGTCACTGCAAATTACAAAAAAAAGAGTGTTGATTGGCCCAAAATAATTTTAATTATACAGACATTATATATAGAGAATGGAAAAAGAAGGCCTACATAAAGAGCTTTATAACAGTGATGATGTTTATGTCTGCAATGCAATGAAAGTTCTCTTTGTGTACTGTAAAAGAAAATATATGTATTGGATATGTGAATATGTGTAAAACAAAACAATCACAGTCAAACTGACAGAATAACCCTTACTGGGACTTTCTGCGCTTCAGAATGTATATCTTGTAGACGACCAAAAGCAGAGCCACAGATGTAAGGATGATGAGGAAGACCAGAAACCCAATAACAGCTTTGTCATTATCTGTAAAATGATGGAGAACTAATATCAAAGTGGTGGCATTTATGTTAAAGATGCAATGTTTAGAAATGGATGTGTGTACCGTCTGTCAAAGCAAAATGTGTTAAATGATTCAACTGAACAATGTGAGACAATTTTTGGCATTAATTAGAACAGCACATACAGGAAGTGGTAACAGATTTTGTCTTGGGATTGCTGCAAAGTTTTCCATTGCAAACAGTCACCTGGAAACACAAAAAAATCCCGTAATCATGAATTATAGCATTTGAACAAAACGATGAATAAATCTTGTGAAACCAAAAATTAGGATTATGCAAACCTCCAGTTTATATTCCGTTGAGTAGCTTAGGTCTTTGAATTCAAATTCACACTTGTTTTTGTAATCTATCTTCATGACACCAAGAAGACTTGCATTGTAATTCCTATCAGGCCCATTCCAACTATTTTTATAAGCACAAGATACTCTTATCACGTTATGGTCTGCAACTTCCACCGTCAGTGAAGTAATGTCTTCTGGTACTAAGAGAGTGAAGAAAAACAAGACATTTTCCTTTAGCTACAACACTTACTCACAGTCATACAGTGATACTTAAGTTCGCTTTAATAGCCGTTTTAACACTGATAAGCATCATTATGTGTCGCTGGATTGGTTGTCCTGGTTGTCAGTAGTGATATAAAGACAAAATGTGCAAAGAAAGATAATCTAATTTACTTTGAAAACAAAAAAAGGATCAGAAAATATAATTATTTAGTTATTATTCTGTATTCTTGTATGTCTCTAAATGATGAGCGATGACGGCTTCTAAACGTTTTGTCCCACACAGCTGTTATGTTAAGGATGTTGTGTGAAGAATCTGTAGGTCTGACATTACATACTTTACATATTTTTTAAATAAAGCTGTCCTGAAATGTAAACTGTAGATGTTAAAGCAGGAAACTTATTCATTAAGAGATGGTCTATGATTGGCAGACACATAAGTAAATGGAATAACATGTACATTACATAACAAAAAAATGGATTTCACTTCAAAGTTATTGTTTGTTTAAAATGTATTATTTAAAGACAGGATTTACAGTGAATGCAAATGTCATGAAGTAATGTTAATGCTTTTTGTTTCTTATATTTGTACAAATTAATTGGAATGTATCTGTCTATAATTCTAGTCAATAATTACTCCGGTACCAAACTCCAGACTCTACTCACCACCTGTGATAAATAAACAGGTCAGAACTGACTGAAGCTGAACAGAGAATAACACGTAGAGTAAACGCTGCACTTCACTAATGATTGGAGCTGCATTGTAATGTTCATTATAATGGAAGCGTGGTGTTCTTATACTGTAGGCCTACATACTGTTATGTGTATTGGTATCAGGGATTGACTTGCTGTCTGGTTATCATCATTTAATGTCACATGTTTAAAAAGACAGACAGGAATCAGATAAATTACATAAATTAATTTATAATAATGGATAGAACAATTTGCTTTCAGAAATATTATTACTAAAACCGTAATAAATAAATTGTCAGTCTTTTTTTTTTAGACACTTACTTCCAGCCTCAGTTTTGTGTTTAACAGTTTTTGATGTGTTAACACTCAAGTCGTTGTATTTGGGTTGGACTTCACAGGAATAGTAGGTGTATGGTTTCAATCCTGAAATATTACACGTTCCTCCTGATGAATTTGAGTTAGCTGGAACTGCAACATAGTTTCATTAGTTTGGTTGTGTTTGACTTAACAACATAGCGACAAAAACAGAATAACAGAAATATACAACAGCAGATTGTTTTGTTTGTCAAGTTACATTTGAGTATACATTTTGTACTATTAAGCAAACAAAAAAATAACATTGAACTGTTGTTTTTTTATGGTTCAATGTTATTTCTGTATCAAACTTCATAAAAAGTAAAAGTGTTGAAAGCATGAAGCACTGATTCAAATGTCCACAGTATGTTTCACTATTCAGGTTAACTGACAAGTCAGAATCAGAATCAGAATCAGAATCAGAATCAGAATCAGAATCAGAATCAGAATCAGAACTGTTTTTTTTACCAGAGTATGTTGCACATACAAGAAATTTTACTTGGTGGCTGGGCATAACATTAAACAGTCAAGTAAAGTGATCTCAAAAGACTTCCAAAAGTGCATTTCTGTAAAATGAATCAAATGATAATATGGTTACTCTAAATACTTTTACTTACTACGGTGTTTCTGATTGACGGAAGAAGGGCTACAACTGCAGTCATAAGAAAGCTTCTTAAGATCAGGAAGGACATCTTTACAATTCAGACTGGTCGTGTTCCAACTCCACTGAATGGAGGTATTGGTGGCCTTTGTATTTCTGACGTCTATTGTGAGACCTGTTGGAACACATCAGACATCTGCAACACTGAACTGAACATCTGGAGCTGTTCTTTTCTCCAAAGTCATCTTAGGATACAAGTTCTTATCATTGCACGGAGGAGAAGTGAATATTTACATACCACAGTCAATCCTGAACTTGACAATAGTCGTGTTTTTTATGGTGATATTGTTGTGCTTGATCTGACCAGTACAGTTGTAGTATGTGAAGGGCTCCAGTTCAGACCATTTCGTGATGCCATTGAGTTCATTGGCTTCTGTGGAGACACAAGGATGACAGCTTTTCTTCAACTGCTGGTATTTGTATCTTGGTGCC
Organism: Cebidichthys violaceus; assembly: GCF_023349555.1. Taxonomy (NCBI): domain Eukaryota; kingdom Metazoa; phylum Chordata; class Actinopteri; order Perciformes; family Stichaeidae; genus Cebidichthys; species Cebidichthys violaceus. The sequence continues at coordinate 6,807,873 of NW_027176296.1, read as the reverse complement.
AATGAGCGCTTGGACTCAAATGTGAACACATTCACAGCAAATTAATACATATTCAATTTACATTGAGTCATTAAGTGCACAAAGCAATACCTCGACTTTTTCTTACCCCAAAAGTCAATTTAGACTCTGTTTTAAGTAAAACTGTTACTACAGTGTGAGCATCTACTGTGGCAAATGGTCTCTATTTATTTCCAAATAAATCCATTCATAATGTTGCTGACAGACAAAGTCTCTTTACCTGCAGTCTTTCCACCCTGACAGGTGTAATCAATTTTGAGAGTGTTGCAGTTTGGAGGTAATTTTGGTTCTATTTTTCCAGGAAGTTTAGTTGGATGCACCTGAATTATTTCACTTGGATCTAAGAAATCTGTAGAAAAAAAGGAAACAGCACACTAAACATGATGACACAAGGTCTACACCACATGCAATTCAAACACACAAGGACTCTTCTGTACATACCAACAGTGATGTTTTTGTTGAGGGTAAAGGAAGCCCCACACTCTTTTGAAGTGAAGGTTAAATCTGTGCATATGTCATTGTAATCAGGTTTGATGCAGAACATGTTATTGCCTGTTTTACATGGCTTAAATGACATATTATTTGATGTTGGCTGAAAAGAGCTGATGTCCCATTCACTCCGGTAACAAACATATCCAAGCATGCTGCTGCCATCTTCAACGTCATCATGACCTGAAATACACAAGTGAAATGATCTGCACACATCCGTCTGTTCGTCTTATTTCATAGATTAAAAGAAGATACAATGAAATTCAGTGAATTATTTTGACTCACTCATTTCCTTTGTCTTATTTATAGATTCAGGTCCACAAGGTGTTTCTTTGCCAGCGCTGTCGATAAACTTCACATTAAGCTCATATTCAGTACAGGGCTTCAGGTGTTTGATTTCATGAGAGCTTTGGTTGAAGGACTGAACGATGCGTTCGCCATCTTGGCCCTTTTCTTTAATGTTGATGGTGTAGTTGGCAGTGGTAGAGTTCACTTTCAGCAGGAAGCCAAACTTGATGATATCGACTTTGAAAGAACCTGAACACAATATCAACAGAGTTAAAAAATCTCCTACTGTGGTTAATACAAACCAGCTGATGACAACTTTTAATCTCAGACAGTTTGTTCATTTCGATGTTGGAAAAATGATATAATTAGTGGTTTGTTATGTGTGTTTGTTAAAATGAGTGTAAAGTTGAAAAATAGTACTGATACTCACATTGTTGAGTTGAATTGTCTTGTGTGGGGGCTGGAGAACGCATTCAAAAGAGATTAGAGAAAGAAACAACAAATTTTAATATATGATTATAAAACTTTGAAACCTCCAAAGCCACTTTCAAGTGAAGCAAGTTTAAGTATTTCATAAACTTCTAGTAATCCATTCCTTGGCAGTGCTAGTGTTAGTAACTGTTGTCTATACTTATATAAATAACTGTCTTATCACATTCCTCGACAAGACAAATGGAGGGCATGTAAGGAGAAAAATCCAACCTTTGGTTGTAGAATTGACTGCGGTGTTGGGCGTGGTGATTGGAGGTGAAGTCTGGTTTTGAGTGGTGTTTATTTGCTTGCTTGGTTTGGGTGAGGGAGAGGTGCTTGCAGGAGGAGTAACGGCTGTAAGATGGAGAGCATGCTGGAAGTTCATTTCAAATAGAACTACTAACAGTCTAACAGTCTTACCTGATACAATGCAGATACCAGCAATATCACGCTGAACGCAACACAAATCTTCCCAATAAAACTGAGGGGGAATACATTACCAGTCGCGCGGGTTAAATTGAGCGTTGGACTTGGGGAGTTTGAGGTGATGGTTGGTGAGGTGAGTGGAGGTTTGTGGGCAGTTGTTGAGGTGTCTGAAGGCGTGACAGCAGCTGTTGTCACGGTGCGTGGAGTTGAGGTGATGACAGATAAGCTCGTCATTGTAGGTAAAGTGGAATTTGTGGTGTTGTGTGGAGGTAAGAGGGTTGAACCATCTGCGTTCCAAGAAAACCAAGATCAGGCCAAACAGTATTTTAATGGTAGCTCCTACTCATCAAAAGGTGCTAGCATTTTCCCTCCAATGATGATGACCACATATTGTAAATCCTGTTGCCTCTTGTTACAAATATGGTGTTGCTATGTGTCTATCCTTCACTCACATTTGTTTTAACAAGAAGAGAAGAGGTGAAAAATAAAAACATAGTAGCACTGGGCAAGAGCAAATTTATATTCAGAGAAGGAAAGGCAGTGTTCAGCTGGATGTGCTCAGTTACAATAGCAGAAATGGAATCGGCATGGCGTTACCTGTAGCTGTGAGATTAAATACAGTACTTCCTGTTTTTGGACATAATGCTGTCTTTCTTTGATAAAACACTCGCCAGGTTGCCTAAAGGTGCCAACCTCAAGAGGATTGTGTCAACAGAGGTACAGTGATGGCATAACGTTGCATCAATAGCTACCTAAATAAGCTTCTTTTCAGAGTCAATAAATGTACTAGTATTAAACCAGACTTGATGAGAATCAGCTTGATTTAAAAGACAAATTTGACATCAACTTTGTCTCAGATAAACTGTAGAATAAACTCTAGGTATATTTACATAAAGACAGGATCAGTGGATAAGATGGAAGTTTTTCGAATTTTCCAGAAAATGTCATATTCATACAGATTTATTTTCCTAGACACAGTATAACTTGACATACAACCTAGAAAGTAACCTCAGTATAGCAATCTGTCTTTTTCTTAAATTACAGTAGACTCACTTTGCAGGCACTTTAGACAGGGAAGCAAAAACCATAGATGCATTTAATGGGGTGAGCAAGCATGGGATCATTACTGTATATAACTTAATCAATATAATAAGCACAAACACTATGTACCCTCACTGGAGTATTTTTCCATAATAAGGGTCTAAATTTACTCTCCAAAATGTATTGGAATAGTCAGTAATTGTTAGTTTGCTTTAGCACAGCAAGCAGGCCAGTTAAGGAGAGACACAGCAGGTGAAAAGGCTAAAAATAATTAACTACTTGATACCATCTTGGAATTTCTCTATTTGATTACTTACATGAAGACAATTATTTTGTAATACAGCTTTTCTGAAAAGTTATGTTCAAATATGCAAATGCTGCATTGTGTAATTAAATGATATGATAATTTGCATATATTTCTAGAACAGTAATCTGAACATTGGATAAAGCCAGGCTAAAGATTCTTGTTTCATTCTTTCAACATGTTAGAGTCAAAAGTTTTTATTGGTGTCTTCCATTAAAACCTTGGGTGAGTCAGCTCACTTAAACCGAGGCGAATGTCAAGCAAACTACTTAACAAGAGTGAGAAGATATATTTCGGCCACACATTATACATAGAGCACATTGTTTCCATTATCAGACCAAATTAATTTTATAAAGTTCTACTGGCTTTGGTGCTGAAGAGATAAGACAGACTAAATAGAGTGTGAGGTGAAGGTATTGCACAAGGCAAAGCATAGCTGGTGGCATAATTCGAATTGTATTCATTATAATAATAATTGAGTGTTATACATGTATGTGTTGCCCACTCACTTGTTTGATTTGAATCTTGACCTGCAAAGAGAAAAAATGTAAATCATAAGAGCTTTTTTGTTGTGAAAGTGTACATAGAATATGCAGAAAATTAAAGAGACAAATAACATCAAAAACTGTGATTTGTTCTTTATGTTGAGTCTTATTAAAGTGTCCACTTTATCAGACCGATAAAACTCTTCCTGCAGGGCCAAAAGCATTGTCAGGTCAAACAGAGGAAAGCAACCATTTTCATCTGAAGTTCTGCATGAGGTTGCTATAACAATGCTGCAAGGAGCCACACTTGCTATTTCAAAAAAAAGCAAACCACAATTTCCTGCTTTGCACTGAAACCTAGAACCTCTCCACACTTGCACAATTACTTTCAGTTTGCACAGATCACTTGCTCATATTAAAGCACAAATGGACTTTTTCTCTTGTATCCTTGTTTTTAGTTATTAGAAATGACAGCGTCACCTAATATTTCTAATAATATTTCTGCATTTTTATCAAACTCTGTATTCTGATATTACATTTGTGTTATTATAACATGTTACGTATTATAACATGGAATAAAAAAGGCTTGTAAAAAGCTGTTTGCTCACTACATCCCTGATTTTAAGACTGGATTTACTCTAAACACTTCTTGGCTGTTTTGTCCATTTGTTCGTTATAATAATCGCAATGAGTGTGAGGTGATGGGGGCAGTCAAACAATGAGTCTCAGGATGTGGTTTTGTGTGCTCTTGTTTCACTACATCGAGCAGAGATGCTTGCTCTCTGCAGTGACATTTCCCACTTCATACTTTGTAGTGACTAATTTGAATTGTTTCAGTGAAAGGTTTGAGAGACGCACTTGTGCTTTATGAACATTTCAAGCTATCCAAACATGCGTTTTATCATAACTGAGTTCATAAAAATAGTTTTAAGTGAAGACTGCTTGGTCCATTTTTCTTGTTCAGTGTCTTCATGGCGAAGTGTGAAACAAAACTGTGATACTGTAACTTCAGCCTGTTCCAGGTCACAAGCTTTTTCGTCCAAGTTTGAGAAAAAAGCAGAAGTAGAAAAGGGGAGACAGGGCGACCATGGAGAAGGTATTCAATAATCACAAGTTAGTGACAGTAAGAGACTAAATGCCTGATTTGCTTGACATTTTGTAAAGGATGTATGGATCTGCCTGTCATGCATCAGTTTTCTCTCTATCACTTGCCACCATCAGTCTTTTTTTATCTGCCTCTACTTTCTTCTCATATTTTGCATTAACAAGCATGCACATGTTTAACATTTCTGACCTCACTTCTTCATTTTACGCACTGCACTTCCCTTTTTTTTCCACAAATTCTCAAGTAAATTACTTGTGCTCTTTCTCAGCCTACTTGGTGCTCTGCTCTGCCAGGAAATGAAGAAAACTCAGAATGGAACACGGAAGTGGTCAACATTTTGACAACTCTGTCCTGCTACAGCTAAATGAAGCTTGCAACTATTTTGCATCTAGATCAGTTTGTGTGAACAGAGAAAGCACTTCTCATATTTTCTGCTATTTAACATCATGGTAAAACACCATAATATGCAAACTTGTGATACAAGTACACATTGCATGACAGAAGTATTTACTGTTTAATAATTATCTTCCTTCACAGGGGAACTTTTCTTCAGAAACAGCATGACCTGATTTTGATACTTTTAAGTAGATTTACCTGATAATACTTCTATTCTTTTATTTAAGTAGGATTTAGAATGTAGGACTTGTAATAAAATATTTTCACACTGAGGTATGCCCAGTGTTACTTAAGTAAAGCATTGCATAAAAGTAGCATTACCACTTTGTAAAAACACAATTACACTTAAAAGCCTTATATTCCAAACTGTAGATGTATTTTCTATTTAAGTATAAGATTCCATGATTTTCAGGCAAAATTACCTTTTTAAGAGATATATTGTTATGCAGTATATCACACAGTTGGAGCTGATTCTAGTTCTTTTTTGATACTGGTAATACATGTTGTATTTACTATATATCAATGCATTGTTGTTTTTGCATATTCTCATTATAGATTTTTAAAATCTTAATCTGCAAAGAAACCATAGAAAATGTGCAAATTTTCCCTCTGAAATGAAATATCATTGCTATTATAAAATGTTTTAATTATAACAAAAGATGCTCGATCAATGGAAAAGAGAAGACATATATAAATAAAAATGTCTGTTAATGCGGTGTACCATGATGACTCACCTCGCTAACCATAGTTAAGAACTACAGTATGTTAGACATAAACGACACATGCTGACCCTGACTGACATTAAAGACAGCAGAGTGAAATAAATAGATTGAAGGGTTCATTCAGCTCATGAATACAGACGTCTCCGCTGAAAATAGCAGAAATTATTTGATGTGCTGAAAAGTAGCAGAACTCTGAGTGATGCAAGAGGCAGCAAGGTGGGTCTGACTTAACACACGCACATATGCTGCACACGCACACACACGCACATGCACACACACACACACACACACACACACACACACACACACACACACACACACACACAGATCATATACAACACCTACAGCCACTAGGGTTGAAGTGAAGAGCTTGCAGGGACACACCCAGAAAAAAAAACCTCTCATCTCTGACAGACTGCCCCCCCACACACACACACACACGCAAACACATTAACACATACACACACTCGCACTATCACACACACACACACACACACACACACACACACACACACACAGTCAAAGCAGAACAGAAACATGATTGCAAAAATTCCCATAGCTTTGTACCAAATGAAAGTACATGTTTTAAAGAGTCTTCTTATTAACAGCTCTCTTTGAATGAACATAACTGTTTATTATTTTGCCAAAGGGGCTCACAAAGCTGTCACTTATCAGCTTCTCACATCACAACTGTGTGCTGTAATGTCTTGTGTTCCTGGGTTTGGAAAGTTAAAGAAACGTGAAGTAGCACAAACGGAGGCACAACTCAAAGACATGATATACTGTAGCTTGTCATTTCTGCCCTCGGTTTTTACTTAAAATGATTTTATTTTGTGCAGGGATGTTTTTCAGTTTGAAAAAAAAAGAGCAAATTGTCAAGTGTTTGCGCTGACTGATTCATCTCTCTATCTGAGGCATGGAAAGAGTTTCACCTTTTCTCATAAACACAATCAACAATATGCTACAATTTCAAAAGCAACTAAGTTAGGAGTTTAAAGCTGGATTTTCTATTCTTCCAGAAGATTTTCAGATGACAGACACAAGGACACAACATATTAAAACACAAATGCTTTTCCTTTCCTTCATGAAGAAGATGAAGATGGATACTTACAGTTGGCTAAACTGATGATCCCAGCCCAGAGCAGCAGGATCTTGAGACCACAGAGACCTGCCATGTCCAGGACGTAGGGTGTATACGGCTACACACCATACAGTACAGTCCTAGAAGGGACCAACAGGCAGATGTTCACAAGCCAAACTGAAGCCGTATTTCCACTTCTTAAGTAAATTCTAACAGAAAATAAGCAAAATTACATTATTTTAAACTACATACGTTTTCTGTGTTATCAGCGGACGCAGCTTCCTGGACTTGTTCCCCAAACCCTAAACCTCGCCTCTGGTTTCAAGTCAAGCAAGACGGAGTGATGTCACACCAAAAGAGCCTGCCTTTACCTTAGCATTTAGTGAAATGAGACAGGAAGTCTCATTTCAGCTACGCCACCAAGAACAGGAAGTCTTCTCTCATCTAATCTTTACTTGCTTCTGCTCAAGTGTGAAATCCCTCTGACTTATGAAAAGACAGAGTGAAGTTTAGCTTTAGATTAAAGCCTTACTTTTACTCAAACATTGTGTTTTGACATATTAGGCTTTTAGATACATGGCTGTTATCAAATTCACAGTTTAACTTCCAATCAACAGAGAAATGAAAGGAAATGTTGATGTTAACACACATTGAGGCTTTCAGGTTACAGTTTTCTGTCTAGTTGGCTTTTGTTAGATTGTTTGAAATCAGACTTGATGAGAACATTTTACTTCAGAGACAGAGATGTACACTAGTGAAACTTCTCTGAGCTCCTCTTCTTTCTCAGTGACTCCTCCCTGTTCTTAAGCTTACAGACCTACAGTCGCTCAGCCATGTAATCAAAAACTCACGAGGAGCTAGCACTGCAATGTGCAAGGAAAAAGATGGCGTCTTTCCTTTCTTCAACTTTTTTTTTTCTTTCAGTCCAAACAGAGAAAACATGTGGCCATTGGCTCCAGAAGTGAATTTCTTCATTTCTGCTGTTCCTTCTGTGTGAAATACATTTATAAGGGATGTTAGATCTCTTCAAAGTCATTGATCGTGCATGGTGTTTGATCATCATGCTCTGCCTTGGAGCCCAAAATGCTTACTTCTGTTTACATACACAAGAAAATAGGGGATAAAAGAGGAAGGAGAGGAGTAGAGAAACTCTCCGGGGAGCGAGACTCACACACTGGGTGGTGAGCTGATATGAATTTGGATGAAACACAGTCAGCTATTTCATGCAGTATATGAAAATAATACATGCAACCAAGCAGACCCATTTTTGAGTTTAGACAGTTAGATACTGAGCTGGGAGAGGCTTTCACTTGAACCTGCAGTTATACAGTGGCTGAAGCTCAGCGAGGATGATGTGAATCTCTATCGTATATACAGACTACAAAGTAAAGACCAGAACACAATAGATCACATTAAACCTTTGAATAATATTTGTGTTTATTCTGAAGAGATTCAAGTGTTTACACAACAGTGTCATGGTATATTTCTGTGGAAATAAGTGTGAACCTGAAACCAAATAGGCACATCTTGAGTTTCCGACAATGAGCTCACATTTTTAGTATGACGATCTAAATATGGATTTCCTCTTAGACCACTGAAACACATGGTATTTGGTTATTTCCAAGTCTGAGAGTATAGATTCTTTTAATCAGGAAGTGGCTCTTAACCTTTTAAGCCCGCAAGCAGCATCAAGTTAATGCAATCTAAATTAAACTGTTATCATTCGATGCAGACAAGTCACGCAACCATGTAACTTGTCTTTGAATGATGTCAAGTTACCAGATCTGACATCATTGTAATCATTTTAGATCAACATTACCAATATACTTCCTTACTTCAAAAACCTATGAGATATATTGATATTCGTGACAAGAAATGACAAAGTCTTAACCTCAAGAACCACACAGACATTGAACCAACAGTGGAGCACAGAGCACATTTTCCTTGGAAGGAGAAGTCAAGTTGCCTGCCAGAACCTGTTGTTGACCAATCAGTGACACGGCTCCTTACTCATAGTCACATCTTTTCTCTTTCATTACAAATTTGTATTTAATATATATGTATAGGAGTACTACTGCAGACTGATTAATGACTACTCCGTTGGACTTGATTTGCAAACACATATAGTAAACATACTATGTTCATATATTATACTACATTTATTATTAATAATATTGATAATAATGTTATTATTATTATTGTTGTTGTTGTTATTATTATTTATTTATTATATTATCTATTATACAATACTATGCTTTGGATTTAGTGTCAGGAACTGAAGTAAAGAGAAACGTGCCACTAATAAACAGAGACCCCATGACACATTGACCATAAATATCTGTGTTTGTTATTTTTTTCCTCTTAATATAGCGTTTTAGCTTTACAAATGTTGAAACATTTCATAGAACACAAACAACACTTGAAGGCATAATTGTTTTTTTTTCCTTTGGTCTTAATCACACAATAAAATGACACACTGTTGCCTATTTGAGCCTCTCGTTGTCTTTTCACAAACCAACCTCAAATTGAAAACAGAAGTCACATGGCCTGACAAATGACTCAATCACTGGACAGTGTCAGCGAACCACTATAACTCTCCGCATATTATTTAGTTTGAGCTTAAACTGCAACTATGAACATGTTGTTTTAGAAATAGTTTAATATAAGTTTTAATTGTACGTTATTTGGCAAAGATACAAAAGAAAAGCCGCTAGAGACAGACTGAGACAATCTATTAGGTCCTGAACTGAACCTGACAGAAACTCATGCATGTTCTTGGCAGTGATGGAGGACACTGTGGTCCCTATATGTTGCATAAGCTTGAGACTCAACATCACATCGGTATCTAATATCTTTGATCTCTTTGCATCATGTTAGCACATGTTATTAATACCATTAAGCTGAAAATAAAACTGTATTATTTCTGCATTTGCAGTTTACATTGAATTGCTGTGTTCGGAGCCAATCTTGTGTGACGTTCATACACAGATGTGAAGTTTGGTGTTGTGTATGGGTGTCTTAGCATTTTGATTCAACACTTGTGGCTTAGGTTTACATTCAGTCTCATTCTATTAGTCACTTTTGACTTTTTAATGACAACAATTTTCCATGATCACAGAGAGGTTGTTTTCCTAATTTTTACAAAGTGGTTTTAGTTGCCTTTTAGTTTAGTGGCCTTCCTCACGAGTTTGAACACTCATTGCTCAGCTTTAGGGACCAGCTGTCTCTGTTTGGATTCATCTAAAGTTCCCCTACAGACATCTTTTAAGACATATAAAACACTTTTCTCTGGATCACAATTTGTGCCTGAGATGTTCAAAGTAAAAATTAATTTCATTGAAAAATCCAGAATTTGTGAATATACAAATATTGTTAATTTTAAAGGTTTGACTGCTACACGCTAGATGTTTCCTGCTTCACTAAAAGTCCACTTAAAGCATACGTATGTTTACTGGATGCTTCAAGTTTCAGATTTGACCATGATTGGCGTCCAATTGCTGGCAAATGGTGCACTGTCAAATAAATAAGTTGTTGGTAAAGAAAGCCAATTACTATAGGGAGCCTATGGGACCCAGATATTTTATTTTATTTGCAGCAGATCAAACTAGAGATAATATCAGTGCTACTTACTTCTTTGTAGTTGTCATGAACGATTTGAGGGAATAGACAAACATTTAAGGAAATACACTTCAAGCCCCCAGGAAGAGCGTCAGGCTTTGAAGCAAATGTCACATTGTGACCAAGCCGTCAAACAAAGCCTTTTATCCATTGACCTGCATTGGGAAAGATCTGTAACTCAGCGGATACTTTTTTTTTTTTTTTTTAAAGGTAAATCAACTTTTTAGTAGAAAACTTAAATAGCAAGTGCTGAATGTTGTAAAATATCATGAATTAAGTGTTATTAATAGCAGAGTATAGCAAAGTTATGAGGAACTGTTGTTCATTTGTTTGAGCAGAGGCAGAGTGGTTGGGAGGCGTGGTTAAAGGAAACGCTAGTGCGCTTGCTCTATGGGCCCATGGACCATGCTGGAAGATGGAGGAGACAGCTAGTCTGGCTCTGCAAAAATGTAAAAATCTTACATCTACATCGTACAATATACAATATTTCCATAACAGTCCTAAAACTACAGTATATTTTGGTTTAATGTGGGGGAAGATGAAAACCCATGAAAACACATCAATGATTTCAATGTACATCATGATACACAGAGGGAATCACACCCTCTACATCATACAAAACAAGCTCTTAAACTAAGACTATTTTCATTTTCTATTTGCCCTTGACTGGACTAGCCTTAGATGAGCTCTTTTTTAGTGGTTCCCTGTTTCACATCCATCAGAAAGAAACCTGTGAGGTGAAGGGAAACTAGACTGTCTTTCCTTCCACATCTTTCTTTGGTTGGTAAGATTTCAGTGGGGTATACTGATTTTACCTTAGATTAGGTGCATTCCTGATGCTATTACAAGAGCGTAATGAATTGAAAGGTATCGGTCTATAAGTATAATGGAAACGTCCTCAGCTAATGTAAACATCAAATGTAAACCAAATGAGGGTGTTTTCTGTGCAATGAGAATTAATTGTTAGTGAAAAGAGTAAAAGCATTTCTGGCCTCTTTTTAAAGCTCTGGATGTTTATATAGGGGTTGAGGAAGGGGGTGTGGTTTTGATGAGAAACAGCTTCCCCAATTTCTTTTTTCCTCTCTTCAAGTTCTACAATCTCGTTGCTCAAACGAGTTTTATCTAGCTTCCTCTCCTACCTCTTTCTCTCTTGTCGTCTCCTCTCCCCTCCTAATTATTGTAAATGTCTAAAGCTCCTCAGAAATAACAGCGAGGCCAGCGGAGGGAGGTCCCAGACTGTCTGTTCATTTTTGTGCTGTTAGTTCCTCTGTGCAGTCACAGCTGTGACCACAGGGAGGTGTTATAAAAATGGATTGCAAAGCGTGCGTAGGCCTGTGTGTGCACTACACCCAAATGCACGCAAGTTTCCCTTCACTTTTTGCACGATGCACCTACACTTGTATGTGGGTTACAGGTTTCGGATATCATCATTCTGCTTTTCACCCTTTTCAACATGTGCCTGTTGATCTCTTAACAGAAGTTTTAACCAACTTATGCATTGTTTAAAGGTGCTTTTAAGGGCATTATAAATATGGTAACCATGATGGTAACATGTGTATGCAAAACATTAACAATTTATTAAAGGGCAATCCTGCTGTGTTTTACTTGTAGACAACATTTTGTTAGAAAACTAATTTTGAGTAAACTTGAAAAAGAGAGATACATTTTTTATCAAAAGTTTCAATCTCAAGTCTTCAGGAAGTAAAGACAGGGAAAATGATGACTCAATAAATTTAAGTCAAAGATCATAAAAGTTGCACTTGACTTTTTCAAAGTGCTGTGTTTGTGTTAAACATTTAGCCACAGAAATATAAAGAAAAATAAATGTATTAGAAATATTGGTGTGGTAGGCTCTGAGTGGCAGCTTAAAGGCTGCACATGAATAGCTGGCTCTTCTTACTGATTACCAAAAAAACAACAGTAACAACCACCGTTTGAAGTTAGCAAGAACAGTACCATCCCAGTACAGTTATACAGTTAAAACACTGCTCATACTTAAATGATAAAAATGTAGGAAGTGACTTTTCTCTCTTACGTCAATAACATATAATAATCAAACTTATCCACTATAACATACATAAACATCAACACACAAGCTGTTGATCTCTGCTATACAAGATTCTTAGTTAAACTAAATGGAGACACAAAACTTATATTATGTATGTATCAGAAGGCTAGAGAGAAGTTTTCACAGCAACCTCTTTTACACTTCCTCTTTTTACTTCCTGTCTGCACTCTTTAACGCACAGTGTCACCATTGCACACTGCTACGGTGTCAAGCTTTATTTATGCATCCTCTCTATTGAAAGTATCGTTTACATGAAGCTGTTTCTTTCAGTTACAGTTATAGAAACATATTTTACATTCCTTTCAATTCTCAAATCTCCACAGTGAACTAGCAGTCCTCGTGTTGTGTTACTTAATTAACAAAGTCAGCCTCCGTTACCAGAGTGTCACAACACATCTGTAATGGTGAAGCAACTGAAAACCACTGGAGGGCAGTGTGGTTTCACGTTGCACCACAACCGTCCCCCTTTTCACACATATTTCTCCCCTCACTTGTTTTTTGGAATAGCCAAGTGGCTGAATGCATTTTATACACACACAAACACGTGTACACACACATACACACACGCTCAGTGTTGCGATTTGGACTTCTTTTGGTTCCTCTCTGCCGATGACTGACAGTTTCTTAACGAGAGCAGCCTAGAGCGTTTGCCCTCCAGGCCTGTACATCAACCATCAACATACAACGCATGCACAAACTCATGCGCATACACGCTCATGCCCATATTTATACACACACACACACACACACACACACACACACACACACACACACACACACACACACACTTCATACATGCTCTCTATCTGCAGACATTCTCTGTCCCATTTGCTAGGCTCAATCAGTTCGGCCATTGTTCAGAGAGTGTTTGACAGTCACTAAGAGACGGTTTGAGTTTAGCAGCATTATTATGTTTCTATGAGGCAGCCTTACCCAACACAGAAGGAATGTCAGCTGCACCATTGTTCAATCAGGCTCAATACAAACACGTTACAACACCACCGAGGGCTAGCTGAAGTGCATGTGCGTGGATGTGTGTGTTGGTGTGTAGTCATTGTGAGTGCCACAATGGTGAGACGGCATAGCTGGGGAAGTGAGGATGGAAACCCAGAGCAGCATGTTTTCTCCCCCCCTCCTCCCCTTCATGATTCATTCCACCTCTCACCTCTGTTCCCTCTTTTTTTTTTTTCTGCGGAGGAGAGAAAACCCAATTAAAATACTATGTGGATGGATACGATGAAGAAAGACATACCTCCTCCATGACATTCTCTCTACCCCCCGTGTAGTGACAGATCTGGTGCATTCAAACCGAGGTGAAAAAATGTGGTAGATCCCGCCCTCCTGCTGCCATTAAATGTTGATGTATAATATCATATATATATATATATATATATATACACACACACACACACACACACGGCATGAAGATTAATGTATAAATCTAAATCTACCACGGATTCACTTCACATACATGCATATGCTATATGCATGTATGTAGCTGAGGGAGAGATTCCCATATGCCTAACAAATACCTGGTGCAGCAGGAGTGGGAGGATGCATCCATTTTTTACACTTCACACACACACACACACACACACACACACACACACACACACACACACACACACACGGATGCATGTATATCTCTCTCTCCAACCCTTCTTCTCTTCCTCCGCTCTTGTTTTCCTCTCTTCCTGACCCAACATCCGGCCATCCCAGGAGATCCTGCTTTCTGCTGCCAGACTGGGCCTGTATAATACACACACACATGCGCAAAGAGACACACACACCCCGACTCTGTCTCTCTGTGGACATATGAACTGCCAGTCAAATCCAGCAGAAGCTCAGTACAGACCTCATTGCCTCTCCATTGTGGGGGTCAGTTGCTGGGGATAAGTGTGTGTGTTCGTGTTAGAGTGTGTGTGTGTGAGTGTGAGTGTGAGTGTGAGTGTGAGTGTGAGTGTGAGTGTGTGTGTGTGAGTGTGTGTGTGTGTGTGTGTGTGTGTGTGTGTGTGTGTGTGTGTGTGTGTGTGTGTGTGTGTGTTCACAGAGAAAGACACAGGGTCAAGGGGCTGGAAGAGTTTGAGGACTCCTCTATTCAGGCCTGCTAAATACTGTATGCCACTGATATTTACCTGCTTCAATATTACAACAAAGCCCCTCAGGAGCGTGTGTGTGCTTTCTCAGCAGAAGGGGAAAAAACTCAGCAGCCCGACTCTAATCTCAAGTCAGCAACAGCACAGGTATACAACCCATTAAACATCCCCCCCCCCCCCCCCCCCTCACTGAGCCTTCAGTGAGGAAGTCCAGAGAGACAGCAGTAATACTGGTCTCTCTCTGTCTCAAACACACACACACACACACACACACACACACACACACACACACACACACACACGCAAATCCAGTTCTGGGATTTGAGTGGCCATTTAGAAATCTGGACGGCAGTTCACTGACCCAGCACTAACGAGGCAGCTAGCCCATCCTTCAAGGAGTAGCGCCTCTTATCTAGTGACCACACAGCACCGGCTATCTCCTGACCGTGTTTGACCACTGGTTAAACTGATTAGCCAATCGTCCAGTCAAGTTACAGTAAGCAAAGATACACTGATGCACATGCAATACACTTTTTTGGCCCTGGATGGGATTTATTTTTACTAATTGCGGAATGTGAGCTATTTTTTTGTGTATGCTTGCAGCAGCTTAAAAGTGCGTGCTTGCCAGTATGATATAATAGCAGAGAAGAAATGCCACCCTGGCACTCTGAGAGGCAAACAATAGCACAGTCGCTCCACTACTATCTGTCCAGTTGGATCAGACAAATGGTCAGTGGTGGAGAGATGGCAGAGTGGACATGTGATGGCCAAAGTGTCAGGGACTGAGGATTCACTCGTTTAATGAGAATCTATGGCCTGGACTGATAAAGGGCCTGACTGAGAGGCTGTGACAAGTCCTAATGCTCACATGTATAAATGATGTGGGTGGTTGAAGGGGGGTGTCCTGGTACGATGTGTGGCTGCGTGGAATCAATCCTTCAGAGAGCACAAGGGCTTAAGAACAGCCCAGAGACTGAAAAATGGTTGAGGGCAGAAAATCATGGAATCTACTGCGAGAAAAGTGAGAGGAGCAGAAACAATGTACAAAGAATGGTTAAAGAAGCATTGAAAATGTAAAACAAAAAATCATATCATTGCACAGTAAAATGGGTCAAACATAAAAGGAGAAACGTGTCCGGAAGTATCGGAAAGTATTCGATCGGACGGGAGCTGAAAGTCTGTAGAAGAGCCTGGTGCACGAAACATTAAAGGAAACATTTTAGGAACTACGCATGTTTGCTTCTTGGTGATGATTTATCTAGATCAGAGGACATATACCACTCTCATATCAAATTTAAGGCTTCATCTTGTAGCACAAAGAGTGGAAACAGGGGGAACAGCTAGCATGGGTCTGTCCAACACTTAGAAAATACTACCAGCAGATCTAAAGCTCATTATTTAACATGCTGTATCTTGTTTCTTTAATCAGCCGCAGAGTACAAATTATATTCTGTGCTGGACTATGTCTTGGCCAGGACCAGTTGCCAGGCAGCAAGACTCCAGGAAGTTCTGCTCCCTCCCAAGAAATAGTCCGACAAACCCCGGCCGGCCACTTTCATTGTTTCTATTTTTGTGCTAAGCTAAGCTAACCGATTGCTGTCTATAGCCATATATTAGACAGATATGAGAGTGGTATCAATCTTCTAATGAAACACTTTGTCAGCAACTAAATGAGCGTATTTCCCAAATTGTTAAACTATTCCTTTAAGGAATGAGCAGATCTCAAGGTGTAAAAATTAAGATTTAGAGTTTTATTTTTATTTAAATTGACGGAAGTGTCATTTTTGTAATCCCGTGTGGCGGCTATTCAAAGCACTACACATCTCAAACAGCAATCCAAAAAGTACACACATACAGGCAGAACACACACACACACACACACACACACACACACACACACACACACACATACAGACACTCACACACAGACACTCACACACAGCCTTTGTTATGTTAAGAGCGTTTGTCTCTGTACGGCTCCAGCAGAGAGGGGTTAAAATCCGATTGAGTCGATATCACTGGAGAATAACACATTCAACGCGCAGTGTGAGTGTCTGCTAGTGTGTGTGTGTTTGTGTGTGAGCAACATGGAGCCTATAGGGACTTCCTCCCTCTCCATCTGCAGCCCTCAGTTGAAATAGAATTGAATAGTCTGAATTCTCAATAGTAAATGTTCACAAAGTCAATACCAACTGTTAAGTCTTCCCTGCATTGGGGTTAAGGGCATTACCATTTCTGAGACTTCAGGAAAACACACACACATATACACACACATAGACAGACAGTGAAGGCAAACTCACCAGATGCCCCATGAGATGCTAAAATATTTTCTTTTGCAAAATGCTTACTATACATTCTGCTTAAAAATTCCCTTTCAGTGTAACATATTCATTGAAGGCTTGTTTTCATTTTTGTTCACTAATCTCTGAACAATGAAGCTGGTAGGCGTGTGGCATTTTAAAGTGACATCAGTGCCTGAGGGACAGTGGTTTCACTGATCTGACTAAGCATCAAATTCAGTTCAATTCAAGAATGTTTAAGCACACAAAGGCAAAAAGGAATTGTATCAATATTAACTGCATACAATACGATTCAATACAGAATACTGGAACATGGTTGATAAAGTGCTTCACTTCCCAAAGAATAAAACAACACATGTTGTACAATTTATAGGTTGTGCTAATAATGTAGTTTAGGGATAGTTTGGGGACTTACAGGCCAACATGAATGTTAAAGGAAAACTCTGTGATATTCCATATTTTTCATATTGCCAATAAAACTAATGAAAAGAACAAATACTACGAATGTGTTTGTCCACCTTTTTACTGGTTCCTCCTGAAAGTGTTAATCTTTAAAAGATGGGACACAAATAGACCCCTCTTTAAAGGCTAAATAATGTGTTAAAACAGCTGGGTACTGCACTTTTTTTAGCCCCTCTCAATAGGAGTAAATAGTGAACTATTTTCAGTAGTGGATAAATACACATTTGGCAGTCTAGTAAGAATTTCTGGCAGCAGGGCGTTTGCCCATGTTCACCATAAATAATGACAAAAGTGTGTGGCTCACTTATGTGATTTGAATAGTTTTTGGACAACAATGGTGATCACAGAGGAATATCAGGCTTTGGCTGCACAATACTTCAATCATTGTTGGTTCTTTTCATGAGATTTGCTCACCATCGGAACAACATGTAACATATTCTTTGACTGCAGCAGTGTGTGCGGACTTGGTAAAGAAAATGCATGAAAACACATTTTCAAATAGCTTAAATAGTCTGATAAATGAAAACGGCAACATATATTAAGGACCTTATTGCAGGCCTTCAAAATGTATCCAGATGCTCTGTAGCTCAGGTCATGTTCAGGTTAGTAGAGTGTGTGGTAGTGTTCACACAGCGCTGCCGTGTCGAACCATGATAAGTTTAGTTTGGTTAAATTTGCTACTCAGTGTGGGAGCTAGCTTTACGAGCGGTGCAGCCTCTAATACGTCCTGCTGGTCATTAACAGCGGGCCAGTGTGGACCTTTTACCACGGCGCAGTGTCTCATTTGAACAGCGAGCCATAAAACCCCAGGCTCTGCCACTCAGTGTCATTTAAACCAGGACTGATTGGAACTATCTCTGGCCTTTGCTTTCCCACCTTCCTCCCCGCTTGCGTTCTTTCCTGGTCGGTTCATGAATAATGAATGAGGATATATGCAGGCTGGAGCTCAGATATTAATGGAGCTGAAAAACAGAAGGAGAATCATTCTTTGTGCTGCCAGCCATTGCTTCCCTACTCTGCCCCTTCCCGGTCGGGGTTTTTTTCGCCCTTTTCCTCCTTTTTCTTCCTTTCCTTCCTTCTGCTGCCGGTGGGCCCAGATGAGATAATGCTCAGTCTGTCTTTCTCTCTTGCCTAGAGATATTCGCTTCTCTCCTGGCTGTCACAGCGGGGGCAAAGGGTGGACAGTGACTTTGAAATGAGAGGGGCTAACTTTCAAATTATAAAAAAAGGCAGACAAAACTGAGGAACATAAATTAAGAGTTGGCTTGACTGGATATGCAAGGTGGCTATTGTCTGTCTGTTAGAGCAGCTCTCTGTCATTCAAGGGCATGGCAGTGAGCTTCCTCCTTTGTTTGCCCCTGTCCTGTCTTTCTTCCAGCCCTTCCATGATCTGTCAACTCTGGCCAGAGAAGCCCCCGGCCAAACTGTGGCAGTCAAGGGTGAGAGGTACAGTAGGGTGGAGGGCAGCCTGAACATTGGCCTCAGCAAACCATTGTGCTTAAGTCATAACCCGGTATTTCATACTTTTTAAACTTATTTTCAAATTAATTGATACTAATGATTGCATTTAATTTTTCTATTGGAAAAAAAAAAGCTTTTTGCACTCTATCACACAGCTTTGTTGAGACCAACCAACAAAGACTTGCTGACATTGTGCATGCGGAACGAGGGGGCTGGCAGTCAGCGAAGTCTGGCCCCGGGGTTGGCAGAGTCGCTGCCCATCCTTGGATGACTCGCCCAACTAGGCCAGAGGGCACAGATAATGGGCAGAGTCTTCTAACCCTTCATTTGTGCCAGAATGATTCCACATTCAACACTGCTACATCCACACCTTATGTGGTCAAACACAGACAGAGAATCCCTATTCTGTGGTCCAGAGAACTGTGAATTGGCTACTGATGGAGAGGTGTGGTAGGCGGGCAAGGCCGGGCCGCCCTCAACCTCCAACCCAAAACTTTATCGTCTTTCGTGGACCAACTCTCATCCCTCACACATCTAACAATCCTTTCATCTGAGTTAATTTATTATAAACTCATTTTATTCTTTAGCTGCTGGAAGTTCCAATGAATTCAATAATTTTCAAGTAACATGAGGATTCTTTTTCTTTCAGAAAGTATTGTTCTGCACACCTAACTGAGCAAAACAATATCCCTCAAGCCTTCATGTGGCCCAAACTCTTCACAAATACAGTACATTTGAACATTTTGTCTCAGTGGAGTCACTGAGCTTCTTTGTCAAACCAACAGCCAAAAGAGCTTCTGTAGAAGTAGCTACATAATGGACAGGGTGGGATTACACAATTTCAAAACGGTGGTCAGCGCATCCAATTATTCTGTCTGTCACTCTGTTAACATTTCATCAATACATTCATGTATTCTCATTACTTTTTGTCATGCACACACTTGGCACAGTTTTAAGTTTGCACAACTTGTTAATGGGACTTGCAAGTTGGCAGCGCTGTTTTGCTGTCCATGTACTCCAAAGACTCAAATAAAATATATTTCTACCATGAAGCAAGGTTTTGATCTTGGAAGAGAAGCAGAGTGTCAGTGAAATACCGTTAAAAAGGAGCACAGTTCAAAAAGTTAAAAATTTAACTTTTCTGCTTGCTTGGGTGAGCGTTTCAGCTAATTACGCACAAATCCCTCACGCTCACAGCTCCAATCCACCAGCACCGCTGTCTCGGCAGAGGACAAAGAAAACAAAGGAGACTGACAAACAAACAGTGAGGGAAAAAAATATATAAAAGAGAGGAAGCTTTCTTTCCATATAGCAGCTGAGCTGAGGCGACAGTGGCGTTTAATCAGTTGGTTTTTCCAGCGCCGTCAGCGTGAGCAGCCTCGGCGGTGCAGCCCTCTGATCAGCACTGGGAGAGGAGCTCCCTGCCGAGCTGCTGCCGCCCCTGAACCACAGGTCAGTCCTTGGTGAGTAGGTTTCATTCTGCTGTCGCCTTCACAGCACCATCTCCTTCTCTCATTAAGATATAGCGTGTGTCTGTGTGTGTGCACTTGCATGTATTTATAGGCTTGTGTTTGTTTCTGTGTGTGTGCATTTTAGTTTGTGTGTGTGCGTGCGCGCGTGTGCTTGTGTGCGTGTGTGCGGAGTAGATGCACCCCAGGACTAGCCTAAAGGGGATGTGGATTCCCGGCCTCTGCTGAGATCCGGCAGCACAACTAGGATTTCTACCAGCGGGGGGGTTGTGTGGGTGTGTGTGTATGTGTGTGCGTGTGAATGTTTGTTAGAGAGAGATGCAAGACGCATCAAGTGACTCGGTGCCTCGGGGTCAGACACACACACATGCAGAGAAGGAGCTGGTGCTGCGGCGGGGTAAACAAGAGCAGACTGTTAGATCTCATCAGCCTCATCACACGCTTTATTATGCTGATTTGGGAGTATACTGTAAACTAATCAGGAATCCAGGAGTCACGGGGGGGCACTCGGCTTAAAGGTTAGGCGTATAGAGAGAGAGAAAAACTTGCTCTACCTCTGAGTTCTTAACTTTTCTTATCTTCTTATTTCCCTTTTTTGCTCACCAAGGCCCCTCCGCTACCACAATACAGGAAGAGCTATACCGGCTGAAAGGTTACAACCTTTCACCCAAGTGTGAAAGGTTCACTTTATCATGTCTGCCTCCGTTCAATTTCAGAGGTGTGGGGTGATTGACTGGCACTTCAGAGCCCAGTGTGGACCGGGATTTTAAATGGAAGTCAGGACTCAGGCCTGTCTGTCGCTATATGCTAATTTTGGCCTTTAAACAAATTCACAAAACACACTTTCAGCTTCATGTTTGTTCACTTGCATAAATGCATATGATTCTTATTCTGGCCGAACATCTACTCTGACTAACACAACAACGCAACAGAGGAATGTTATAAAGTTCACGACGTCTATTAATTTTGAGGCATCTGAATAACATCTCAGTGTTTATTAGACCTGGCGGCACGCTTCATAAATAATGAATAAAAACAGTCCCATCTCGCTTTGTGAACGTGACTTTCGAAACATTTCTGTTTGTGACTTTCTTTGATACGTCATTCGAGTCCACGTTTTCTAAACCAGGTTGTGAGAGAAAACTTACACAATTATAATTTAGCTTCCTGTCCATTTGTGCTCTCCAGTCCTCAGTGACAGCACATTTATGAAGCATAGAAGACATAGAAACACACAGGAATGTGGCAGGTGAGCAAGTTTGAGAACAAGTAGCAAACAAGCAGCCAGACTGGTGAAAGTTACCTTTTCTGGTCATTGTGACAGAGCAAAGAAAAGGGTGTTAATTAAGAGTTTCAGGTAATCTCATGTCATGTGGTTTGCAGTGAAACAACACAGTAACCGAGACGAAAAGCAGTGGTGGAAAGTGACATTGTACATTTACTATAGTTCCGAACTTAAGTGCAATTTTTAGATATTTATACTTTACGCGAGTATATCCATATTGCTTTATACCTCTATTCAACTCCACTACATTTCAGACCGCTACATTTATTTGACAGTTTTAGTTACCAGTAACATTTCAGAGTAAGATTTTACATCGAAAACATATAATAGGCCTATATTTAACTAATTTGTACTTTTACTTTATTAGGATTTTAAATTAAGGACTTTTACTTAATAGAGCATTTTTACACGTTTGTATCATAACTTATACTTATGTGATATTATGTGATACATCTTCCACCACCGACAAAAAACACATATATATGAACTTTCAACGTATCCTCATAAAACAGTCAATTGGGTTGAAATAAGTATGTTTGTTACATAACTTACATACGTGACATTAGTTAAATACGTATCTTGTGTAACAAAAGTAAGTTAAAAAAGGTCATCGTTGACTTTTGGTTTTGCATGGGACACAAACAAGGGTCTCCAGGGGGAGAGACAACCATCCACCCAACCGCCTCCATGGACTCTGTTGGTCTTTGAACTACGTCACCTGACTTCCTTAGAGGCAGTCCTGCACGTCCTGGTTCACGATTACATGGGTTTTATACACATCTTAGTGCATTACTTTACAAAAGTATAAGTACAAACAGTGAATGAGACCAGCCTGGAACTTCTAAATTCCCCTGCACCTCACCTCGAGATGAACATATTGCGCTTGTAATCACTCAGAGAGTGTCAACATGTACAGCATGCCTCTACTCTGTGGCAATGCACTCCTGCGGCGAGATGGAGAAGGCATCCGTTTTAATCTGCACCTGTGTGCACTGGTGCACCTTGATATAATAATCTCATTTGGGGTGTGCTCATGTGGGCTGTCATCATACGATTGTGTTTGTGTCCAACCCAAGCAGATCCTCTGCTCCCCTCCTCTGACACAGGAGGCTCCAGCAGGGCTGTCTGTCGTTTAGTCGAAGGGTCCTGCTGTTTTGGTGTCTCCGCTGAGCTGTCAGAGAACACAGAACACAGTAGAGTGGCAGAGAAGAGATGGGGACAAGACAGAAAAAGATGGAAGAGGACAAGACAGAAAGAGTCATATCAGAAGAGGAAGAGACCAAAGAGAGCAAAACAGATGGGAGGAATGACAAGAACAAGGAGACAAAACAGAGGAGGGAACAGGAAAGATAAGAAAGACAAGGGCAAACAAGAGAACAGGACAGGAGAGGACAAAAGGACAGGCAACAAATCGTAAGAGGACCGTATAGAAAAAAATAAACATGAAGTCTTAGAGGACATAAGATAACAAAAAACAATGGGACACAACCCAAGCAAGGAGACAGAACAGGAGAAAAGGATGAGCGCTGCATGATTATTTTCACTGGAGATAAATATTTCTCAATGAATCAATCAATCAATCAATTAATCCTGAAAATGTAAGAGGAATACAGAAAAGGACAAAAAAGAGAACAGGACAGACAGAAGATAACAACAGAGAAGACAGGGCAGGATGGCAACAAAACCAAAACCAAGGAGAGACCAAAGTGGACAGGAGGGGTAGGAGACCGATAGAGGGAGCAGCAGAGGACAAACAGAAGAGGACAAGAGAGAACAGGACAGAACACAACAAAATAGAAGAGGACCCGTCCTATAAGAAGTGCTTTTGTTTTTGTCTGTGTGCTTGTGTATGTGTGCGAAAACCATGTTGGTTAGCCTGCACACACACACACTGCTCACCTGGAGGTGGTGGGTGGGAGTGGGAGGATGGGGTCTGTGTTTAGCTGTGGGCCCTGCAGACAGGGCGATCAAAGGCTCCTCAGTCTTTGTCTGCTAACGTTGAATAGACAATAGTAAAGAGGGCCCGCTTTGATTTCAGCTCACTTTTATTGATCACAAAAGAGCAGGGATTGAAATATGAGAGACAACCCTGAACTGGATTCTTCTTTAGCTATTGATTATATCCAGAACTGACGGCATTTCACGATGATCCAAGTTTTTATTTTATCCTCTTTTTTTATTTTATTTGAACCATGAAAAAGTGTGTCTGGCTCCTCGCCTCTCTTTCAGGTGCAGCTAGTAATACAACAACTACTGTTATTTTATCAGACAATGTCTCGTCTTGAGTCTCATTTTTGAGCTTCTTCTCAAAGTTGACATCCAAAACTTATCTAGGATATGCTGACAGCAACCCCCACTCTCCGTGTTCTCTTTCATCCACCCTCTCCTCCCTTGTCAGCAACCTTGAAACCTTAGTTTTAGGATGACTTTTTGTTTCCATAATTACAGAGGAGGTACAGTCAGTGTGCTCAGGAGGCAGGGGATCGGGTACAGGAGGTGGAGGGGTTAAATGTGCAGCACAGAGAGGACCGTGGGAACAAAGAAACACAGCACGGCCAGGTACAACAACACCCTTTCGCTTCCCTTTCACAGTACAAATCTCTCCTCCCCTGCGTACAGGGTCTCAGCTTATCTCACGCCAGCTGCGTTTAAATCACTCCTGAGACACAAACTGCATGCCTAAATTTGAGACCAGCAATCAGTTTATAGTCCCGGGCTTTACTGTTATGAGGTGAGACGCAGAACTGCTCAAGAGCTCAAGGTGTGTGCAAGTGTGTGATGGTTTAAATTTAACTTGGCTGGTAATAAAAGTGATTTCTAATACCACGATAATTAGAGAGAAAGTGCAGTATTACATAATGTTGCATGCATGTATAAGTTTATAAAGCACCTTAAATTATTTTTTATTAACAATTGTTTTTAGTTAAAGAAGTAAGTAACTTTAAAAAAAAAGTATGAATATTTTGTATCTATCTAGAATCAGTGTACAATGTTGAGCAGCACGCAAATGTTCTCATATCTATTTTTCTTAATTTCATGCCAGAGATAAGAATTGTCTTGATTTATCTATGTGCAGCCGGCGTGGTCCCTTCATCTTTAAAAGTGACTCTTAAGGGCCTGTTTAAATTGAGCTGACAGATGTGGTTATTTGGGGACAGCTCATTGGCAAGTTTATGGCCAGAGTGCTTATTTTACTAGAGCCGAGCACATGTGCTTGTGACAGTGAGGGAAATCCTTTCGGAAGTCTGGCATACGGTTGAAATATAGGAGACTTAAGAGGACATAAAACCCTCCTGATGTTTATCACCAAAAAAATAAAAAACCTCAGAGAGTTTTGTCCAAGAACACAAGATGATAAAGTTTGACTGAATTAGCGTTCATCTAAAAATAAAACCAGGATTTAATTTAGCATGTTGTCACCTGGATTTAAATATTTGATTTGCACTTGTCCTTAAATGTTTAGATGACCACATGTGCATTATGCAAATTAGCTCCTTGAGCACAGTGTTCATTTATTGGGTTTTATTGGATTTAGTTGATGTTACTGCGAGCCGATTGCTGTTATCAATGCAGTAGGGAAACAAAAGAAATGTAGTGATATTAAGCCGTATTAAACATCTTTTATCTTTATGTTACTATATGTGCGTGTACGTTTACATACATTATCATTAAAGTAAACAATTGTATTGGATGTGACATTAATGCACAGGTAGTGTTTTGGACCATTGTATTCC
The DNA here is from genome assembly GCF_023349555.1 of Cebidichthys violaceus. NCBI lineage: Eukaryota > Metazoa > Chordata > Actinopteri > Perciformes > Stichaeidae > Cebidichthys > Cebidichthys violaceus. Next base: position 6,782,554 of record NW_027176296.1, on the reverse strand, counting down.
CACTGTCAATATGTTCAAATACACTGTGACAGATACACACACTGTGCAAACACACCAACACTAGCCTGACATTATCCTCTGTTTACAGGCAGTAGTCTGGTCAACACAGAGGGGAGAAGATAGGGTGACTAAAGTCTCACAGAGGAAGCAAAAAACAGCAATGGTGTGTGTGTGTGTGTGTGTGTGTGTGTGTGTGTGTGTGTGCTGGGGAGGGCTGTCTACATGTGACACACCCCCGGCCACCTGTAAAGTGTCTCTGAGGATCAGGTTTCTTTTGAACACATTTAAGACGGCATTTGTTTCCAATAGTTTACAGTTTGTGAAAACGCCTGTTCCGGAAGGCTGGACCGATGCATCCGAGTTTGGTTTTGCAGGGCGGCGTTTTATAAACCTCCCGTAGGGCTTCTGGACGGACGAGGGAGAAGCAGTGCGTGCCTTTTAAGAGCCCCTGACGGGTTTAGTGAGCCACTTGGCTTTTTATTTTGGCTCAGCTCACTGCAGGCTGCTTGTACTTTACTGTGCCCCCTCTGTGCTGGCCTGGTGGTTGCAGATTAAGGACATGCAGAGCAAGAGTCACTCATTACACCAGCGTACACATGCTTATTATGTGTGGTGTTTACTGTGTGTGCGTGTGTGTGTGTGTGTGTGTGTGTGTGTGTGTGTGTGTGTGTGTGTGTGTGTGTGTGCTCGCTTCCACATATGTTAGTGTGTCAGGAACAGTGTTGATGAGTGACGCCAGTTGCGGCCTGCTGGGTGTAGCTTCCAACTGATAAATGACTGCAGGGACCATCTTTCTTTACCTGAACCTCACAACATTTTCCCTGGAGAGCAGCTGCTGACAAATATTCTAACCTGAAAACCGAGCAGGCCTGCAAGACAACCGTTTCATTCTAAATATGAGTTTAACCTGTTTAAAGTTACTCAAGTTCAAACAATAGCAGCTTTCAAATGATGAACAGGACTGTGCTGCTGTTCCTGCTTGTGTTTGGAGACTGTCCCTGGTGATTTTTCTCTCCCAGCAAACTAATATGTTTGAAGCTCAGGCTGCCATTGCCAAGCCTGCGCCACAAGCTATTTCAAATGTGCAAAAAATATTGATATTCCAAAAACAAAACAAACAAACGAAAAAGAAAAAAAAATCTAAGTCAATGTCCTCTGGAACGGCCCCATTTTTCTGCCTCAGAACACTCAGAGATCACCTGGGACAAATGATGAGATTATTCTGCTATTTCTTCCATGCTCTCTCTTTAACATACACATAAACACAGCATGCATGATTCTATGGAAGGAATGCACGCAGGTCTTCTTCACTTTTTTGTACTCATGTTCTCAAGAAGTTAAAGTGCAAGCGCCCTCAAATTCACAGAGTGAGGCTGAGACTTTTTCCGCTGCAGAATTGGGTTTTTACACTTTCACTTTTAAGAATATTAGTTGGTTAACTAAATTATCTGTGCAACGCCTTGAGGATGCATTTTTCCATGAGCTTTTTTTTAATTAACATATTTATTTAACAAAAGGTTGGATGAATCTGAAAAATAAAACGTTTTGGACTCTGGAATATTTATCTTTGTAATATATAGTATGTAATAGCACATAAAAGTATCTATTGGATAGGCTATATTCAGATGTGTTAAGATCATTAAATATCTTCAAGCTTGAACGCTATTGGACAATAGTTTTAAGTATACATATACAAAGCTTTTGTCTGCCACAGAGTATATTTACATACATATTAAAAGGACTCACAACTAAAAGCAAACTGCAGTGAAGATGTTTCACCACAAGATGGACTTAGGGATGCATGGATTTGGGACGTATGGCAAACAGCAGGAATAAACTGCATGCTCACTAACTTTTTCCAGAAATGTTTTATTACTCCCACAATGCAAAGCCAGTTTCGAGTAATTTATAAATATTTCTCTATACTATATAAGAAAAGCAGTCCATGAGGGTGGAGCTATCGATGCTGGGAAGCGCCAAACAACTTGTGTATTAATTCCAGATATTTACTTCTGTTTGTTTTGACTGTGTTCAGAGCTCCATGGGAGCAATTTTTGCTGTGATGAAACTGAACAGCAGTCCCTGTGGAGTTCATTACAGGGAAAGAGCTAGTACACTCCCCCACTGCTCCTTGGCCAAGAGGGATTTGGAAGACCCAGAGGGATGGGTTAGCTTGGGTGGGTGGAGTGGAGGGAACCTACAGAATAGGGTGAGGATGTGGAGGGAAGGGGGGACTCAAGGGAGGCAAGAAGGAAGGAGATCATAAACACTCAGCTAATGACCTCAAACACACTAACAACACAGCAGAAATTAATGAAACTGCACAAATGACGACATGCACTCCAGGAGCAAATGGCAGAATGTTTTCTTTCTTTAGAATGAGAGAAAAAAGGCGAGAAAAGAGTCAGCATGTGGCCGGGCTACTGTTGACCTGTAAGCTTCAGAGTGTGGGGGGGAGGAGAGAGAGAGAGAGAGAGAGAGAGAGAGAGAGAGAGAGAGTTATTCCTTGCCTGTTTTATGTGTCATGTCTCAAATTGGAAGTACTTGTGAAATTGTGCAGCTACTCAATCCCTGAGCAAATTTTACATATCAGAGCAAGGCTGTAATCGCCTATATTTAACATTAGGGGACCATTTTAAATGTACGGCTTCTGCTCCCCAACCCTCGGTGGTCTGGGGGTCACAGAAACCTTACATCTCCAGACAGCTACACTGACCATAATGAAACATTTTGAAAAAAAAAAAAGATAATTTAAGTACAGGTCACCAAAGATTAATTTGTTTTTATCATAGACTTAATTGATAAAGGTTTAAGGTACATAACGATGGCTAGCGTTAGCTACACAGCTGTAGGCTATATACAGTGTTGGCTATACAGCAAGTTTGCCAACACAGAGCTATGCCACAACAATGTGTAAAATGAAAGTTCTTTAAACAGGAGTGTGTATCCAAGTAGAGTTTATTTGCTGGCTGGTTTTGGGTGAGGGTGAGGGAGAGGTGCTTGCAGGAGGAGTAATGGCTGTAAGATGGGGAGCATGCTGGAGGTCACATAAATCAAAGTCAAATAAATGTATTCAAATAAAATACAAAATACTGGTGCCAGAAAATGTAACAAAATACAATACATGTATTTTGTATTTAAAATAGAGGAAATACTTTTTTCTGGATTTTCCGTTTTCTCACAATTTGTGCATTCAGGTTTGGGCTTTATAATGTACACAAAGCTCTGGTGAACCCCACACAAAGGAAGAACAGTCACAGAATGTCAGCGTAACTAAGCACAGCTATTAAAAGACAACAACTTGATTATGTATGTATATAAATATTTGTATTAATGGGACTTAACAGCCCATAAACTTTAGCTTTGTATCAACAATAAATTATTCATCACATATGAATAGCATCACACATTAGGCCTTTGTATACTATAAAAGCAAAATATAGAATAAATTGGATATTTAATGTTTTTGTTTTTTTTAACAAAAGGACATCTACTGTCATAGCCTGGCTAACTGTGAACTATATTATCTGCCAGTAATTGATATTATAACATTCACATTGAGAAGATACAGCATCACTTGTAATACAGTGCAAGATTAGATGGTCAGACGTCTTTGATAAGGTTATCATGAACATACAAGCTCCCAATCTCCCTCTTCCTATAGCCAGCTACTCAACTGATAAGTTAACTTGCTAAACACTGGCTATGCACTAGCCTAGACAGCATGCTAGTGCCATTAGCATGTTAGCATCGATCGCTAGCTTGATATTATAACCATCACCATACAATAGGCTATGTATCCAGACCCAGACATAAATTATACATCAAGCTAGTTGACATCTGTCACACTCAGATCAAATATTTACCTTGACAGACAATCCGTTGAACTTGAAGATCTGAAGACTGAACTCGTGAACTATTTTTGAATCGTGGAGAAAGTATTTTGAGTATTTTAATTACAAAATTACTCCACTCTAAAGTATTTTGTTACAAATTACATTAGATTTTTTATCGGCCCTATCAAATACAAATTACAAAATTCTCAAAAGTAATTGAAATACATATTTCAAATACAAGTAATAGAAACACTGCCCATCTCTGAATACATTACCAGTCGCGTGGGTTAAATTGAGCGTTGGACTTGGGGAGTTTGAGGTGAGTGGAGGTTTGTGGGCAGTTGTTGAGGTGTCTGAAGGCGTGACAGCAGCTGTTGTCACGGTGCGTGGAGTTGAGGTGGTGACAGATAAGCTCGTCATTGTAGGTAAAATGGAATTTGTGGTGGTGCGTGGAGGTAAGAGACAGGCCTAAATTGTCTTTTGGGGTAAGAAAAAGTCGAGGTATTGCTTTGTGCACTCTGTAAATTGAATATGTATTAATTTGCTGTGAATGTGTTCACATTTGAGTCCAAGCGCTCATTGGCACCAAGATACAAATACCAGCAGTTGAAGAAAAGCTGTCATCCTTGTGTCTCCACAGAAGCCAGTGAACTCAATGGCATCAAGGAACTGGAGCCCTTCACAGACTACAGGTGTACTGGTCAGATCAAGCACAACAATATCACCATAAAAAACACGACTATTGTCAAGTTCAGGATTGACTGTGGTATGTAAATATTCACTTCTCCTCCGTGCAATGATAAGAACTTGTATCCTAAGATGACTTTGGAGAAAAAAACAGCTCCAGATGTTCAGTTCAGTGTTACAGATGTCTGATCTCACAATAGGCGTCACAAATAAAAGGCCACCAATACCAATAAGAGTGTCCTTCCTGATCTTAAGAAGCTTTCTTATGTCTGCAGTTGTGGTCAGAAACACCGTAGTAAGTAAAAGTATTTAGAGTAACCATATTATCATTTGATTCATTTCACAGGAATGCATTTTTGGAAGTCTTTAGAGATCATTTTACTTGTTGAAGATTCACAAATGGACATGAAGTTTTTTACAGAAATAACATTGAAACATAAAAAAGAAAAACTTAGCTCAATGTTATTTTTCTGTTTGCATAAAAGCACAAAATGTTTACTCTAGTTTTAGCTTGCAGGACCAGAGTTGGTGATCTACCATTGACACATAAGAAATAATTGATTGACTGGCTGATATGCATTTTCTTGTCTCTTTGTATATTTGTAGTTGTATATTTCTGTTATTCTGTTTTTCTCGCCTTGTTGTTAAGTCAAACACAACCAAACTAATGAAACTATGTTGCAGTTCCAGCTAACTCAAATCCATCAGGAGGAACGTGTAATATATTCAGGATTGGAACCATACACCTACTATTCCTGTGAAGTCCAAACTCAATACGATTCCTGTCTGTCTTTTTAAACATGTGACATTAAATGATGATAACCAGACAGCAAGTCAATCCCTGATACCAATACACATAACAGTATGTAGGCCTACAGTATAAGAACACCACGCTTCCATTATAATGAACATTACAATGCAGCTCCAATCATTAGTGAAGTGCAGCGTTTACTCTACGTGTTATTCTCTGTTCAGCTTCAGTCAGTTCTGACCTGTTTATTTATCACAGGTGGTGAGTAGAGTCTGGAGTTTGGTACCGGAGTAATTATTGACTAGAATTATAGACAGATACATTCCAATTAATTTGTACAAATATAAGAAACAAAAAGCATTAACATTACTTCATGACATTTGCATTCACTGTAAATCCTGTCTTTAAATAATACATTTTAAACAAACAATAACTTTGAAGTGAAATCCATTTTTTTGTTATGTAATGTACATGTTATTCCATTTACTTATGTGTCTGCCAATCATAGACCATCTCTTAATGAATAAGTTTCCTGCTTTAACATCTACAGTTTACATTTCAGGACAGCTTTATTTAAAAAATATGTAAAGTATGTAATGTCAGACCTACAGATTCTTCACACAACATCCTTAACATAACAGCTGTGTGGGACAAAACGTTTAGAAGCCGTCATCGCTCATCATTTAGAGACATACAAGAATACAGAATAATAACTAAATAATTATATTTTCTGATCCTTTTTTTGTTTTCAAAGTAAATTAGATTATCTTTCTTTGCACATTTTGTCTTTATATCACTACTGACAACCAGGACAACCAATCCAGCGACACATAATGATGCTTATCAGTGTTAAAACGGCTATTAAAGCGAACTTAAGTATCACTGTATGACTGTGAGTAAGTGTTGTAGCTAAAGGAAAATGTCTTGTTTTTCTTCACTCTCTTAGCACCAGAAGAAATGGATGGATGTTCCAGGACACAACGTGAGAAGAGTATCTTGTGCTTATGAAAAATGTTTGAATGGGCCTCAGGAGACATACATTGCACGTCTTCATGGTGTCATGAAGAAGCTTAACGAACAAAAATGCTATTTTGAGACGTAAGCTACTCAAAGAATTGTAAACAAACCCTTCTATTCATTGTAAACATAAATGCCACCACTTTGATATTCTTCGGTTCTCCACAGTGTTGTGAATGAAGATGTCATGCTTGAACTAACAGCCAGTGAGTAGAATTATCACTTTTTGGTTCTTGCTTTTTAAGTCTTTGAGCAAGTATGTCAAATTTACCTGTAAAGTGCACCGTCATTTGATTAGTACCCAACAACAATTGCACAATTTCCTGTTTTGCTACTTGTTTATGTTAATGTCCCTCGATCTGAAGACATGCTGATGAGGAAAGGCCTGACGGAACTGCAAACAAAATCATCATTAGACACTTATTACTTTCTTTTGTGGGTAGATCGCTCGTTAATCTGCTTACATTTGGTATGGTCTGTTAAAGAAAAGATAAGATAGACTCCTAATGTCTTGCTTGACAGCGCTCCAAAGGGTTTTGTTAAATGATTAGAGAGGTGTCTTTTGGTCATCTTACAAAAGCCTTTTCTGAAACTATGCTCAAGTCAAAAAAGAACCACAAATTTAGGGCAATGACTTTAAAGCTATGAACACTTTGTCAAAGAGTATAATGTTAAACTGGCAGTTTATTTAAAATCACACTTATATTATAACATTTGCTATATTGTTCTGTTGAGATCATGTCACATTGTCCATATTTGTTTTCTGACCAGTTGAACACATGCTAAACTGCACCAACTAAAGAAAAAGAAGTAACAGCAGTTAAAACCTGCAGACGGATAGAAATGTTGATACTTGCGTCACCTGCAGGCAATTCATGTTAGGTACCGTTTTGTCTTTTTGTCAGCTGTTTTCATGTTTTTACAGTTTTACCTTTCATATTTGTACGACCTTTTATAATCCATCATAATTTCATTTAAAAATAGTATCAGCTGTGCTTTGTATTAAATACTCAAAAATGAAATAATCAAAAATCACATTTAATCTTTTCTTTTTTTGTCTAAATAAATAATCACCTCTCCCAGCTCTTGCTGTAAATTAAGGTAATACAAACACAAAACACTGATGTTTACACTTTGTTGGTGAAAGGAGGCACAGGCTCATTCTGGCCTTCCAAGTTTAGTCCTTCCTTACAAATAGTCCAACTGGTTCAGAACTGCAGGTGTGAAACTGCCACAGCTCTGCAACTGAATCACACTGGCCGGCCTTGGTAACGTTTGGCATTGCATAGACGTTACCGGAGTGTACTTTTTTTACTACTGCATTTCTTGGAGATCAAGTGTTGAGATGTGAAACTCATTTGAACTCGGTAAGAGCACTCACTGTAAGAGCCGACAGAAATTTGAAAGCTTTATTGCATTTAGTTAGTATACAAGGAGTTTGTGATGAGGGTCTTTAATTTGACATGAAATGTTCAGAAAACAACCAAACTACCAAAACAATAAATATTATTTGCAATGTTCTAATTTCTGGAATACCCAGAGGGCAAAAGTAAACTGAGCCAAGGTAAACGGCTGAGATATAGGAGAGCACGGTCACATGTTACACAAAGATAAAAACGCTCCCTACCAAGAAATGGCCATAATCCTTAAAGTGACTCTGCACTGTGTGCTATAAACCTCCTAGTGAGGATTTAAACAAATGCAATGAAAACTTGACTGTGCACTGCATATTGCACGTTCATAACTAACTAGGCAACGTTCAATGCATATTCATTCTTTTCTGGGGCATTTTCATAACTGACTATGGTGCTTTAGCGTTGTCAATAAAAAGCATTAGCATTGTAGTATTTTGCTGGTAAATACTACCAACGTATTTAAGGAGTTCTGTAAAGCATCAAAACTCAATATCTAAAAAGTGATTTAAAAAATTAAATGTTTTGTTGCTATACAGATGCTCTTGTTAGGAGAATGTAGAGATAAACAGCACTGGGCCTGAAGAACAAGAAAAAGATATTAACTGAAAGTGGGGGGAGAAATAAAAAAGGTCAACAATCTCAAACAAAAATTGCAAACACTGTATTTGCAAGTCTCAAGACAAATAACTATCAACACACATCAAAATATTATGCTGACCAAAACAAAATAACTTACATTTTCTTTCACCTATAAGCTTTGATTTTGAGTATAACACATGTAAATAGTATTGAATGTTAAGTAAAAAAAAGAAACATGAGAAACATGTACAATAATTCCAATGAGCGGTTAACAGGCTATTTGATGATGTTAAAAGATTTTTGGTAAGACACTAAATTAAAGCGTCATTGATCATTAATTACATACTATATCTTTCATGTGGTATCATTGTTATTTTGTAAACTAGTGGTAGTGAGTGTTGTTTATTTGTGACCCACTGGTGTAAACCTACTCACTGTTGAAAACATCCTTCCACCAAATGAATAAAGAGTTCCTAAAACCCTACAGCATTGAATCTATAGGAACTTCTACACTACAATATGTACAGTAAAACAAAAAGAGGACCATTGCTGCTTGCTTTTTTCAGTACAACACTTTAAAATATTATTTTCATGAAAATAACATAACATTAACATATATAAACTGCTCTTTCTATGTGTGACTTTCTCTTTGGTATCTCAAAGGAGGACATAAGTTAGGTAGGTACGCTGTGATTTACTTACAACATGGACAAGGCAAGGATCTGCTATCTCTTCAACATTTTTGTTACTTAACAAGACAACTACACTGCAAACTTACACAACATTGACAATCATAAAATAGACTAACTTTCTGGGGGTTAAATGCAGCCACTGGACCGTGATTGAGAACTATGCGTGTTGACTTTAGATTCTTCTTTTTGTCATGTCTTCATTGTGATTTACAACAACAACAAAAAATACCCTAAGTCGAACCAAGGAAGAAATCTTTTGGTGTCAGTGACTAAGGTAAACAGCAGGCGTGAAACTGCTTTTCTTAAAGCTTCTGCCGCTCCTTCTAGGCTGTCAAAAAAAGGAGATATTCTGAATTTTTCAAAGACAATACATCGGTGTCAAAATGACTTACATTCAAAGTGCTGTGGAGACATTTGCCCATGTTCTCCCCCCAGCACATCTCTAGTCTACCCTCTAAATGATCCTTCCTTTCCTAATACATTCATTAGACATGATCACCCTGCCAGCCTTCCATTACCAGGGTAAAAAGTGCAACACAGCAATGCTTCAACCGTCAAAAACACTCTTACGTCACTCAAATCTCTTCACTCCAATTTAACCATTGTTCTCACTTTTCATGGTCTTTTTTTGTTCCTTTTGCTGCTGACCACAGGTCTCATGAGTCCTACCAAACTCTAAAAGGTAATTTTTATATATACATGATCTTTGTCTTGATTAACTGTTTTGAGGATAGGGAGCATGTAACAACCGAACTTTCCCTTTAAAAAAAAAAATAAAGAATTAAATTCTCCAGTTTATCTTCTTTAAATAGCATCTGCTCATAGCGGCTGCTGAATAACGGCTTTACTTCACTACATGGAAATACAGAGGACGTGCATTTTAAAGCCATAGCAAGTACCACGTCAGTGAGTTACAATACACTGATATTCAGTGCTGTAACAATATTGAAGTCTAAGGAATTAGAAGTCCATCTGATAAAAAAAGTATAATCTCTATAATCTTTATCCTAGGGCAGAAAAGGTCTAAATGTCAGTCATGTTGTAAACTGTATCACCTTGAAAATAAATCTGTTACACATACTACTTATCACAAAGAGCTAAATTGTATAAAAGCAGACAGATGTGTCCGAGTCGAGCATGAAAAGCAGGGAGAGAAGTGGGGAGGAGTTCTGCCAGCTATATGTGTGAAACTCTGGGCTTAGCTGCCCTGTGTCTGGTTCTGCATGTCTTTGGCAATGTCGTAGACGTAGGCGATGTCCGGCCTCTTCTCCGGGTCAGGGTTGATGCACATATCTACCAAGTTCCTCAGCTGGTGAGAGGGACAGGAGGGTTGTTGGTTGGGAGGAAGAGAGAGAAAGAAACAGTCAGTGACACACCAGTGAGACCGAACTGCAAAAAAGCACCTCTCTCGATGAGCTCTTACACCGTCTTAAGCAATAACAAGGCAACAAGTAATCGCACTGAGACAACGCAAGGCTGCGTTAGCGCACTAATCATTTCTTTTTCTCAATCCACTATTATTTGAGACCCCCCCCCCCCCCCCACACACACACACACACACACACACACACACACAGACACACACGTGTGTACACACACACACACACACACACACACACACACACACACACACACACACACACACACACACACACACACACACACACACACTGCCACTCCATTGCCATCCGGAGACAGCACTTACACTTGAAGCCGAGCGAAGCGGCTGATTGGAGCAGATAGATAGACAGGCTCGCAGGCGGAACAGCCACCGCCATCATTAAAAAAAAGAGAGGAGAATAAAAGATGGAGAGGAAAGCAAAAAAAAAAAAAAAAAAAACATCTACGCGAGGTCGCTATGGTAACCGTCTGCCGACTTCCTGGCCGCTGTTGCGTGGCTCAGGCTCGGACGAGTTCTCGTCAGCCGCTGTGTTTGTGTTTGTGTGTGTGTGTGTGTGTGTGTGTGTGAGTGTGTGTATGAGAGCGAGAGAGAGAGAAAGTGAGAGAAAGATGCAAATTCAGACAGTCTGAGAATTAGTCCCACAGAATGGAGATATGGGGGGGTGGGGGGAGATGCAGATATGTAAAATATTCATGCGCTTCTTTGCATGGCGAGTAGGAGGGGGGGGGGGGGGGGGGGGGTAGGAGCTGGTGAAGGGAGGCATGGGGGGGAGGGGGGAGCATAGACGGAGATGGTTAAATGACACAACAAAGATGAGCAGCTGACAGTTTGCTGCCGATCCTTCAGGAGCATTGTTTACATCCAGACAGGCGCTGCAGGCACCCCCCTCATCTCCATCTCTCCATCGCCCTGTCTCTCGCTCTATCATTCCCTCTCTCTTTCGCTTTGTCTCCCTTTCTCCTGGATGGGGGTGACATGTGGGGCAACGCAGGAGCTCAGCGTGGTGTGTGCGTGTGCACGTGTGCGCGGGGAGAGAGAGCTCTTGTAGCAAAATATACACTTGCACAATTGCTCTTGCACATACAAAAACACACACACAGACACTACAGAGGCTTGAGACACCACGCAATTAGCCTTTATGGACGTAATGAAGTAAATACCAGAGAATAACAAAGCCTCTCATCAGGGTTTACTATTTCACTAGAGAGACATGAATAACGATAGCCACTTAAACTTAGCCACTGTGGACTTTTGCATGCAGTTCCTCTGATAGTAGAGCAAAAGGCATGGAGATAAAAGGACCATACCAGTGTGTTTCCAGGTTTGAGCCCCATAACTATTTAACATGCATGTAAATACAGGTATGTAATGAATGCAGGTATGTTACACAGTCTTAGATTTGTGTATTTTTGTCTCCATCTGTCAGCCATTTGTTTCCATTCATTTCCAACTGTTAATTAAACCAATACAACAAAAATGTAACTTTGCTGAAGAATAATGCATACTTGATGTTCACTGTATTGGATTAAACTCAGCAGGTTTCCAAAAGGTTAGTTGTAATGTAGTATATATGTCATTTAGAACTGACAAAATAACTGATCGACTTGAAAAGTAATTGGCAACAATTTTAATAATTGTTTAAATGTGAATTAATAGTTAACGTAGAAAAACACTTTCTGGTTTCAGGCTCTCAAATGTGAGGTTGTGTCGTTTGTCTCAGATTTACATAATTGCAAATTGAATATCTTCCAGTTTTGTACTGTTAGAGGGAGACAAAATATTTGTAGATGTCACTACGGGCTCTAAAAACATATTGTTGCCATTTTTCCAATATTTTCTGATATTTCATGGACTATACAACTTGCTATAACTCACAAAGCTGAGTTATATAGTGCCCATGAGAAAGGACATTGTCATTGCTTAATGGATGTAACGTCTGCAGTGTGTGTGTGTGTGTGTGTGTGTGTGTGTGTGTGTGTGTGTGTGTGTGTGTGTGTGTGTGTGTGTGTGTGTGTGTGCGTGCGTTTGAGCCAGTGCCTGAGTTTTTGCATGTGCGTACAATTGACATAATGTTTTTAAGAGGAAAAAGAAGGGCATGCAAACACAAAGCCATGCGTGTGCACACACACGTCACCGGCAATCAGCAATAAGGCGATCTTTAACCGCAGCCCGACTACATTACATTTGTGTGCATGGGTAAGTCTACACAGAACTACAGCAGATGATCTAACATTTAGTTAGGGAAACTTGACTCTCCAGCCCATTTAGTTTCACCCCACTTCGTAGCATGGCCAGATGCTTTTGATATGTACATTTAATTTTCAAACGGGTAGAATCATAGCCGGTCTTTTGATCACGGAGCAATATCATACTGTACTGTAGCTCAGACAGCTGGGTGGATTTCACTTACACATAAAAAAAATAAAAATAAGTTTAACAAGTAAAAATCTGAGAAACTGGCACAGAGAAATAGCAATCGTCCACCACTGCTTAAAACGGTAAAGCTCACTTAAAATGTATTTAGACTTCTTTTAAAGAAGGAGTCTTCCGTGAGTCATTTTAAAACACTGAGCCGGTCCATATCTACTTACCATCACCGTAAAAGGCAACTGTTACAGTACGTACCTCCTCTGAGTAGTGATCTGAGGGAAGAGGAGGGTAGTCACACTGTTCTATCTTCTTACAAAGGGAGTAAAGGTTCATCTTATCCCCATAGAATGGACTCTGCAGGGCTGCCATCTGAAATAATTGTAAAGATATGAGGAAAAGACAAAAAGACAGGGTGTGAGAGAGCAAAGTCAAATTTTCAACAAGTGCTACACAGAAGACACTGTACAGTATGTTAAGAGTAGAACCTGCACAGTTCACTGCTATCAAAGTATCTGACTTATTGATAAAAGCTGGGTGTGAGAGACAAATAAATACAACAAGTCGATACACTATGTGTCCAAAGTTGTTTGTACATATTAAATCAACACACACTTATTTATGTTTTTTTTGTTGTGGAATGAGCGGTGGTCCAAAATTCAAGTGAACCAAAACAGAAAAATCCATGAGAGCTCTCTCAGCTTATGTGTTTTCCCCGAGCCCTTTCTGCTGCACCGCCTCGAAAACTTGGAGATATAGAGACATAGAGTTGCGAAAAGAAGAGCAGAAAGTGAGGAGAGGGATGCAGGCATATGAGAGGAGAGAATTTTTTAGTTTGCTGGAGCAGTAAGAAAACTGTATCCTCTGGAAAACAAATGCAAGCAAGCAGAGCAGAGGAGGTGCAGATGGGAATGGTGAGTAAGAGTGGAAAGGATAAGGAGACTTTTGCTGAGTGGAAATAGGTGAAGAATCCCTTCAGCCTGTCTAAGAATAGAAAATATAGCATGCCATTTCTGCCAGGGTTAGTGACTGACTCACTTCTTATTGTTTAAAATGTGCATGCGCGAGGCAAAGCCAGTAGCAGGCTTGCATAACAAGCACAGTCGTTCTTATTGTTTTTCTGATTCAGTGCTATATAATAAATACTACGTTAGGCTTATGTGTTGGGCCAAATAGCTTAACTGATAATAAATAAACATGGCTGTCAGCATTGATGATGAGCTGCTCGGAGATGTTGTAGCTTGTTGACTTGGTTTTCATTTATTTACATAGTATTACATAGGAAGAGGTTGCAGTAAGTGTATCGCCAACATGATGATGTCAGTTGTTTTTATTTGGTATTTCTGGGCAGAAAAAGGCCTCGTCTTGTGTCGAATACGTACAATATATGTGTGTGAAATCTATATTCAATTTCATGCTCAGCACCTGTTCTAGGGCAGAAAGATTTTCTGAGCACTTTGAAACACTGAAGTGTCTTCTGGACCAAAGTGAAACAGGATCTATAGCCATTAATGGACGGCCGTTGCTCAGTTTTCCTTCAGTACAGATTTCAAACTTAAAGTTCTCAAACATTTAATGTGGTAACTGATAGCAGACATATCTTAATGAAATAAAACAAAAAGCAGGCATTGCTATTAAAGAACAAAATAAAGAAAACCACATAAGTTTAACATAAGACTCTTTTTTGCTTTGTTTTTACACATTATTTTTAGTTCCCCCCCAGGGGTCCCTACGTGATTATCTGAGGATGTACAGTATGTGTTTGACAGTCTGTTAATTGGTAGTGTGAAAAAAGAACAATGGGTCCACATATGGATCCAAATGGAAGTGTTCCATACAGAATACAGCAGGTTAGTGTGACTGTGCCAGCTTACACAATATCAGGCTCAATATATTTCTATGAAAATAGAACCATAAAGGAAATAGAGGCAGAATAACAGACGCTGTCTTTTAGTTACAACAGGGACATGCTACCCTGTGCCATATGAACATTTTAACAGCAACCAAGGACTCATTGAACCACTCAAAGCTACTGCTCGAGGAAGTCAATACAAAATGTCATTTGTCAATAGGCCTCTTTGTCAGCTTGACCATAAAGTCACAATAATTATTACTGCTAAAAATCGTGCCTGCCTTTGTTGCATACGGCTACAAATATAACCCTTCGTCATCACCCAAAAAGTGCGAACTTTTAGGTGGCTTCCTCATTTCAGTCTTCACTGAAAAATGTGTAAAACATTGACGGTGCAGAGACGGAAGAGATCTTATTCCCTATTGGGCAGATTTTGACAGGATCTCTGTCACAGCTTCCAGTGGGACGTCAAGATGACGGCAGCAGAATCTCAGTGGGCCATCTCTCCTCTGGACGGGATTTACCATCACACATCCATCGGCACTCTTAATCAAACACTCGCATAAATACAGTATATGCTCAGAAAAGCACATGTGAACACTAAGTAAAGAGGAACTCCCTCTCTCCATCTCCCCTCGGACACCCCTCTCCCTCTGCTCCAACAATTACAACTGAGACTGGCACAGCAGGCGGTTGACAGTGATGAGATGTGTGAGGAAATGTGTATTCCTGTGTGTGTGTGTGTGTGTGTGTGTGTGTGTGTGTGTGTGTGTGTGTGTGTGTGTGTGTGTGTGTGTGTGTGTGTGTGTGTGTGTGTGTGTGTCAACAATGATGCACTTCTAGCACTAACAAAAGCCCCATATCTGTAACCTTACATTTCACATTTGATTCTGCAGTGAGTGACACACATTCAAATGATCTGCACACTATTTTTCAAAAACAATTAGAATTTATATTGTCTAAAGCTGCAGCAATTAAAATCACCAGCTAATTTGCAGCTTAAAAATATGTCACCAGTCCAGTGAGGTCAGGAAACGTTTTTTTAGAAAATAATCACTTTCTAACAGGCAAACTGAGCTCTCAGAAAAAAATTAGAGGGCAGAGCCAAGCGGACTCAGCTGGCTTTCTTTCAAAACGGTATGGATTAGTGTTAAGTGGCCGTGCTTAAACTGAAAATGCTGACTACTTTCAGTAAAAGTTCCCTTCAATGACCTGGAAAGGACCATGTGGGAAAAACACTCATAATTGCTTTATAACAAATATATTTACAACTTTTAGTGGTGTATAACAGGTAGTGTGGGTTTGTGTGTAAGGACTAGATACTGCTTCTCAAAACAACAAATTTCTCAGTAAGCGAGAAGAAAAAAAAGAAAGTGAGAAAGAAAAAGGAAGGAAATCAGCCAGCTATAGACACCAGGAGGCAAAGGGTTAAACAAGACCCCATCGTATTTTCATGCATCTTCTGCTTTTGACAGATGAAAAATGTCAACTGTCCTGTTTGTATTTGGGAGTTTTTGCACTATTCATCTGCTTCATTAGTGCCTGCTGCTCCTAGCCCCTGACAGCTGCCGGCCCCCTGCTCTCAGCGCGCACGTACACACACACACTCCTTTTTTTCAGACTGTGTCGTCGCAATGGGTTAGATGATTGACTCACTCTCTGACCTCTGAGGCCCTGGTGAGCATGAGACTGTGTGTGTGTATGAGTGTGTGTGTACGGTTCATTGATATTCGAGAGACATACAATGAACACGCATGCCTGCTGTCTGTCTAAGGGGTGTGAGCTGCTGCTGGTGGCAGAACGCACGCACGCTTACGCGCGTGCGCGCGCACACACACACACACACACACACACACACACACACACACACACACACACACACACACACACACACACACACACACACACACACACACACACACACACACACACACACACACTCCTTTGTTCCTCGGCTCTTCATCAGCTGGCCAGGTTGAGCTCTCCCCAGCCCAGGCATGTAAAGCCAGCATCCCTGTCCGTGTAAAAGGTCTGGATGGGGCCTTCCAGTGTAATTAACACTGATCCCTCTCTCCAGCTTCTCTCCCTGTACGCCAATTAAGAGGCGCTCCGAGAGGCTCCCCCCCCCCCCCCCCATCCATCCCTGGAGCCCTTACAGCCTGGGACCGAAGGGTTTCTCTCACGTTCTCATTTATAAACACACATATGTACAATTATAGGCGCATGCAGCAAAAATACCTAAATGTTAACAGACACATGCAAATAGAGGTATATTTCATCTCTCGCTCTTCCACACACACACACACACACACACACACACACACACACACACACACACACACACACACACACACACACACACACACACACACACACACACACACACACAAACACACACACATCCACACACAGTACAAGCGAGCAAAGCATGATTTTTTTATGTGCTCATTGGTCCTTCATGTGGTTTTATGATGATATATTAATCAAGGCGATACGTCACAGTGTAGGGACAGTCATTAAAAATATACCTACACCCAGTGGAGTCATCACTCGTCTACTTCCACAAACTAAAAAGGGAAGAAAGATAACAAGAAGAGGAATGACTTAAAAGTGCCAGATTGTTCCAGTGGGTTGAACTTTTGAGGAAAACTGGATGTGTTCTTATGTCCCGAGCTCATTGCAGCTCAACCAAGTGTTCACAAAGTGAAATTTACAGGAATAGTTCAGTATTTTTGGATATACACATCTGCTGTCTCGCTGAGAGTAAAATGAGAAAGTCAACGCCACTCATCACATCTGTCTGGTAAATATGAGGCAACAGCTTGCATCCGGTTAGCTTAGCACAAAAACTGGAAGCAGCTAACCTGGTTCTGTCCGAAAGTAATGAGATCCACCTATAAGAACCTCTAAAGCTAATTAACACAGTATATCTTTGTTTAATCCTTACAACAACTGAAGTGTAAAATCGACAATGTGTGGTTTTACTCCTTAGCTTCATAAGTAATGGACAAATATGAGTGTAGTCTCTGTCTTCTCATCTAACACTCAGCAAAAAAGCAAAGAAGTATTTTTCTCAATATGTCAAACTACTCCATTAAATACTACCAACTCTAGAGTTTAAAAACATGGCCGTGCAGTGGGCTCATACAGGTACAACTGAAATGAAAGTTCTACTGCACAATGTTGTTAATAAGTTGAAGGCAGAGAGCAGGAAGGAAGGTATGGAGAAAAAAAAGATTAAATACAAAGAGGAGGAATAAGACACATTGGACACAGATGACGTAGATAAATTGGTAGATTTGGCACTGCTTGATACTGACGCTGGTAGGAGGAACATGAAACCTAGCGCATCAAAACTACAAAACTACACAGAGTGTATGAAATAGATAAAAGGATTCCAAGGCTATCCACAGACAGCAGTCTTTGCTTGCAAAAATCCCACTCGCATTTTCAAACATAAAGAGAGCTAGCCACAGGGCCAACTCATCACATGCAAACGCCAGCTGCCGAGAAGCCAGCATTTTGGGCCTCATAAAACCAACAGCAAAACAAGACGGAGGGAGAGGAATGAGGCAGGAGGCGTGAGACACGGGCACAGTCAGAGGTATGGATGGCTGAGCTCCTACAGGAAGGAGACACATTCCAGTAAAGCTTTTCCAAGATATTCTCCTCCCCTGCTAACCTTTATACAAAACACGGCAACCATGAAACATCTAAACAAGCTGGAGACCTAGAGTGCGTGTGTAAAATGCATCTCTTTTACACAGAAAACACTGAGCGAGGGGGTGAATGTGCTATACGCACATTGAGTTGGTTATGACCGAGACCGCTGGGAGACCGCAATCTCATCGACTGGCATGTGAGCGAGCTCCCTCTTTACCTTCCTGCTCACCCTGGGAGACGACCCCTGCGACTGCAGCGTCCCTGTTTACCACGGTCCAGGAGGTTTGGGTGAGGGGGCACAGGGCAGGGTCAGGTGATGTAATGAGGTGGGACAAAAAAAAAAAGGAGAGGATCAAACAGAATGGGAGATGACGATAAGACGCAGAAACAATGACCAGGTATTGTTGGACGGACCCTTCGGACCTCAGCTCAACTCCCAGGAACAAGAATGAAAAATGCAGGCT